>NC_084485.1:4366265-4673855 GCF_030035675.1 Rhineura floridana
CGCAGCCTGGGAGTTCTTCTGGATTCTTCCCTGCTTCTGGAATATCAGGTGGCTGCAGTAGCCAGGGGTGCTTTTGGCCATCTCAAAATGGTCTACCAGCTGCATCCATTCCTGGAAGCAGCTGACTTGGCCATGGTGACACATGCATTGGTGATATTGAGGTTTGATTACTATAACGCACTCTACGTGGGGCTGCCTTTGAAAACGATTTGGAAACTGCAGTTGGTCCAAAATGCAGCAGCCAGAATGTTAGCTGGAGCACGGCGCAGGGAGCATATCACCCTTGTGCTTTATTGACTCCACTGGCTCCCAATTTGTTTCCGAGCCCAATTCAAAGTGCTGGTTTTGACCTTTAAAGCCCTAAATGGCCTTGGACCAGTGTACTTAAGGGACCGCTTACATCCACATGTTCCTAGCCTGGATTTAAGATCATCTACCTCTGGTCTCCTGCATGCCTGGAATGAAAGAAGTTAGATTGACAGGCATGCAGGAGAGAGCCTTTTCAATTGTGGCTCCCAGACTTTGGAATTCCCTGCCCCAAGAAGCCCGCTTTGCTCCCTCCCTGATGGTCTTCCGGAAACCTGTAAAAACTATTTTGTTCCAGAGAACCTTTGGTTGGGACTGACGGGTCAGCCTGACACTGTTTTAAGCTTTTTATCTTTATCTTTTAAGTTATTTTATTCTCTCTTATATGTGTATGCACATATATACATGCATGTATGTTTGTATGTGTATGTATAATGCATTTTATGTATTTTAATAGTATTTTATGCATTTTAGTTTACTGTAATGTTTGTGTGTTTATTGTGTATTTTATTATATATGTGTGCGATTTTATTGTAGCCACCCTGAGTGTCCTATTGTAGGGTAGAAGGGCGGGAGAGAAATATTTTAAATAAATAAATAAATAAATAATAAAAGTTACTTGTAACACAAGCAGCAGCATGCAACATGCATATGCATGGCCCAGTTGACCCCACATTCTGCATTCAGCATAAATTATGTAAATCAAGCACGTTTACTTTGGAAATTTCCTGATCATGGAAGCAAAATAAGTTTCACAAGAGATTATGAATTTTTGGCATAGGTGAAACTTAGGAGGGAACGAAGGGCACAGAGATCAAGCTGAGAGTTGTCGCTAAATGAAAAATAATTTAAGTCCTTTAACTTAACATAGGTTGGATACAGGCAATACTTTTTAAGAGAGCTGAAAGTTATATAATAGAGCCACCATTGTTCATGATGCACATGCTCATTTCTTTATCCCACCACCCCTATCTCTAGTGAAATGGGTTTTTGAAAGGCTACAAACACGTGCCTTGCCATAGAGGAACAAGTGTGCATGCCACAAGCAGTGATGGCTGTTTCATACCCCTTCCAGCTCTCTGGAAAAACCCATTTGTCTCCAGCCTTAGTTTGCAGCAGTAGAGTGCTAGGTCTGGTACAGAATGTAGACATTCCCAAGGGTTTATTGTTCAAGCTGGGCAGGAGGCTGTGCTCAGCTTCTAAAATGAGAGGTGCCCAGGCTTCGGCTCAGCCTCAAGACCGGCTCTGAGCCTTGGAACACAGAAAGTATCAAGATGGACGAGCGTACCCTTGGCTCTTGTAGAGTTTACTTTGTCGCCACTGAGTAACAATTCGAGGCCAAATGGTTTTGGCTTTCCAACCAGGTTGGGCCTCACTATTTCCCTTTTTAGAAATGAGAGAATTATAATATTTCTGCTCCAGTGCAGGATGGAATGTATTTATGTTTCGGAGAGTCTTGCTATGCAGGAAGCCTACCGGGACTGTGTGTCAGGGCACTGAGTGCCTTGGGCAGAGGGTGGCTAGCATCTGCCACTCCTCTGAGCAGCACTGTTGGCCTTGGTGGGTTCAGCGCCAGCAGTGGGAAGGGAAGAGCTGGTAGGCGACCAGTACGGGGAGATGCCTTTTTTCATATGCAGAGGGCAGCTCCCAGCACAGTGCTCTTTTGTCCCTTCTTCCTCCCCAACCCCCAACTCAGTTGTAGTCATGTTTGGGGCACAGTTGGCAGCTTTCTCTCTTGCTTTCAGCACTCGCAGGATTTGGGTGTGCTGGCAGGGGCTGACGGGAGCTGTCGTCTAAAGCATTTGGAGGGCCCCTGGCTGGGGGAAGACTAATACGGGCTGCATGCTCACCATACATTTAAAGCACATTTAAAACGCTAGCTAGCTGTCTGTCTGTCTGTCTACCTAACCTAACCTATCTATCCTAACCTAACCTAACCTATCTATCCTAATATAATCTATCTGGGAACTGCAGTTTACCCTCACGGAGATACCATTCCCAGCACTCTTTTAACAAACTACAGTTCCCAGAATTCTTAGGGATGAGGGAAATGTGCTTTAACTGTATGGTGTGCATGCAGCTTTAGACTTTGGCAGGGAGAAAGGGCGGAGCTCTTGCCTGTGATGCAAAAAGGTTTGCATTGCCAAAGGGAAGTCTGGAAGGAGCTTGGCCAGCCCTGCGGCATCTTGAAGGAAGGCAACCTGCCGGGGCCCAGATGAAGCGAGGCCTTTCCAGCAGCCGTAGTGGGACATTGCCTGCTGGTGTGGGACAACAGTTCCCAGTGGTCAGGGGTGTGTGTGTGCTTCCGCTTTATAGCTCGTGACTCTCCGGTGGCCCTTCTCAGCCTCCCTGGATTCGCTCTCCCGACTCTGTCCTGAGCAGCCGGCATGCTTTGCCATCTCTCCTCCTGCCTGCTCTCATCCCTCCTGCCAGTGAATAATTTATGGCGCTTTGCATCTCGCTGGCTGTTGCTCCAATGAAATGTCTGTGGGATGCTTTGGAAGCTCCTGGCGGTCTGGTTTGTAGCCAGACAAAGTTCTAGACCACACTGAGGAAAGGACGTTTCTCCATGGAAACTGAGGCTTCCGTTTTTCTTCAAGAGGGGAGAACCTGTTGGAGGTGACAGAGCAAGTCCTGAGGCGTCCGAGCAGCAAAGGTTGTCTTGTTTGTCCCCTCCCTCCCAGGCAGCACCAAAGCCGAAGGTCCTCCAGGGCTGCCTGGGGGGTGAGGCAGGCTGTTCAGGAAGAATCCCACCCATCCTTTAGAAGGTGCTGATTGGTGGATTATTCTGGAGCCCGTGAGGACCTTGGGTGGTGATTGGTGGGGCTGCCTCGAGGGAGGGCCTGTTGTCCTCCTGCAGGGTTTTCTGCCTGTTGCATAAGCTCATTGTTCTTCAGAGTCAAAAGGGTTGTTTGTCTCATGGCAGCGTGCTTCCCTCTTCACCTTGCCCTGTCCCACCCTGCTCCTTTTCATTCAAGTAAGACTCCTGCAGCAGACCACTTCCCCCATCACCCTTGCTGCCAGGGAGCAGGTGCTGAGGTCACTACCTCCCCTACTGCCACGCCCCCCCCCCCAGTTGAGCCTCGCTGATCTCTGCAAATCCTGCACTGCAGAAGCAAGGATAAGCCAGCTTCCTCCTCCAAATGCAAGCCCTTTTCCCAAGTTAGTCTCCACTCCACCACCGTGCTGAGGCTTCCAAGAGCCTTTTTGCTGTGGCCCCTCGATGATTTCTCCCTGCAGTGTAGCAGAGATACGGCAAGGCTGCTGCTTCAGTGGGGATGCCAGCATTAGCCGCCTCCTTCCCTCCCACCCCCCTGCCAAGTTAGGTTGGACTTTGTAGCTAGCATGCACCGCTGCCTTGAATCAAAGTGTGATGGTCCAGCCCATCATGTGTTAAGCCTCCCAGCAAGGCTGTGCAGGAGCCTCTAGTGTTAAAGGCTGTTCCTAGCACAAGCCTGGTCTTGGTCTCACCTCTCCCTTTCTCTCCACCCCCCTACCGCTACCTCCCTCGATCACTGTGCCTTTGCTGCCACATTCACTCCCGAGTGGCAGCAGTCTGTCTTGGGGTATTGGAACCTGCCGCCAAAGTGGATTATGTGTGATACTGAAAGACAGACCTGGCCTGTGTGAGGTTTTAACAGCACCCCTAAAGTTGGGTTTTTGCACGTGGGTGTTCCAGTTCATAAAATTGAGGGTTGCTGCCATTCAGCTCCTGGCCACGTGTAGAGCAGGCATGTGTCTTCATCCATGTAGGGTGGTGTGCTTTGTAGCTGTGCTGACTTGTGAGGCTCCTCATTCCACGTAGTTTGAGCACTTGGCTTTGCCCACGTTGATTCTGGCTTGTCTTCCTCCCCCCTCCTGCTGTACTCCTGTGCTCTTGCCAGCTGTTGTTTGCTCAGGACCACATCATCTACGGCCCTCCATTTGTCTGTGCAAGCGTGGGTGAACAGATGAACATAAGAAGAGCCTGCTGGATCATGACAGTGGCCCATCTCATCCAGCATCCTGTTCTCACGGTGCCAGCCAGATGCCGTGGGAAGCCCACAAGCAGGACCTCAGCACACAGCAATCCCTCCCCTCCTGTGGTTTCCAGCAACTGGTATTTGGAAACATACGGTCTCCAGCCATGGAGGCAGAGCATAGCCATGGATAGCCTTGTCCTCCATGAATTTGTCTAATCCTCTTTTAGAGCCATCCAGCTTGGTGGCCATCACTGCCTCCTATGGGAGCAAACTCCCATAGTTTATGTGCTGTGTGAAGAATTCCTTCCTTTTGTGTTTTCTGAATCTTTCATCATTCAGCGTCACTGGATGCCCTCAGGTTACGAGAGAGGGAGAAACGTTTTTCTCCATCCACTTTCTCCATGCCGTGTATAATTCTATACACTTGTGTCATGTCACCTCTGACTCGCCTTTCCTCTAAGCTAAAAACCCTCAAATGCTGGAACCTTTCCTCGTAGGGGAGAGAATGACTAGTAATCCTACCACGTAGCCAGTTGATAAGCTTGTCCTCAGTCTTGTTCAGGTAGGTGGTGAGGAGAATTTTACCGCACTTTCCACCTGACCAGAAACAGGCGAAGGAGCTCTGGGGTGGTAAAAGGAGCTCTGGGGTGAAAAGCTGAACAGGTGCTTGTATGCAAACTTTGGGAGGTTCATTGGAGGTGCCAGCGACTGACCCTGGGGCCTTGGGTATGTGACCCGTGTGCTCTGCTGCTGCACTTTGGGCCCACCAGTCATTTTGTCTCAACATGTTCCCCTTGACCGTGGGGTGTCTCCACCTTGTAATCACCTGATAGTTTCAGCCAGGAAAGGAGAAACAAGGGTCTCTAAAGGATGTTTCTGATTTTCCAGGGAGTGTAACCTACCAGAGCCTACCAGCTCTTCCCTTCCCACTGCCGGCACTGAACCCACCAAGGCCAACAGTGCTGCTCAGATGAGTGGCAGATGCTAGCCACCCTCTGCCCAACTGTTTGCTTGCCCAAGGATTCTCCTCTAAGCAGCCTTGAGACTAGCGCGTGTGGCTACTTGTACAGGGCAATTAGATGGCAAAGCTGCCGTGAGGAGATCTATTTTGGGAACGGGCCAATCTGACTTCAGACCTGCTATGCTCTGTATTCTGAAAAGCTTCCAAAGTGCAAGTTGAACAAGGAGGTTGGTGAGTCACCCTCCTGGTGGCCCATGTTGTGTCAGAGCACTCGCAACCTTTGTCCTGCCCCGTGTCCCAAGATGGCTACAGTACCGCCACTGGCTGTGTGGAAAAGCAAGGTTGTCCTCGCTGTAGGTCCTAAGGAATCTTAGCTGTTGTCCCGGGCGCTGTTATTTGGGTCATCTCTGGGCTGGGTAGAGATTAGTGCTGGAAGAGCCCCTGGGCTGCATCCTGCATCCCAGAGAAGAGCAAGACTAATCATCTCCTACATTGAGCAGGGGGTTGGACTTTATGGCCTTATAGGCCCCTTCCAACTCTATGATTCTATGATCTCATTCAAAGGGGGGAGGCAGAGGAAACTGGCTTAAGCACTTGTTACAAGTGGAAGCATGTAATGGAATCCCAGTGGGTCTTTTTGAAAGGAAAACAAAAGCCACTTTGCCGGGGTGTGTGTGTATCTAGATGAAAGAAGTGGGGGAGGGATGATTTTGCAATGGCCGCTAGCTTAGATGGTTTTAAAAAAAAGATTAGACAGGTACACTGAGGAGAGTTCTATCAAGAGCTACTAGGCTTGACCACCAAATAGAAACTCTATATTTAGAGGCAGTATACCTCTTGAATTCCAGATACTGTGGAAAGGGTGATGCCTTCATGCTGTGATGGGGAGCTTCCCAGAGGCATCATGCTAGGCAGGGTTAGAAACTGGAAGCTGGGCTTCATGGGACCCATCCTGGTGTGATCCAGCAGACAGGCTCTTTGTCTGTTCTTCTCGGCCCTTTTGCAGCTGCTCCAGATGAATGTGTGAAACGGTCGAGCATGATTGGTTAACTGGGCTTTATATGGGACAGTGGGCCCTCTTCTGTTGGGAGGCTGGATGAGGGAAATGTGTGTGTAGGAGGGATGGATTCAGGCCACAGCAATCCAGAATAATAAGGCAGCCTTTGGAGTTCTTTGTATTCACCACAGTTGAAGAAGGACTCAATGCCTTTTTCTTCAGGACAATAAATTATGCAGACTGGCAAAATTTCCTTACTTTGGATAAGTTATTTAGCTTTGCTTGGTCTAGTAGGAGGGAGTGATGTGTGTTTATGTGAGTCTGCACTAAAATATAGCATTTTAAACCTCCACGTTTCCAAAATAGAAAGCCCAGATTCTGGATTAGAAGCCATTATTTCAGAGTATAACATAAAAAGGTAAGAAAAGCCATGCTGGATCAGGCCAAAAGGCCATCTAGTCCATCATCCTGTCCTTACCAGATGCTGTTTCAGGAAAGCCCACAAGCAGGATCGGAGTATATTATTATTATTATTATTATTATTATATTATTATTATTATTAATAATAATAATAATAATAACAATAATAATAATAACAACAATAATAATAATAATATCCTGTTCTTCCTCCCAGTAGGAGCCCATGGCGGCAAACAAAAACACTCTAAAACATTGTAAAAACAGACTTTAAAATATATTAAAACATCTTTAAAAACATGTTAAAAAGCAATTTCAGCACATTCGCAGACTGGGATAGGTCTCAAGTTAAAAGGTTTGTTGAAAGAGGAAGGTCTTCAATAGGTACCAAAAAGATAACATTGGCACCTGCCTAATATTTAAGGGGAGGGAATTCCACAGGGTAGGTGCCGTCACACTAAAGGTCCGTTTCCTATGTTGTGCAGAACAAACCTCCTGATAAGATGGTATCTGCAGGAGGCCCTCACCTGCAGAGCTCAGTGATCGACTGGGTATAAAAGGGGTAAGACGGTCTTTCAGGTATCCTGGTCCTTGAGCCATGAAGCTCAGTGGGCGACCTTGGGCCAGTCACTGCCTCTCAGCCTCAGAGGGAGGCAATGGTAAACCCCCCCAAATACCACTTACAGATCGTGCAGCTAGTGGGTGTCTGTGATATCTCAAAACAGGAATGCTGTTCCACAGAGCAGGATCCCATTGGGGACAATGGGTTCTAGCCAGTGCTAGTCCTACTCAGAGTAGACCCATTAAAGTTCATGAACATGGCTCACTTAGGTCCATTCACTTCATTGGGTGTACTCTGAGGAAAACGTATTTCATTTATTTATTTATTAGATTTATATCCCGCGCTTTCTCCCAGTAAGAGCCCAGGACAGTAAACAAAGGCACTAAAAAAACTTTAAAACATCATAAAAACAGACTTTAAAATATATTAAAACAAAACATCTTTAAAAACATTTTTTAAATGTTAAAAATGTTAAAAACATCTTTAAAAAAAAGGTTTAAAAACATAATAAAAAGCAATTCCAACACAGCCACAGACTGGGATAAGATCTCTACTTAAAAGGCTTCTTGAAAGAGGAAGGTCTTCAGCAGGCACCAAAAAGATAACAGGACGGCGCCTGCCTAATATTTAAGGGGAGGGAATTCCACAGGGTAGGTGCCGCCACACTAAAGGTCCGTTTCCTATGTTGAGCGGAACAGACATCCTGATAAGATGGTATCTGTGGTGATCAACTGGGTATATAAGGGATAAGATGGTCTTTCAGGTATCCTGGTCCGAAGCTGTATAGGGCTTTGTACACCAAAACCAGAACTTTGAACTTAGAGTGGGAGCTAATGGGCACCCAGTGCAATTCTTTCAGCAATGGGGTGACATGTTGGTGATACCCTCCCCCAGTGAGCAGTCTCACTGCTGCATTTTGCACCAGCTGCAGCTTCGAGACCAACCTCAAGGGCAGCCCCACATACAGTGCATTACAGTAGTGCAACCCGGAGGTTACCAGTGCAGTGGTCAGGCTATCCTGGTCCAGCAACAGCCATAGCTGTCTTATCAGCCAAAGCTGGTAAAAGGCACTCCTAGCCACGGAGGTCATCCAAGGCTTGCACAGGCTCTCCTGATTCAGATGTTATGGAGAAATAGAGATGGGTATCATCAGCATACTGCTGATACCTCACCCCAAATCTCTTGATAACTGTTCCCAAGGGCTTCATATAGATGTTAAACAGCATGGGGGACAAGATGGTACCTTGCGGCACCCCACAGCACAGCTGCCAGGGGGCCAAAAGACAGTCACCCAATGCTATTCTGTGAGAGCGACCCTGGAGATAGGATGGGAACCACTGTAAAACAGTGCCTCCAATACCCATCTCACCAAGTCGGCCCAGAAGGATACCATAGTCAGTGGTATCAAAAGCTACTGAGATCAAGAGTAACAGGGTCACACTTCTCCTTCTCCATCAGGATGACCGAGGCCTGAGAATGGGTCAAGATAATCTGTTTCATCCAAGAGTACTTGCAATTGCTGAGCCACAATCCTCTCAGTCATCTTCCCTAAAAGGGGGGCATTTGCAGCCAGTCGGTAATTGTCACAGACCAATGGGTCCAGGGTGGGCTTTTTCAGTAGTGGCCGGATCACCGCCTCTTTCAGTGTGGCTGGGACCACTCCCTCCCACAAAGATGCCTTGACCACCCTGGATCCACTCGGTCAACCCCCCTGAGCAAGCTTTAATAAGCCAAGAAGGGCAAGGGTCAAGAGGACACGTTGCTGGCCATATTATCGCAAGTCTATGAGCCTCTGCAGAATCCAGAGGGCCTAGAGCTCAGTGTTAGAGCATCTGCTCTGCAGGCAACAGGGCCTGAGTTCAATTCCCACTGGCATCTCCAGGCAGCTCTGGGAAGAGACTTCTGTCTGAAACCTTGGAGGGTGGCTGCCAGTCAGTGTTGACAATATTGATCTAGGCAGACTGATGGACAGGTTTGGTATAAGGCAGCTTGGTATGAAGGACAAGGGTCGAGAGGACATGCTGCTGGCTGCATCGTTGCAAGCATCTTGTCCACATCATCAGGTAACAACACTTTCCCCACTTGTGATTCCCAGCAACTGGTAGAATCATAGAATAGTAGAGTTGGAAGGGGCCTATAAGGCCATCCAGTCCAACCCCCTGCTCAATGCAGGAATCCAAATCAAAGCACCCCTGACAGATGGCTGTCCAGCTGCCTCTTGGTATTCGGAAGCATGCTGTCTCTGATTATGGAGGCTGAGCACAGCCAACATGGCTGATAGCCATTGGTAACCTTCTCCTCCATGAGTTTCTCTAATCCACTTTTAAAGCCATCCAAGCTGGTGGCCATCACTGCCTCCTGTGTGAGCAAATTCCATAGTTTGACTATGTGTTATGTGAAAAACCTCTCCTGTCTCTCCTGCATCTTCATTCAGCTTTGTTGGTTGTTCCAACTATGAGAGATGTGTGTGTGTGGGGGGGGACTTCTTTCTATCCACTTTCTCCACATTGTACATAATCTCTATGCCTCTATCATGCCCCCCTGATTAATGGCCTTTTTTTCTAAACCAAAAGCCCCCAATGCTGAAAAACCTTTCCTTATAGGGGAGTTGCTCAAACCCCGTGATCATTTAGGTTGTTCTTTTCCAGTTCTGCCATATCCTTTTTGAGGTGAACTGTATGCAGTATTCCAAGTGTGGTCTCACCATAGATTTCTACAATGACGACATAATATTGACAATGTTATTTTCAGTCCTTTTTCTAATAACAACATAGAATTTGCTTTTTTCACAGTGGCTACAGTAATATGTTTAAATAGTTTATTGTAGCCCTCCTTCCAGCCCCCCCCATCCACCCAATGTTTTGGGGGTGTAGGAGCACAGCAGGAGATCCTACTTGACTTTTATCCATTAGTTTCCATTTTCTTCTTCTCCCCCCCTTCTCAATCTTACACTGTAAGCTCATCAGGGCAGAGCCTTTTCTGTTGCTTGTTGCTCTGTGGAAATGACACTACAATAAGCATTGATGGTAACAGAAATTCTGACACTGAGTAGACAGGGAAGAGCGATGGAAGCTGGTGTGGAAGGGAGGATCCTGTGTAGTGATCTTTCAGTTCATTACTGTTAACCTAAAAAGCAGCCCTGCTCTTCTTTCTCTTGCTGTGGGTCTGGGAAACAAAAAATATGGCTTAGCTTCCCTATTTCAATACTAGACATCCCCTTTAAGGGTGGAAGGTGAAGCATCCCTTTGCCATCCTGACTGGTCCTTTCGGGGGGGGGGCTTGTATAGGAGAAGTTTCTTGTAAATTCTGTGCTTGGCCTTTTTCTTTTATGGCTTTTGCGATCCTTGCAATTAGACACAAGCCCCCCTCTTTATTCCCCACTGCCTCTGGTTATTTCTGGCTGTGGAGAAAGCCAACTCTGCAGGGAACAGGGCCAGTGAACCTTCTCTCCTCTGACTGCCTGTACTGCAGGCAGTGGACGGATGAGTAAGGCTAGATGAGCCACAGCAGTGTCCGTCACCACAACACACTCTTGGCACTCCAGCGGCAGCCTGGGGGCTGCTCCTCATCCACTGGAGAAGCCAGGAAGCCTGAGAGGACAGTCCCAAGGCAGTCCGGACTTTCTCCCATTGGCCTTTGGGGAGGCCTGTCATTGGCCAGGCACAAAGGAGAGGCTCTGTTGCTGTGGCGATGCTGGGGCTCACTGCACAGCAGCCTGGTGTGCAACTCATGCCTCCACAGCCAGGAATAATTCTCCTTAATCCTTCAGAGAGGCATCATTGGATAAAGCTGGGAGTCTCCCTCCGGGAAGGAGTGGAGAGCAGGGGGAGGGAAAGCCTCTCAGACTACCAGCCTGGCTCTTCTCCTTCCCACCCTCCTCCTCCTCCTCCTTTCTCTGCTCCCTGGGGGAGGTCTACCCCTATTCCAGTAACTGTGTCTGTGTGGGGGTAGCACATGGCCCAACGCAGCTAGGTAGGCACTAGGCACAACATGCAAATTTGTGCGAAAAGGGCAGAGATTTGTACCATTCAAGAACTGGCAGATGGGTGGTGAGAGTGTTCAAGAGCCCAGAGTACTGGCATGATATTTTCTGCCCCTCCCCTCCCACTTGCATATGGACTAGGATGATGGAAGATGCTTGGAGAGCACAGTGAGGTTCCTGGGCTGAGGAGGGAGCTGACCCTGGACTTCTCACATGCAAATGAAACTCTTCCCACGTTGGTGCTCTTTCTAACCAGCTGTCCCTTACCAGGCATAAATAAAAAAAATTAATGCGTAGAAGTGTATAGCCAATGGTGTTTTAAATCTCTGGAACTGTGGCCAGTATTTCAAACAGGCTCTAGGGAGAAGTTGCCTCCTGCCAGGACCAGCTCAGCTACACAAGCAGCCCGTGGTAGCTGTTTGGAGGCAGTGAAGCTGATGAATGTTGCGCCCCCTGGATCTCAGGGGATATCTCGGGCAGTGCCTGGCTGCTGGCCCGATTGTTGTGCCTTCACCCAGTACTCTGTGACACTCCAAGAGATCCAGACGGGAGAAGTCTGGGCTTCCCCTTCACACAAAGAAGGAAAGGAGTGCAGAGCTTTCACTGTAAGGGCGAGCGTGATGAAACGGCAACTGTAGAAAAACATGGTCAATGGCAGCTTTCAGTTGAAAGCAGATGTTCAGACTGTGTGGGACTCCAGTCCAGCCTTCCCCAAACTGGTGACCTCCAGATGTTCTGGACTACAACTCAATCAGTCTTGGGCATCACTGTCCCAAAACATCCCGAGGGCACCAGGTTGGGGGAAGGCTAGACTAGAGTCCTTTTCTGTTTCTACATTCTACAGGCATTGCCTGGCCTCTGCTTTGCCTGTAATTTCACCTACCATGGCTCTCTGCCTCAGCTGGAGAAATTGATGCCAAAATTATTTATACACCTCCGGCGCATGATTGCATTTGATATGTGGCTTGGCTTATTTACATGAGTCATCTGATCAAAGGTCTCTGGGATGGTTTAATTCCCCCTGCCCTCCCCTGATGGTCTCTTGAGTAAGTAGCAAAATTATTAGGCGAAACCTAGATCTTGGGGTACACGTCTCTGATCATGGGTGCAGCTACGTGGGACAACAAAATCTGTGCTCTGACATGAAGCTCGCTAGGTGAACTTGGGTCCAGGGCTGTGGAGTCGGTATGTCAAACCTTTGACTCCGACTCCTCTATTTCTCTACTCTCCGACTCCGACTCCGTCTCCTTCATAAATGGCAAATGTATATTAATGTATTAATAAATTAATATTAATATTAAAATATTAATTTTATTTTGAAGTCGGAGTCAGTACATTTCTACCAACTCCAACTCCACCCAAAATTGCTTCCGACTCTATGACCGACTCCGACTCCACAGCCCTGCTTGGGTCAGTCACACTTTCTCTGGCGGTTCATGTTGACAGTGCCATGCTAGGCGGACCAATGACTTCCTGCGTTCCTATCCATAATTTCCCTTCACCTCCACCCCCTTGTGTGGCCAGAGGTGGAAGGAATGAGGGGCTGAGTCAGCAGCTGTCTCTCATCACCCAGAGCACATACTCAGAATTGCTGAGCCCAGATCAGTTACCTTTTGAGTACCCTTAAACCACCCTCTTAAAACTTGCTGTCCAAGTAGATTCCCCCACGGCCCTGTCCTTCCAGCAGCCGATGAATGAAATAGGAGTTTCAGAATTTACTCCAAATTAAATAGCATGGAGTACAAAGCGCATGTGGCATCTGAGCAGATCGGGAGAGCTGGGCAAAGATGCCAGGCGTGAGGTTTGGGTGCTGGGGCAGCAGCAGGGAGAAATGGCTCAGTGTGTCAGTGGCAAGAGCCCTGCAGAGCCATGTAGACTTCAGAGATGGGGGGGGAAGAAGGAAGGAGAGTAGCCGCCCCTCTCTGCCCCCCCAGCTCCCGTCTGTCACAAGGACGCAGGGCTTTCTCCACCAGCAGCAGCAGCCTGACCCCAATTGTCCTGCCACCTGCGTGAGGAAGCCAGCAAGAGGAAGTTGGGGGCCACCATCTGCAGCTCCTTTGTTCCGCGCCCAGCTCTCAGCTTGTGCAGGAAGCCGCTATCAGCAGGCCCTTTGCCCTCTCCCTGTGTGCAGCCCCTCCATGAAGCCAAGGTTTTAGTGTGGCGTGGAAGGCAGGGGGCATGGGTGGGCAGGCCAAGAGGCTTCAGTGGGAGGGTGTCTGTTGAAATGTGTCCCGCTCAGCCCTATAGGAGACTCTGCCCCCCCCCGCCCGGCACCAGAGTTTGGGGCCTGAAGACAACAAGCATAGGGTGAATGAGTATATCACATGCTTGCATCTTCCTCACAGATACAGATGAGGCCCGAAGGCCAGGAATGTCTCCCGTTGAGCTGCAGTGGCATTGTCACCATTTGAGGAGAAGGGGAAGGCCGTACCCTTCTTTGGTACCCAAAGACACAGCCCTGGATTAGAGGGGATGGCACAATGGCATTGTTGGGTGGCTGCTGGTGTGTGTGTGTGTGAAAGGAGACAGAGCTCGTCGCTGTGTGTGAGATGCTGTACGGCCCCTGCACTTGTACACGCAGAGAGACCTGCTCTGTATGATGGATGCCAGGGCTGGAAGAAATGTGTCTGAGGGGGGAAGGTAAGGCAAGGCGCGCAGGCTATCTCCATGGGAACCAGGGGAGCAGCAGAGCCTGGCAACCGTGGGGGAGAGGGGAGGAGGAGGTGGTGCATCCGCAGGCTGGGTGGGGCTGGATGGGAAGGCCCCAGAAGTAGCAGAGATGCCTGGACGCTGGGAAGGGTGGGCGATGGCCTTGGCAGGGGACGTTGCTCATGCTCTTGTTCTGCAGATGGGGGGCTAAGGCTGAGTGACTGACTGAAGTTGCAATGGAAGCCAAATCCACTGGACCAGAGGGAATTGGCCAGAGCCAGAGAGGCACCTCCAGCATCAAGCACAAACACTCGTGCTTAGGGGCTGGGGGCTTGGTCCTTGCAAAGCAGCAGGAAGTGAATTCATTGTCTCCTCCGCACTCTAAACAGATGTTGCTTGGATTCCACTTTGCAGCAGACCAGTCAAGAGGCCTGTTGAGGACGGGAAGGGACAGGGTGATATTCCTAAGGAAGAAGATCCACAGTTGGAGCCTCTGGAGTCTAACGGCAGATGCGCAGAGTTGGGACTCATAGTGTCCAGGGGCAGGGAAGCTGACTGGTGGTATCAGCCTCTGTGTAATTCCAAAGGACTATAGACATGTGAAGTCTTAGAGGTGCTTTGCAGATGTTATCTCATGAACCGTTACAAGTGCCGATATTGCTATCTTCGCTTTTCTTTCTTTTGATATTTCTATAACATCCTTCGCCTTACAGTCACAGGGCAGTGTACACAACATATTGAAACACACCAGTACAGTAATACCTCGCATTAACCTACTCAATGGGACCAGAGCGAGTACCTAAACCGAAAATGTCCTTAAAGTGAAGCGCTACCTTTTAAAACTTTTTCCCCCTCTCCTTCATGTGGAGCCTCAAAGCCCCGCGCTAAAGCCTCTGCTGCTGCGCTGCCGCGCCTCTCAGCTGATCGCGATTGCGCCTCCCAGCTGATTTGCGGTGCGCAATCACGTCTGTTTCCACCCCCGCGCGCTAAAGCCTCTGCTGCTGCGCTGCGTTTCTGGAGAAATACAGGCATATGGAGCATGTACGTTATAGCGGGGCGACGTTAAGCGGGGTATGCCTGTATGTATTTATAAAACTAATGAATACATTGATGCAAAGTAAACACACCATACACTGGAGTAGGGTTGCCAGGTCCATGGCCTGAGACTGATCCTGTATCTTTAGGAGGAGAGGAAGTCAGCCAAGTGCAGGTGTTCTTGCAACCCTGCAATGGGAAAAACCACAAGGTGGAATTCTCCCTCCCCCCTGCACACCTTTTAAGGATACAGAAGACCTCTTGGAGGCCGGGCCTGGTAACTGTATCTTTAAAAGTTGTGCAGGGAGAAAGGAGAATTCCACCTTGTGGCTTTTCCCATTACAGTGTTGCAGGAACACCTGCACTTGGCTGACTTTCTCTCCTCCTAAAGATACAGGATCAGTCTCAGGCCCTGAACCTGGCAACCCTACACTGAAGTAACATAAAACAGCAATGGACACAATACAGAACTGACCTCAGGCACACCTCCTCCCCTCCAGAAGCCTGGCAAAAGGTGCACGTTTTCTTCTTCCTCCTCAGGGGGAGGTGGTGCCACAGTTTTGGAGCTGCCATTGAAAACCCTCTACCCTGGGCCTCCGGGCTGCATTGGCACTTTGGTGAGGTGGGTGCTGATGCCAAGAGAAGAGTGAGCTTGTGGGTGTTCTGATTCTGCAGGAACTGCTGCTGCCACCTTTATCCACTGCTCTGCCGTGGAGCGCAGGGCTCGGTTTGCGGCAGCCTCCGGTCTGCGGGCTTTTTAGTAACCAGGCCCCTTCTCTTTGCAGATGATTCCTCCTCGGAGAGCTGCAGTGGGAACGGCTCCTCCACCCTCAACCCGTCCACCTCAAGCAGCACTCAGGGGGATCCTGCCTACCCAGAGATGAATGGGAATGGAGCTGCCGCCCCCATGGATTTCAGTGCCTCCTCCGAGGACCAGCCCATCAACCTGTGTGACAAGCTGGCGCCTGCACACATCACCCCATCCTACCAGTCAGACAGTTGTAGCGCGGACGGCCTGCGGAGCCGTGCAAAATATGGAGCCAAAAGCACAGCCGAGGTGTGTGTGTGAGCAAAAAGGGGTGACTGCAGCGGGCATGGCAAAATGTCAGGGAAAGCGCCTCTAGGCCTCCTGTTCCATGGCAGTGGTGGAGTTTGTCCATGGCTACTGGCAGGAGGCCTGTGCCTTGATTGGTGGTAGAGTTAGAAGAAAACCATGCAGAGCTGGAGGCAAGAGCAGATGGACCAACTGGGAAACAGGAGGAGATCAGTAGCTCTGCTAAGTAAGGAGGCATTGTGGCCTGGCCTCAAATTAAATTTTGAGCAGGCCATGCGTTGCATTTCCTCTCCACCGCAGCCCTCCCACCAACTATGGTAGGACCAGTGCCAGGAGATTTTCCTAAGTGCAGGGCCTCACACACACACCCCATCTCAGCTAGAAGCATTTCCTTTTAGAGCAGAAAGGAAGCAGAGTGGTTGACCTTTGGAGAGCCTGGCCTGATGTCCTTTCTTTTGGGTGGCTGGAGCTTTTGGCAGGAATAAATGCCCAGTGGGAGCAAAAACTGCAAGGAGCCTTGTGGCATATTTACAGATAGTAACCAGTTGACTGTGGCATGAGCTTCTATAGGCGATATGTCTGGCACATCAAATGCACCATCTGTTTCATGGACCTTGTGGAAAGTGGGTTCCTGTGGCAGGAGATTCGTTGTTGTTGACCCATCCTCATGGTGGCTGGACCTTTTGGTGACTGTCATGACAGCTAGATGGAATGTTCCATGTTTAAGGGCAGTCTACCTCTGCTTGGGACAAACGGCAGGGAGGGCATCTCCTTCATGCCTTGCCTGTATGCTTCCAAGAGGCATCTGCTTGCTGGGTCTTAGTTCAATCCAGCATGGCCGTCCTCAGGTTCCCGAGATGGAAGACAAGGACGCTTCAAATTCTTCCATATTTAGACTTGGGCTGGCTTTCCCATGCGTTTACTGCAGGAGTGGTATGGGTAAAGCCTCCTCCATTACATTTTAGTCTTCCCAGTTTAGACAATTCAGAACCCAAGCGAGGACTGAAGCCTCTTTAAGTTGAAGGGCCCATATCAGCTGCAGACTGAAAGTGGTTTCAGAGTGGCTGTATGATATAGCCAGCATGGATTTTTCGCATTTCGCACTGTTAAATTGAAAATATCCCACATACCATTCTGATGCTTCCCATAAGCTCATTTCAAAAGAAAACTTTATACAACTTATAGTCCTGAACTCAGAAACACTTGCTTAACAACCCTCTAAATTTTCATGGTGATAATTCACAACAGTCACAGAGAATCGAGTGTCCAAAATGTAAAACAAGAAAAAAATCCAGACCCCTGTTGGACTTTTTTCTGTCAGTGGTCTCCTAATTGATTGAAATTAATTAAAAATCAGCCATGTTCACCGAGTACCTGCATTGCTATTACTGACCTTGCCCCCTACTCTGACCTTCATCTTCTGCAGTTTAAAAGTAAAAATAAATGTCTGGCTGATTTTTAATTAATTTAAGAAATTTAACATTGAAGTCTATCACAGTGTTGGGCATGCTCAGTAAGAACCAACTGTCAGTGTTCTAAAAGCCAGACTTAAAAGCTGCTGGGCTTGGCTAATAACGGGGCCACACCCACACCAGACCTTTATTTCACTTGAGACAGTCATGGCTTCCCCCGTGTAGGGCAGCACAATATCTCAGAGAGGAGGTCAAGTCTCCTGCTCCCCTGGTGCATTCACTATAGCTGCCCAATTTCCCTGCTTTTGTGAATATAAATTAAGGAAAGCTACGATTTTAAAGGGGAAAGATGAAGCACGTTTGCCCCAAGGTCCACTGAACAGGTACATCTGTAGCATTTTAAACAGCACCACGTTACGGCAGTTTAGGCATCCAGTCCTATGTGCTGCTCCCCCTACAGAAGGGAGAGCCTCCTTCAGACTGGAGGCTCCCAGTGCTGGAGACAGGAGGATGATGGGCTTTTGCCTGTTGGCAGTGGAGGACTTTCTGCGTTAGGGATGACGTCTCCCGCTGGATTGGCAGGCATGGTCCAGAATCTTTTGCGTCCTCTCCAGAAGAGGAGTCATCTCTCCCTCCAGTCCGACCCTGCCTGTGGTCCTATTGCTGCCTTGCAGCCCAGGGGTGCTCAAGAGCAGCTCCAAAGAATTGCCCCCTTAACATCAAAATCTGCCTCTCTTGCCTTTCCTTTCCTGGGATGCCCCTGGTGCTGCTCTTGTGGTACTGGGAGAGCTCCCGCAAATAGCCCATTTGTAAGGTTAAAGAGCCTTTGTGGCGTTATGATGAGAGCATCAGTCTCGGACCTCGGAGACCAGGGTTTGAATCCCCACGTGGTCATGAACCGCACTGGGTGCCCTTGGGCCAGTCACAGCCTCTCAGCCTAACCTATTTCACAGGATTGTTGTAAGGATAAAATGGAGAGTAGAGAACTATGTCTGCCACCTTAACTCCTTTCAAGAAACACAGGATATAAATGCAATAAAAATAAATAAAATAAAGGGCTTTTGATGAGGTTCCTAATCCCTCTAAAGCAGTGGTTCTTCACCTGTTCCACTGCCAGCACCCCTTGGATTTCCAAAATAGGCTCTCACACCCACTGAAGAAATACAGTTCATTTTTAAATTTAATTTAATTTTAATGTATGTTTTAGCCTAATTTAGCTAAGATTAAATGATTTTTTAAAATCTCTTGAACAACGCCTCGCACCCCTAGAAAAAGTGTCTCGCCCCTCCGGTTAAGAACTGCTGCTACGGCATGGGAGGGGAACCTTTTTGGCTCCATGGGTCTTTGCACAGGGCTTCCCAAGCACCCGCAGCCAACTGGTGATCAGCTGATGGATGGTGGAGCCGAAACATGCTTTTTGCAGACATCAGCTATGTGAGAGACTTCCCCTCAGGGAACTTGCTCACACAACCATTCCAGCTGCCTTCGACTCGCCCAGCCATCATCTGATGGGCTGAAGAGCTAAAGTTTACCTTTTGAAGGCATCAAGTGCACAAGAGAGTTCCCTGTGGGGATCTCTCTCTCTCTCTCTCTCTCTCTCCCTCCCTCCCTCCCTCTCCCTCTCCCCCTCTCCCTCTCCCTCTCCCTCTCCCTCTCCCCCCCTCTCCCTCTCTCCCCCCCTCCCCCCCTCCCCCCCTCCCCCCCCTCTCTCCCTCTCCCTCTCCCTCCTCTGATCCATTAGGCTGAGAGCCAAAGTCTGCTTCCCCTTGCCAATAGATAATCAGGAGCACACTTTAGGGTTCCCAATTGTGCATTGGCAGCCCCGTTAACTGCCTCACATACGACATCAGGTGTGGGGCAGATGGGCGTGGTTTGAGGAAAATAACCCTGCAGGCCAAATTTGAACCCCTGGCAAGCCAAGTTTGGCCCATGAGTTGGAGGTTCCCCACATCTGCTCTACAGAGACCTGAATGTTTGTGCGCATGTGTGTGTACATGGGAGGGAGTGGTCGTCAGTCCACAAGAAGAGATCTGAGGGCCCCAACAGGCTAAATTAGATTGATTATGTCCAGGTGAAGACTACAGAGTAGTGACTCCCTGTCTCCTTCCTCAGTCACCTCCGTACAGCTCCGGCAGTTACGATTCTGTCAAGACAGAGGTCAGCGGCTGTCCCGAAGACCTGACCGTTGGGCGAGCTCCTGCCGCTGACGACGACGACGATGACCACGAGGACCACGAGGACAATGACAAGATGAACGATTCGGAAGGGATGGACCCAGAACGGCTAAAGGCCTTCAATGTATGGGCCCAAACTCCGTAGCATGGCAGGCGGGCATATGGTCTCGGCAGCATAGCAGCCCCTCGCCTTGCTCTTCCCTTGGGAGGGGGGGGACCCTTGTGAAGTCGAGATGTTAGCAGCATCTCCAGCTGAAATAATCTGTAGTGGCAGGTGATAGGAGAGGCCCAAATCTGCCCCTGAGAGCTGCTGCTGGTCAGAGCAGACCAGCCTTCCCCATGCTGGCGCCCTCCACATGTTGGGCTTGGGAACCAGGCTGAGGAAGGCTCAAGTAGACAGTGAGGCAAGGCAGGCTGATACTCTGTTCAGGTATGGGGCAGCTTTCTATGTTCTGTAATTTCTGCAGATGTTTGTACGCCTCTTTGTGGATGAAAATCTGGACCGCATGGTTCCCATCTCCAAACAGCCCAAAGAGAAAATCCAGGCCATTATCGAATCCTGCAGCAGGCAGTTCCCCGAGTTCCAGGAGCGAGCTCGCAAGCGCATCCGCACTTACCTCAAATCCTGCCGTCGCATGAAGAAGAATGGCATGGAAATGGTGAGTTTGTGGTCTCAATTTCCTTTTGTATTTCCTGATAACAGAGCTGGCACCAATTGCTGCTGTTTCTCATTAATAATCTCACTGTTATAGATCCGCATAATCACCCTATGGGGTGGTGTGTTCATGATACTCCTTTCTCAGAATAAGAAAGACTTGGATACCCAGTGGGTCAAAAGCAGAGATAGAGCTTCAGCCCAGATCTCTCAGGGACTCAAGTCCAACTTTCACTATCCCCTGGGCATAAAAGCCTTCCATCCCCTGACTCTTCTCACTGGCCCTGATGAGCGCCCTACATAGGTATGGATTGCAAATAGTTTGTTTACTGTCACATGAGTGGAAATAGCTCCTTGGAAGCAAGCTCTTGAAGCTGGTTAGTTCTTCTGGAAAGCTCAGTGGCTGGCAGTATTGTTGACCATCTCCTTCTGGCCCACCTGGCTGGGATGGGGATGGGGGTGCCATTTTGCAGTGACCTAGAGGTGGAGGCCCCATTAGGTGGTGCTGTGAGACTGCTGTTGAACCCCTTGGAATTTGATTATGGGGCCCCAAAGGGGTCTGATTTTCAGCACGCAATTCAACAACTTCATGAAACTGCTGTGAGAGCTTGTTGAGAGATTTGGCGTATGGTGTCACCAGTATGCTGGAGATTCTTGTTACATTCCTGTGTCTCTGGGATTATCACCTCCTGATTCCCAAATGCCAGGATCAGGAAATGCCAAGGAAGTCCTCCTCAGCCTTCTTGCATGTTGTATTGCTGAGCCAAGTATCTCCCATCTTATAACTGTGCATGTGGTTTCTTTTTCCTAAGTGTAGAACTTTGCATTTTTTCCTGTTGAATTTCATTCTGTTGTTTTCAGCCCAATGCTCCAGCCTATCAAGGTCCCTTTGAATTTTGTTTCTGTCTTCCATGGTATTAGCTATGCCCCCCAACTTTGTATCATCTGCAAATTTGATAAGCTTGCTCTGTATCTCCTCATCCAAGTCGTTAATAAAAATGTTGAAGAGCACTGGGCCCAGGACCAAGCCCTGTGGTGCCCCACTTGTTACTTCCACCCAATTTGAGAAGGAACCATTGATAAGCACTCTTTGAGTACGATTCTGGAGCCAGCTGTGGATCCACCTGATAGTTGTTCCATCCAGCCCACATTTAGCTAGCTTGCTAATCAGAATATCATGGGGCACTTTGTCAGAAACTTTGCTGAAGTCAAGATATATTATGTCCACAGCATTCCCACAGTCTACAAAGGAGGTTACCCAATAAAAAAAATGAGGTAAGATTAGTTTGGCAGGATTTGTTCTTCATAAATCCATGTTGGCTTTTAGTAATCACTGCATTGTTTATAATCTGCTCCTCAGTTTTTCCAGGGATTGATGTTAGGCTGACTGGTCTGTAGTTCCCTGGTTCCTCCTTTTTGCCCTTTTTGAAGATAGGGACAACATTAGCTCTACTCCAGTCCTCCAGCACTTCACCATTCCTCCATGATTTCGCAAAGATAAGACAGCTGTTCTGAGAGTTCTTCAGCCAGTTCCTTCAATACTCTAGGATGCAGTTTATTGGGCACTGGAGATTTGAACTCGTTCAAAGTGATTAGATTTTCCTTGACCATTTGTCTATTAATCTCAAGCTGCAGTCCTGCCCCTTTAACTTCACTTTTCCTGGGAGGGTCAAAGTCCTTTTTTGTTTTCAGGTTATCTCTAAGCTTTTTGTGTTTCAAAGAAATAAACTTTATTATATGCAAGATGTTAAATGTGATAGTACATAAATAAGTTGTTATTGTCCCTATCCTACCAAGCTATCCTACCCCACTAATCCCAATGAAATCTCCCCCAAAACCTCAGTTCTTCTAACTAATGTTCTCTTCCTGATCCCTTGTTGTTGTTATGTGCCTTCAAGTCGATTTTGACGTATGGCGACCCTATGAATCAGTGACCTCCAAGAGCATCTGTCATGAACCACCCTGTTCAGATTTTGTACATTCAGGTCTATGGCTTCCTTTATGGAATCAATCCATCTCTTGATTGGCCTTCCTCTTTTTCTACTCCCTTCTGTTTTTCCCAGCATTATTGGTCTTTTCTAGTGAATCATGTCTTCTCATGATGTGTCCAAAGTAGGATAACCTGTTTCATCATTTTAGCTTCTAGTGACAGTTCTGGTTTAATTTGTTCTAACACCCAATTATTTGTCTTTTTTGCAGTCCATGATATCTGCAAAGCTCTTCTCCAACACATTTCAAATGAGTTGATTTTTCTCTTACCCACTTTTATTATTATTATTATTGTCTTTATTTATACCCCGCCATTTTTCCAAAACTGGAACTCATGGCGGCTTCCAGATAAAAAATACATATAATTAAAAACATACAAAGTCTACATTGAAATAAAATTAAACTATTTCCAATATTAAAACCATACACACATATAGCTAAAACTTTCTGTCCAACTTTCACATCCCTACATAGAGATCGGGAATACCATGGTTTGAATGATCCTGACTTTAGTGTTCAGTGATACTCTTGATCCCTAATCCTGTCTAATTCTGCCAAACCCCAATGGTTTTTCTTTTGCAAAACTCCCCTCTGAATTCTCACTGGCATACTGCCTCCCACCTGTCAGTCATACCTCCTCTGAACCTCTTAACATTCTGTTAACACTTTCTTACCTGAACACAGTTGCAAAACAGTTTTATAAATAATTCTTATTTTGTTACAACTCCCTTTGCTTATATCGTATTTTGGGAATGCTTTGGGGATCCTGTATCTGCACTTGAGTCTATTAATGGATTGGATGTAACAAGCTGAGACTTTATGTAGTCAAGACAAAGTTGCTTTTAGTCAGTAGGCAAGGTGATCCAGTTTTAGGTGTAAAATGTGTTTTAGAGTAGGTTGCATTCCCTTTGAATGATCAGATTCACTGGGAGTTCTCTTTACCTGGATTTCGGAGTATGCACATGGCAGTCACTGAGTCTGACTTGGTCTGCCTCTAACAAATTTATGCCATATCTTACTTTTCTAGCAACATCTACGTACAGAAGAGCAGTTATGCTGGCATGCTTCAGTGTTTCACCCTTTGAATTTTAGATGGCATATTTCACTATTTTCCTAGATGGTGGGTTTGCCAAAATTCCCTTCAAGGATAGGTGCTGTCCTTGCAGCCATATAGAGCTTGAAACCATATAAGAACATAAGAAGAGCCTGCTGGATCAGGCCAGTGGCCCATCTAGTCCAGCATCCTGTTCTCACAGTGGCCAACCAGGTGCCTGGGGGAAGCCCGCAAGCAGGACCCGGGTGCAAGGACACTCTCCCCTCCTGAGGCTTCCGGCAACTGGTTTTCAGAAGCATGCTGCCTCTGACTAGGGTGGCAGAGCACAGCCATCATGGCTAGTAGCCATTGATAGCCCTGTCCTCCATGAATTTGTCTAATCTTCTTTTAAAGCCATCCAAGCTGGTGGCCATTACTGCATCTTGTGGGAGCAAATTCCATAGTTTAACTATGCACTGAGTAAAGAAGTACTTCATTTGTCTGTCCTGAATCTTCCAACATTCAGCTTCTTTGAATGTCCACGAGTTCTAGTATTATGAGAGAGGGAGAAGAACTTTTCTCTATCCACTTTCTCAATGCCATGCATAATTTTATACACTTCTATCACGTCTCCTCTGATCCGTCTTTTCTCTAAACTAAAAAGCCCCAACTGCTGCAACCTTTCCTTGTAAGGGAGTCGCTCCATCCCCTTGATCATTCTGGTTGCCCTCTTCTGAACCTTTTCCAACTCTATAATATCCTTTTTGAGATGAGGCGACCAGAACTGTACACAGTATTCCAAATGCAGCCTCACCATAGATTTATACAACAGCATTATGATATTGGCTGTTTTATTTTCAATAAGAACATAAGAAGAGCTTGCTGGATCAGGCCAGTGGCCCATCTAGTCCAGCATCCTGTTCTCACAGTGGCCAACCAGGTGCCTGGGAGAAGCCCGCAAGCAGGACCCGAGTGCAAGAACACTCTCCCCTCCTGAGGCTTCCGGCAACTGGTTTTCAGAGCATGCTGCCTCTGATTAGGGTGGCACAGCACAGCCATCACGGCTAGTAGCCGTTGATAGCCCTATCCTCCATGAATTTGTCTAATCTTCTTTTAAAGCCATCCAAGCTGGTGGCCATTACTGCATCTTGTGGGAGCAAATTCTATAGTTTGACTATGCGCTGAGTAAAGAAGTACTTCCTTTTGTCTGTCCTGAATCTTCCAACATTCAGCTTCTTTGAATGTCCACGAGTTCTAGTATTATGAGAGAGGGAGAAGAACTTTTCTCTATCCACTTTCTCAATGCCATGCATAATTTTATACACTTCTGTTGTGTCTCCTCTGACCCGTCTTTTCTCTAAACTAAAAAGCCCCAACTGCTGCAACCTTTCCTCGTAAGGGAGTCGCTCCATCCCCTTGATCCTTCTGGTTGCCCTCTTCTGAACCTTTTCCAACTCTATAATATCCTTTTTGAGATGAGGCGACCAGAACTGTACACAGTATTCCAAATGCAGCCTCACCATAGATTTATACAACGGCATTATGATGTTGGCTGTTTTATTTTCTATACCTTTCCTAATTATCCCTAGCATGGAATTTGCCTTTTTCACAGCTGCCACACACTGGGTCGACATTTTCATTGTGCTGTCCACTACAACCCCGAGGTCTCTCTCCTGGTCGGTCACCGCCAGTTCAGACCCCAAGAGCATATATGTGAAATTAAGATTTTTTGCTCCAATATGCATAATTTTACACTTGTTTATATTGAATTGCATTTGCCATTTTTCCGCCCATTCACTCAGTTTGGAGAGGTCTTTTTGGAGCTCTTCGCAATCCCTTTTTGTTTTGACAACCCTGAACAATTTAGTATCGTCAGCAAACTTGGCCGCTTGACTGCTCACTCCTAATTCTAGGTCATTAATGAACAAGTTGAAAAGTACAGGTCCCAATACCAGTCCTTGAGGGACTCCACTTTCTACAGCCCTCCATTGGGAGAACTGTCCGTTTATTCCTACTCTCTGCTTTCTGCTTCTTAACCAATTCCTTATCCACAAGAGGACCTCTCCTCTTATTCCATGACTGCTAAGCTTCCTCAGAAGTCTTTGGTGAGGTACCTTGTCAAACGTTTTTTGAAAGTCTAAGTACACTGTGTCCACTGGATCACCTCTATCTATATGCTTGTTGACACTCTCAAAGAATTCTAGTAGGTTACTGAGACAGGACTTTCACTTGCAGAAGCCATGCTGGCTCTGCTTCAGCAAGGCTTGTACTTCTATGTGCTTAGTTAATCTAGCTTTAATAATACTTTCTACCAGTTTTCCAGGGACAGAAGTTAAGCTAACTGGCCTGTAATTTCCGGGATCCCCCCTGGATCCCTTTTTGAAGATTGGCGTTACATTTGCCACTTTCCAGTCCTCAGGCACGGAGGAGGACCTGCGGGACAAGTTACATATTTTAGTTAGCAGATCAGCAATTTCACCTTTGAGTTCTTTGAGAACTCTCGGGTAGATGCCATCCGGGCCCAGTGATTTGTCAGTTTTTATAATTAAGCCTAGAACTTCCTCTCTCGTTACCACTATTTGTCTCAGTTCCTCAGAATCCCCTCCTGCAAATGTTAGTTCAGGGTCAGGGATCTGCCCTATATCTTCCACTGTGAAGACAGATGCAAAAAAGTCATTTAGCTTCTCTGCAATCTCCTTATCGTTCTTTAGTACACTTTTGACTCCCTTATCATCCAAGGGTCCAATTGCCTCCGTAGATAGTCTCCTGCTTTGAATATATTTATAGAATTTTTTGTTGTTGGTTTTTATGTTCTTAGCAATGTGCTCCTCAAATTCTTTTTTAGCATCCCTTATTGTCTTCTTGCATTTCTTTTGCCAGAGTTTGTGTTCCTTCTTATTTTCTTCATTTGGACAAGACTTCCATTTTCTGAAGGAAGACTTTTTGCCTCTAAGAGCTTCCTTGACTTTGCTCGTTAACCATGCTGGCATCTTCTTGGCCCTGGCAGTACCTTTTCTAATCTGCGGTATGCACTCCAGTTGAGCTTCTATTATAGTGTTTTTAAACAACTTCCAAGCATTTTCAAGGGATGTGACCCTCTGGACTTTGTTTTTCAGCTTTCTTTTTACCAATCCCCTCATTTTTGTGAAGTTTCCTCTTTTGAAGTCAAATGTGACCGTGTTGGATTTTCTTGGCAATTGGCCATTTACATGTATGTTTAATTTAATAGCACTGTGGTCACTGCTCCCAATCGGTTCAACAACACTTACATCTCGCACCAGGTCCCGGTCCCCACTGAGGATTAAGTCCAGGGTTGCCGTCCCTCTGGTCGGTTCCATGACCAACTGGTCTAGGGAATAGTCATTTAGAAAATCTAGAAATTTTGCCTCTTTGTTGTGACTGGAACACATATGTGGCCAGTCTGTGTCTGGGTAGTTGAAGTCACTCATTACTACCACATTTCCTAGTTTGGATGCTTCCTCAATTTCATATCTCATCTCCAGGTCTCCCTGAGCGTATCCCATGTGTTCTGCTACTGTAGATTTTATTAAGGGGCTAGAGAACACATACTTTATTCTGTTATGAGGCAACTTCCTGTTAGATCCTTAGAGACCCTTTTGAGTATCTTCCTTGAGGAGTAGCAAACCTATTACCAAGCAGGTGGTGGTATGTATGAATGTTCTATTATCTCTTAGACCTGCTGTGATTGTTAGCTCTCAGCTTGTCACTGTCAGTAATTAATTCACTAATAGGCAAAAAAATCTTGCGGTTTAAGAACGTACCTATAGCCAACAGATATTTCCATCAAACTTTAAAAAGCAGGGAAATTGGGCAGCTATAGTGAATGCACCAGGGGAGCAGGAGACCTGACCTCCTCTCTGGGAAATTCCATGCTAGCGATAATTAGGAAAGGTATAGAAAATAAAACAGCCGATATCATAATGCCGTTGTATAAATCTATGGTGCGGCCGCATTTGGAATACTGTGTACAGTTCTGGTCGCCTCATCTCAAAAAGGATATTCTAGAGTTGGAAAAGGTTCAGAAGAGGGCAACCAGAATGATCAAGGGGATGGAGCGACTCCCTTACGAGAAAAGGTTGCAGCATTTGGGGCTTTTTAGTTTAGAGAAAAGGCGGGTCAGAGGAGACATGATAGAAGTGTATAAAATTATGCATGGCATTGAGAAAGTGGATAGAGAAAAGTTCTTCTCCCTCTCTCATCATACTAGAACTCGTGGACATTCAAAGAAGCTGAATGTTGGAAGATTCAGGACAGACAAAAGGAAGTACTTCTTTACTCAGCGTATAGTTAAACTATGGAATTTGCTCCCACAAGATGCAGTAATGGCCACCAGCTTGGATGGCTTTAAAAGAAGGTTAGACAAATTCATGGAGGACAGGGCTATCAATGGCTACTAGCCATGATGGCTGTGCTCTGCCACCCTAGTCAGAGGCAGCATGCTTCTGAAAACCAGTTGCCGGAAGCCTCAGGAGGGGAGAGTGTTCTTGCACTCGGGTCCTGCTTGCGGGCTTCCCCCAGGCACCTGGTTGGCCACTGTGAGAACAGGATGCTGGACTAGATGGGCCACTGGCCTGATCCAGCAGGCTCTTCTTATGTTCTTATGTTCTGTGAGATATTGTACTGCCCTACAAATTTGCAAAAATGCAAACACAATTTGGGTTGGTCTTTCACAGTCCAATCCACTTCTTGTGTAGCTTGGAAGAATTGGGTAACATGTACCTTTGAGCATATGGTGAGTGGAGGCAACACCTGCCACCTTCAAAGATGGAGAATTACATTTTTGTATGTTGGTTGGTGTTCTTATTACTTTGCTTCTTTCCTGTGTTACTAATGTTTCTACAGAGAATCTAACCTAGAAAATTATATTTCTCTCATTATTCACCGTAGAAATTTGTGTCAAATTTATTTTTAATAATTTCAGAGCCTTTTTATTGGTCGATGTCATATGATGGTGAAGACAGCCCTTTGTGTTTCAAACTGGAGGTTATGTTGTATTTCTATTTTGGATGCATTAACAGTTGAATCTGAAACGGCAGTTTGATGTAAAATCAGTCTGATTACAATATATTGCTGCTTAAACAATGACTCTAGCTGTTGGAAAAAACAAACTTGGCCTGCCCAAGATTTTATTTATTTATTTATTTATTATTTGATTTATATCCTGCCCTTCCTCCCAGCAGGAGCCAGGACATTTATTCAGCCTGCTATGCTTAAACCACTCCACTTAAGGAAAAGCTGTCATGGTCAATTAAAAACATAGAGCACACCTAGAATTTTGCTAGAATATATTTCACCACCCACTGTTTTATCTTGTGCAAACTAAGACATCCCTCATGTCCACTGGAAACTATTCTGCAGAACAGTCAGTGCCATTATTCCACAATTGCTTTTGGAGTTTTTTAGTGTAAATTTTGCAAAGTGTTGCTGTACTTCACATATTCACAGAAACAGAAGCAGAAGAAAATGATTTCCGATAGGAAACTTTGCTAAAATTGCAAAGTAAATCAAACATATTTAAAGTGAACTATCTGAACTAATATCAACTGTCTTAATATTGTTGCTTCCTCCCTGCTGAAACAAGATCATAACAGCACGTCTTTGTTTCTGTTATTTGAGCTGATTGCAGGTGTTGCTACCACTCACCATATGCTCAGAGGCACGTTACCCAATTCTTCCAAACTGCAGAGGAAGTGGATTGGACTGTGAAAAGCCAACCCAAATTGTGTTTGCATTTTGACCAATGTGTAGGGTGGTACAATATCTCAGAGAGGAGGTCAGGTCTCCTGCTCCCCTGGTGCATTCACTATAGCTGCCCAATTTCTCTGCTTTTTAAAGTTTGATAGAAATATCTGTTGGCTATAGGTACGTTCTTAAACCGCAAGATTTCTTTGCCTATTAGTGAATTAATTACTGACAGTGACAAGCTGAGAGCTAACAATCACAGCAGGTCTAAGAAATAAAAGAACAAGGTTTTTTTGCCTATCGGTGAATTTCTCTGCTATTTAATCTGAGAGGTAAGGAATGGGATCCTGTGCAGGTTTGCTGAGAATGGATTGATCATTTGAATGCTTCTTGAGTTCAGTGGGATTTACTCCCCTGCAATCATGCTTAGGATAGGTGAAACTGATAATGGGGGAATGGGGAGGGGAGGGGGAGGAAATGCAGGGGGAGAGAGGTGAAAGGGTAGGGGCAGAGCTTGGAAAAGTTCCTTTTTTTGAACTACAACTCCCATCAGCCCCAGCCAGCATGGCCACTGCATTGGGCTGATGGGAGTTGTAGTTCAAAAAAGTAACTTTTCCAAGCTCTGGGTAGGGGGGAGGAGAGGGATAAGAGCAGGTGGGAGGGGGAGGGGAGGAAGAGGGTAGGTTTGAACATTTGCATGCTTATTGAGTTCTGTTGAGCCCCAGCTCCCCCAGATAGACCAGGGAGAAGTGTTGGAGGAGGAGGAGGCTTTCGAGGGCATTGAGGGAGGGGGAGATGTCAACATCCCACAAGTTCGCACAGACAGCCCTGCCATTGACGTGGATCCCGCTCTGTCTGCAAGTGCTCCAACAGAGCCATTGGGAAGCAACCTCTCGTGTGCGCCAATTCCACACCCCCCCGGGATTCCCAGCCTGGCACTTCAAACACTTCCCCACCAACCTGCTCCCTGCCCCCCCCTGAGGTTGAGTCTGCACCTAGCAAACCTGTGCTGTCAGATGTACCGCTGGAGGATCTTCCCCCCTTGCCCTGTGCGAGACAATGGAGAAGCGGAAGGGTGACAAGGTGGTACTTTGGAGGAGTCAGAGGTTACGAGCGGAGACCTTTCCTGTTTAAGGTGACCCCCCCCCCCCGGATTGGGGAGCTGAGTCAACTTATTTATTTATTTATTGCATTTGTATACCGCCCCATAGCCGAAGCTCTCTGGGCGGTTTACAACAATTAAAAACATTAAAAACAAATATACAAATTTAAAAACACATTTTTAAAAAGCCATTTAAAAACACATGAAGTCCAGACGCTGCAGCGCATGCCTAGGTAGTGAGGTAGAGCTAGTAGTGAGTCAGCAGAGACAGGTCTATGAAGCTCACTGCTTTTGATGTAACCGTTACTCTAATAAAGCAAGAATTATTTCCAACCTCACCTCTGTCTCGTGTCGCGCGTTCTGGGCAGGACAAGTACAGAGGGATTTACTCCCCTGCAATCATGTTTAGGATAGGTGAAACTGACCATGGGGGGGAGAAGAGGAGGGAGGGAGGGCTGTAGTGGACAGGGGAGAAGGAAGAGGGGAGGAGAGGAAGAAGGGAGGAGGAATGGAGGGGAGAGGGAAAGGAGAGAGGGAGAGGGGGGATGAAAAAGGCAGGTCTGATCATTTGCATGCTTACGGAGTTCAAGGGGATTTCCTCCTGTGCAACCATGCTTAGAACAAGTAAAACTGACCATGGAGGAGAAGGAGGGGGCGGGGGCAGGAGAGGGAAGGGGAGAGGGGAGGGGATTGGAAGGGGAGGGAGGGAGGGGTGAAGGGAGAGGGAAGGGGCAAAAGGAATGGCGGAGGAGGGAGGGGCAGGTTTGATCATTTGCATGCTTTTTGAGTTCAGTGGGATTTACTCCTGTGCAATCATGCTTAGGTTAGGTGAAACTGACCTGGGGGAGCGGCAGGGAGGGGGAAGGAGTGGGAAAGGGGAGGGGAGAAGTTCGGGGGGGCGGGCATAGGGCAGAGGGGAAACCCCTTTCCAAAAAGAAAACATTTTGAACACTATTGTTGTTTTTCAGTTTCCCACACCTTTCCCACATGTAGCCTCCCACCCAAATTTAAACCAAGGCTGTCCCTGGCCACATCCATACCAGATCTTTATTTCACTTTAGACAATCCTGGCTTCTCCCATAGAATCCTGGGAAGTGTAGTTAGTGAAGGATGCTGAGAGTTGCTATGAGAGGTCCTATTCCCCTCACAGAGCTACAATTCCCAGAAGAGGTGCTGACTGTTAAACCCCTCTGGCCGCTGGAGCTCTGTCACGGGAATAGGAGTCTCCCCTCAGGACCCTTCACAAACTACACTTCCCAGGATTCTTTGGGGAACGCCATGACTGTCTCAAGTGAAATAAATGTCTGGCCTGGGTGTGGCCCCCTTATTAGCCAAGCTGTGAGTCTGGCTTTTAGAACTCTGATGGTTGGTTCTTACTGAGCATGCCCGCACTTACCATTGACTCCAGTGTTACATTTCTTTAATTTTTTAACTTTTAAATTGCAGAAGATGAAGGTCAGAGTATGGGGCAAAGTCAGTAACAGGATTACAGGTACTCTGTGAACATGGCTGATTTTTAATTAACTTCAACAAATTGTGAGACCACTGACAAGAAAAAGTCCAACGGGTCTGGATTTTTTCCTCTTGTTTTACACTTTGAACTCTGGATTCTCTCTGAGTGTTTTGTGTATCGCCATGAAAATTTAGAGGGTTGTTAAGCAAGCGTTTCTGAGTTCAGGACTATAAGTAAGATTTTGTTTTGAAATGAGCTTATGGGAAGGATCAGAATGGCATGGGGGGTATTTTCAATTTAACATTGCGGAATGTGAAAAATCCATGCTGACTATAGCATATAGCCACTCTCATGGCTTATAATATTGGTTCTAGTGTGGCTGTGATCTTTGTACTATATATTTTGTAGTCTATTGAAAGGTTAATTGACCATAATGAACATTTGAATGGCTTTTGTCCTGGGTGGCAAGGAAGTGGCTGTAGTTAGGAGCACGTCAGTACAGCATCCTTTCCGGGAAAATGCAGATATGGCCACTGTGGCATGTGCCTAGGTCACATCAAGGTGTGATTACTACAGCACACTTTACGTCGGGCGGCCTTTGAAGAGTGTGTAGAAATTTCACTTGGTGAATATAAGGGGCAGTGCAGAGGAGGCTTTTTCATCTGGCATTGGTTAATCCTACTTTTGCTTTGTGGGCACAGTACAAAGCGCCTTTAAAGCCCTAACTGGTTTGGAACCAGGATATTTAAAGGTTGATCAGTCTGTGGCAGGCTTGCAGGGTGGGGCTCTTTCAGCCGTGCCACTAAGGGTGTGTGGAACTCCCTCCCCTGAGAGGCTCTGTGGGCTTTTCAGCACATGGTTACAGACTTTTTGTTTTTAACTGGAAGTTTTATGGATAATTTATTGTCCTTAACTGATGTGTTCTATGCTGCCTTGGGGGTCTGTAGAGGCCAAAAGAAAGGTTGTAAATATTTTAATAGATAACTGTCCAACCTCCTCCTTTGACTCTGGGCTTGCAGAAGTCTGCCTCCTTACCCACCCACCAGCCCCCTTGTTTTCCAACGGCTGACATTCCTGACTATCTATGTCCCCAGACCAGGCCCACCCCGCCCCACCTGACCTCAGCCATGGCCGAGAACATCCTGGCAGCCGCGTGCGAGAGTGAGACACGGAAGGCAGCCAAGAGAATGCGGCTGGAGATCTACCAGACGTCCCAGGTATGGGCCCTGGAACTGGCATAGCATTTGGCACTGACTGCAGAATGCCATGCCCCAAAGGTGGTGTGATGTTGCTACTGTGGCCTGCAGAAATTGTTTGACCAGTGGCAACTCTAGGACAAAAGAGACAAGTGAGCACAGCGTAGGCGACAATGAGCCAGCTGTGAAAAATGGTCTCCAGGCTCAGAATTTCAACTTCTTTGTGTGTGTGTGCTTTAAAAATATGCTATATGGAAATTCCTCATTTGGAGGCCACTAAATTCCAGTTGCTGAGGTAGGCGTGGGCTGTTGCAGGCAAACTAGAAGCACCTAGCTGGCCCTTGTGGGGAATGGGATGTTAGTCTACATGGGCCTTTGGTGCTGTATTTTGTGACTGAGCACGCAACGAGGGTGGCACTAATTTGAAGGGAAGAAGGAGCATCTGGATGTTTGCTCCAACGCATTCCTCCTCTTTCTCAGCCCTAGCTGGCTGGAGGAGCTCTTGAAGAGGCCAGCCTCAAGCTTTTCTCCTGACTTTTGGAACCTCTCGCTGCAGGATGAACCAGTTGCCCAGGACAAGCAACACTCCCGAGATTCCGCTGCCATCACACATTCGTCCTACACACTGCCAGCCTCCTCCTTCTCGCAAGATCCCGTTTACATCAATGGGAGCCTGAACTACAGTTACCGGAGCTACGGAAACCTAGGAGGCAGCCTGCAACCTGCTGCTTCACTCCAGACAGCGAATCACAGTAACGGTAAGAAGAGGGCTGGCTGGCAGAGTTGCAGGATGCAGCCATGGGGGAATTCCTTCCCCTGGTACAGGGGTGATGAACCTCTGGTCCAAGCCTTCCCTCCTCAATCTCTCTCTCTCTCTCCCTTCCCACCTCCAGCAATTAGGCTCTTAAAAAGCTTCCACCGGTGCCATTGGGAGCTTTTTAAAAGCCTTGTTGCTGTGAGGAGGCAGCTGAGCAGGGAAAGGGGAAAGAGAATGAAATAAATGAATGGGGGGTGTGCACACGCATGTGAGAAAATGAGGGTGTTGGGTGACTCTGGCCTTTGGGTCTGGCCCCTCTCAGTACTGGCGTGCGGCCCCTGGGAGGTTCCTCACAAGGAAACGAGGTCCTCAGGCTGGCAAATGCCCTAATAGGACTTGGCTGTCTTCTGCCTCTGCCCAAGCGTTGTCTTTCAAGGGCAAGTCCAGGCAAAGGTCTGTTAAGTTCGCCCTAAGCAAGCTTTAATTTAGGAAAATGTCCTTGAGTTTAATAAGCCTGTGCTGCGGCCCCCGGCCATGTGCATTCGCCATTCATTGTGACCCAGGCCACCCAGCATTCCTGTGTGCATGACCATTTTGTGAGTCCTTTGGCCAGACCTGGGAACGTGAACACCATCCCTGATCCTGAAAACGGAGGAGCATGCTTTGGAGTTAATATAATGAGTATTTGAGACCCCCAGGATTGGCCAGTGGCTGAGATGAGACACTTCTGTCAGCTCCAGCCCTCCTTCCTCTCTAGCTTGCCCTCGCTGGAAGGATGTGGAAGATGCCTTTCTGAGATTAATGCTTCTCATCTCTTCCTAGTGCCTCTTAACCCTGAAGCAAGATCCCACCCTGGGCGTCAGCCACTGGAACCTAATCCCCTCAAGTGAGAGGAGAAGAGGGTGATGTGTTTTCCTCTCTTAAGATTGTAGGCCCTGTAGGGGAGGGTGTTTGGCCTCCCTCTGCTAGAGAGCTCCGGGGCCTTTTGTCTTCCTGGGTTCCTTCTGGTTGATGAGCGTAGTTGAGAGATTTCTCTTGGCACTTTCCCAGCTGGGCTGCTTTCCCTCCATCCAAGGCTTCTTGTTCTGTCTTTTAACTCCCAAATGGGCCAAGTTCAGGGTGTTGGCTCTATATATATCAGGACCAGGTTACTTAAGAGACCGCTTTATCCCTTACATATCCATTAGGTCACTGTGGGACAACGTCTCCTGTAAGCCCCAAAGATATCAGGCGCCCACTCCACAGTCACTTCGAGCAGCGCTGTCGAGATATGAGGGGCACCCACTACTTGCACTTTCCAGAAACCATTCAGGACATTTTTGTTCCGACAAGCTTTCCTGGCTGGATGAATGTGTCTGTTCAGTTCTGCTGTTTTTTTGTATTTTTAAGTGGTTGTTTTTTTAAAAATGTTCTGTTGTGTGCTGCCTTGAGATGCCTGTAATAATTTTTGTTATTATTAATGTATGAATATCCTCCTCCCTGCTCATGGCAGGTGGTTGTCCTGTCAGGCTTGCCAAAGCTCCTCTTCTCTTCCTGCTCCCCCCACGGGTGTCCACGCCTTTTTTGGGTGCTTCCCCAAGAGGCAGGCACACTGGTGTGCATCGGCAGTGTCGGGAAGGAACGCGGGTCCCAGAGCAGAGCACCAGCACCTGTTGCAGGCTGTGGCCCATTGAGCAAACGTGATCTACACAGATGTGTTTCTGTGTTTATTCAAAGATGTGTGCCCGCTTCATCCCTTGGTTCAAAGTGCCTTACCATAGTCACATTAAAACCCAAACCAAGGTAAAACAATCTCAAAGATCACGTGGGTTGTACTCTGTAGAGGGGCTGGTGAGCTACACCTGTCTCTGCGACGGTGGCGGTCTCTCCTTTCCTAGGGCAGGCTCCTCTGCAGGCCGTCTGCATCCTGTGCATTTCTCTTGCTCTCCTCTTTCAGGCCCCACTGACCTCAGCATGAAAAGTGGCGCGTCCAGTACCACCCCCCCTGCCAACAGCACGAACAGGGGGGTGCCAGCCGCCCAGCTCAGCCCCACTGAGATCAGTGCGGTGCGGCAACTGATTGCTGGCTACCGAGAGTCCGCAGCCTTCCTCCTTCGCTCTGCAGATGAACTGGAAAACCTCATTTTACAGCAGAACTGACTGCTCGCCTCCCTGCGGCTCCTGTGCCAGAAGACACTGTCCACCTCTTGCACGAGGCTCCCTCCGATAATCTGCTCAGGACTGGCCATTCCTCTGCCCACCAACCATCTCCAAGCTGGCACAGGCTCTTGCTTTTTTAAAGGTGGAATCCCAAAAGATCTGTTTCACTTTGGGGCCCAAGCACCTGCCTTTCGAACCGGCCCACGCCAGTGCGTTCCAGCAACCCAGAGGAGCCGCTCTGCAGCCTGGAGAGATGTAGGACTATTGTTTGGGGGTGAGGGAAGAGGAGGTGGGGGGGAAGAGCCGGGGGTGTGTGTGTGGAGCTACAGGCACAGTCAGAATTTACTTTGTAGAGCCCTTTTTCAGCACCTCCCTGCCACCCTTCCTGCCTCTTCCATGTCTTAGAAATTCCATATTTATTGAGAAACGGGCCCTCCCTTGCCAGGATCACCCCCTCCCTCTTCCCCTCCCTTCCCTAATTTATTTTTTTTAAATGATGTCTTGAGTTTGTACAGATTTGCCACTTTTCTGTCTGTCAGATGAGGAGGAGGTTTAATCCTGCACCGTCACACATTCCGTCACACCATTCCGCTTCCGGATGCTGGAAGTGAGGATGATGTGATCAGCTACCCAGGCAGCTGCAGACCCTCTACGTGTTCCACCTTTTCACCCAGCAGCCCTTTGGCAGCACAGGGGCCAGCCCCCTCCCTCTCCCCTTCCAATTAGCAGGACTTGCTCTGGTCACTTGAAAGGAAAGCCCCTGGGGCCAAGTCACAAAGCAGCTGCCTGCTCTTCTTCCTCCTCCACACTCTACCTACCTCATCACCCTGCATTGTGGGTTTTTTCCAGACTTGGCTCCTGCTGGTGCAGCCACAGGGGAGACTCCAGCTGTCAACCCTCAGGGGCTGCTTGAGCCGGCAGACCAGGCCTGTTCCTTGCTGCAGGGGGTACCTCTCCCCTAATGCTTTTTGCAAGGGGCTTGCTTGAGGCAGGGTTGCATTCGCCACTGGAATGGGAGCGCAGTGGCGAGTGGGGGAGGGCAGCATGAGAAAAGCAGCTTCCTGTTCAGGTCATTCCTGGAAGGTTTTCAAAAAGGCATTTTGCAGCCTGCAGGCAAAGGCCTCCTGCAAGAAGCCCACCGTTTCTGATGCGTGGATAGAGACGGAGCCACTTTTTTCCTCCTCAAGTAGTTTCCCCCTATGCCCCCCAATGCCCACCCACCCACCCACATAATGCTCTTGCTTTTGCTCAGTGCAATATTTTTCAGTGCTGCTAAAATCAGGAATGGAGGAGCTCAGGCAGCAGCACCGGACCACGCAACCTGCTCAGCAGTAGCAGAAGAAACCAGGAAACCTGAGGCCTAAACAACTGGGTGAATTCTCTTCGCCTCCCCTCTGCTCCCAGCTGGCCAACGTGACTAAACCCACGTCTCCCTGCAGTGCCACAGCTTACTAGGGAACACACCACCACAAAGTACCAGCCCTTGCCAAGTTTGGGAGAAACCTGCGGCGCCGGCAGTATCGCCACCAATCATTTCCTCCTTCGAGCTCCCCCGTTTAGGGCGTTTGCCATAGCCCAGGCATTCTGGGGCACTTTCTTCCATGGAACTGAGCACCTTTTATTTGCCTTATTCCATGAGGTGAAGAAAACGCAGCACTCCCTTCCGAAAGCCAATGTATATGGAAGCTACTTTTGTTCAGTTGAGCATGGTTTCCTTCCGTATCGTTCCATACATATGCTTGGGATCAGACTGTTAGTTTTAAGCCACATTTCGTACACAAAAGCTCTCAGGAACAAATTACTGCAGGCCCCCTCCCAAGAGTACGTCCTTGGCAGTTGCTGCTGCTTATGATGAGGTGGTTGTTTCCCCGTGAGCGTGGCTTTGTTGCACATGAGAATTTCTGATCCTAGTTCACACCCTGTAGTTTCCTTACTTTCTTGAGCGATACCCTGGGGGTTCCAGGGAAACGGAGGTCAGCCTTCTGCTAAAAGTCCTCCTGTCAACCCCCCTTTTCGCTTTTTCTCCGCAGCAGAGGACAACCCATGTGTGCTTGACCTGCTGTTTCTTCTCCCAACTTTGATTTTCTGTAAATATTTATTATTGTGAAAGGCCCAGGAAAGAAAGTCCTTACCACACCACCTTTGTGAAAATCTTAACATTAAAGTGTGGCAGAGACAATCGCTGTCCTTAAAATCCTGGTGTTCAAGTCCTCGTGTGCAGCCTTTGCTTTGCTGAAGGCACCACCAGGAACATAGCCATGAGACAGGGGGCTGGTTACCCAGAGGCTTATTACAATGGAACAGCAGACTGCTTTGGTAAAGTTCCCCAGGTGTAATGTTTAAAAGTCTCTTCTCTAGATCACTTTGGAACTTGGCTTAGTGTGCATATGTCACTGCTTTTGTTTTTTAAACCACTGGTAGAATGTTTTGAGACTGGCGTGGCTAATGAAAAGAGACCGACAGAAAGCCAACTGGGGCTCACAACCCGCATCTGGGCTGGGTTGAGTTCAGGAAAGTATAGCCTCTAGTTGTATTTGGGCCACAGAAGCCATTTTATGTTTATAGCCCTAATTGTCTTAGGACATTTCTGTGGTCTTCAACTGATCCCTGTTGAGTAGGGGACCCTTCTTTCTGCAAAAGGTTAGCCCTCCTGTGCTCACAAACAGGAATCGAATCCCTATGAGAACTCTGGCTTGGCAGGTCTTTCAACAAAGAAAAAAAGGGGGGGGGGAAATCTCTACCCACAAGTCCCTTTCCCATAGCAGCATTTTCAGCCAGGGAAAGGCATTCATAGGATTCCAAATAGAAATCCCCTCCTCCCAAACACACACACACACACCCAATCTTGAAAGCCACCTTCTTCTCATAGATGGCTGTAACGTTTAGTACCAGTTCATTTACAAAAAATGCTGCTTTGAACTCAGAGGGTTAAATAAAATTTTGATTTCTAATTTTTTGTAAAACTTTTTACAAGGTAGCCTAGGGATTTCACCAGAATACAAACTACAATCTGTCCATGGTCTGATTTTTATATAATTTAGTGGTGCTTTAGAAAGTTTGGTTTGGTTGTTGTTTCAGAGCTGTACAGCTCAGTTCTTCGCCTGTATCTACCCAAGACCAATGTGAACCTTTGTACTTTTTGCTCCTGACTTTGGACTCAGTGAAAGTGTACTGTTTACATGTACAGAATTCCCAGCACCCCCCTCTGTGTTCTGCAAGTCCTGCTCTTGGCGAGGAAGACACACCTCACCCTCGATCATCTGCTTAGCAAAGCCACCGTCTCTCTAATCTGTATCCCATCCATCTCTGTACGCAAACACACACCTATCCTGTTCCTGGGATGCGCTGCAATGAAAAGGGTTTCACACCGTGTTCTCCTCAAGTGACCAGTTAAATGTCAGGTTCTTTAAAAGGTAGAGATAAGATGAAAGCAAACATCTAGGCTCTCTCTCACTAGTCTCAAATCACAGGATCACACTATTCACTGGCTTCTGCTCCCATAACCACCAAGGCACAAGAAATGGGCTGTGAGGCATGTGTGACCCAGGAAATAACCTCCAGCAACTACCAATATGGTATATAGTCCAGTGCTGTTAAAATCCCAAGAGGCACCCATATGTTCCTAGACATGCTACAGAGGAAGGAAATGGCACTTAAAACCAGCTTGAGAAGGTGACACTTTATTGCTTAAATCAGTTAAATTCTAAAAAGACCTTCCTGACAGGCACCTATGCAACTTCATGTGGCTCTTTTAAGCAGATGAGCACTTCCTCCTCCATGTGCTATGGAAATACTTTGTTTTATATACAGTGGATCTTTTTCCAGTAAATGTGGCTTAATATTTTACTTCTTAGAACGTGTGTTTGTTCTATGTAACGCAACTTAATTCTGTTCTGTTTGTGAAATGAGTAGCACAGGCCAACCTCCTTGTCCCATTCACTTAAAGACCAACAAGCTGTTTAAATCCAGCGGTTATTTCCATCCATGGTATTACTTGCTAAATGCACTGATTTCATAAGTATGTGGAATTTTTTTGAGTCTGTATATCACATTATAAGACTGAATCTACTTAATAAACACTGTATAACAAACAGAATGCATCCTCTAGCTTCCAGTATGGCTGCAGTGGCTTCTTTTTGCCCTAGCTCCCAAGCACCTGTAAATTACACCCATCTGTAGGCCTACTCAGAGCAGTGTGTTATCTTCCAATCCATGCATCCTGGCTACAGTACCCACTGCTATTCTCGTCCTTGCTAGACTCATTGAGCAGGGCAGCTTTTTTAAGTTGCCTGGGTTCAAAGTTGCAGTAGTCCTCAAAGGATAATGGGCTGCAGCCCTTAGGTCAAGAGTTCATGATGGAGTTGCAGCCTTATCTCCCCCCCCCCCACAGAGGGTAAGGCTATGCTCTGCCTCTGAATACCTGCTGCTGAGAATCACAAGCAGGAAGTGTGCTCAGGCCCTGCTTGCAGGCTTCCCATTGGCTGTTGTGAGCTGGACTAATGAGCCTTTGGCCAAAAGGTTGTCTTTTGTCTCATGACGCCAAGTAGATGGGCACAGCTGGTAACCACTGATACAAAACCAAGGGAGGGGGATAGCTCCAAGCATAGCTTTTCATCACTACAGGAAGCAGTCACCCCTTAGTCTTTTTCTAAGGACCACCTTCTGCTCAGCCACTGGAAGGGACAAACATGCCAAATGCTGCCACAAGTGAACCGGCTGAAAAAGGCCAGCAGTTGCTGAATGTGGCAATGGCTTCAGGGTGCTATGTGAAGCAATGTTGAATCAAAGGATGTTCTGGGAGCCCTTACAGAGTTGCAACAGACAGCAGGGTGCAACACTCATTGGATGCTGCATCTTAACGTTCAGCAACAGCACATGAGGATCTGGATCAAGGCTGGCACCAGCCTGCCTCACTGTAGCCCAGCCCCCCCCCAAATACAGGTAGCATGAGGCTAATAAGCCATGCATGCTTGCCATCAACCAAGAGGGTGGCATCAACCCCCTAGGGAAGCCTCCCCCATCTTGGGTGATGGCATGCATGTGGACACAGCGCATATGGTATTCACACTGGCGGAAGAGGTAGGAGGAACATGCGTGCAGGCTTACTGAAGCTGGTGTTGTCTGTATTGGGGTGCCTGGGAGCTCCCTCTCCATAATCTGCAGCAGGATCGGGTTGTAGGACCTGACATTGCTACCGATGACAGAACAGGAGCACCACCTTCCCACCCTAAGGAGGGGCTCTAGAGGGGTCCCCAGCCTCTCACGCCAGCCCTGGTCTGAATCATGCGGTGCAACTACTTTAAATGTGTCTTGTGCTTGCCCTCAGAATCAGCAGCTTACAGGTAAGAAAAGTATGTTGCAGCAAATGCAACACAATCTTGAAAAAATGGACTGCATTCAATTTATTTATTGTATTTATATACCACCCCATAGCCAAAGCTCTCTCGGCGGTTTACAGTAACTAAAAACAAAGTCAGTCCCGACTTATGGCGACCCTATGAATAGGGCTTTCATGGTAAGCGGGATTCAGAGGCAGTCATCTTCTGAGGCTGAGATGGCCCAAGGTCACCTAGGGAGCTTCATGGCTGTGAGGGGATTAGAACCCTGGTCTCCCAGATTGTAGTCTGACAGCTTAACTGCTACACCACACTGGCTCTTACTGACTAAAAAAACAGGTGAGACCTTGCGTCGGACTACAGTCCACTTCATCAGATGGACTCTAGTTCATGAAAGCTTATGCCATAGTAAAATCCTTCAGGTGGCACTACTGGAGCCAAAGCAGAGTTCATGAGGACCTGCCCATTCCTATCAATGGAGAACTGCCGTCTTAGATATTACAAAGGATGAGTGTGAACTACAAGTCCAAATACTAGAGGAAGCATTTCAGAAGGAAGATTATGACAAGTTCACTTTTTCAAAATGTTTATTTTTTTCCAATACCACACGGGACATACAACACCAGGGGTCATCAGAGAGGCCTCCCCCTGCACCAGACCAGCCTGTCTGTACACAATAGTGGCCCTGGAGGATGCAGAGTGAGGGGCCACAGCTCTGCCCCCCATCTTTGGTAAGCAGATTTCCGACCATCAGCTTAGTTACCTTTAATACCGCAATTCATTTCACGTCCTTCTCTTTCCTCCGTTTCCAGCTAAAAAGCTGCCACACTGATTTAAGAGTAAACCATTCTGGAGCTGAACTCCAGATTAAAGGAAAAGAGGAGCCTGGTCAAGGAAGAGGTAGGTAGGAGCTGAAGGAAGGAGAAAAGGAAAGTGACAGACTTTCACCACCTATCTGCTTCCTCCCTCCTCAGTGGGCACTTCCCAAAGATGACACGCACCGGCTTGTCTGCTCCCACTCGGTAGGCACACCAGTTCCTGGGCACTTGCCTCCAGCGCTCTCTGGAGTTACAGGAGGGCAAGCAAGAAGCAAAACTTCAGAGCCTGAGCAGCTGGGCAAGACCTGGAACAAATGCTGTCCTCCCCCCCCCCCCCAAAAAAAAACAACACAGCAGGAGAGGCAGTGTGAGACAGGTCAGACTTTGCAAGAGGCAGGGCAGAACACAGCAGCTCTGATTATGGACAGCAATTAGTAACCAACACCACTTTAATGCAATACTGCTGCAGCCTGAAAAATAAAGGAATTTTTAAAAACCCTTTTATGTACATAACATCAATTTACAGAATTGCCCAGTACTGTGTACAACATATAAATACATGATCCAACAGGTGCATAGAGGGTACATATAGGAGCCAAACATTTTACTTTTTACACCCAAGAACAAAAAGCTTAAAATTATATATATATATATATATATAAAAATGACACTGCCTAGAAAGTAAGAAGTTATACATAGCCCCATCCTCTCTGGTGATGCAAGTCCTCTGACAAGGAGGCTTCCAGCTACAGAAGACGACCGCTAAAGCCTCCGCCTGACAGCTGCACACAGCCAGGCTCCTCCAACACAGAAGGTGGACAAGCTCACTATTCCAATGGCCAACCCTCATCCTGCATTCAAACTCTGAAGCCCACAACCACTTATTTCCTGCTCTCTCTAAATGGAGGGATCTCAAAAAACCTATTCCTCCACCCCAGGCCAGGGGAGGAAGATGGCAGGACGGGAGAATGGAAGACTGAATTCAGCTCCACCTGAGCAAGCTGGGTCCACTTAGCCCAGCCCTAAAAAATGGAGGGCGCTAGCTCCAGTTCCATTGGAGCAAACCCACCCTCCTCCCTTCCCTTCAAGGGCTGATGGAACACAAACCACCAGTGCCAGGGCGGGCCCGCCCACAAGCAGACTGTTCAGCAGTTCCTGTGGGGAACAAACCCTCATAAACTGGGCAGTCCCCACGGCCAATTGCCAATTCTAGCAGGGAAATCAAAACATACATTGTTAACATTGCCTCTATTATGACCTGAATGATATTTTGTGTACACATTCCAGGATCCTTGTTATCAAAACAGACACGCTAAATACACAGCTTTTCCTTCCAGGGCTGTAATTCATCATCTTACCACAAGGCACAACACACAAAGCTTGGAGGGGCCAATACAGTCGTCATGACAAAATGCCCCACAGCCTTTACACATAATCATGGCTTTAAGGCTGCATGAACACTTGAGTGAAATTTCTTCCATGCTGCTGCTATCAGCAAACATCTGTGCGGAGAAAGAGACGCCACGGGATGCAGCAAAGTTCGCTTTGTGGTTTAGCTGCATCATACTTCCTGCAAGACTTCTGGGAAAAACTGGCACATTAGAGGCATAATTAAAACTGGCAGAATTAAGCTGCAACTTTGAAAGCTTCCCATAAAACGCCTGCTTGATGTTGAGCTGAGAAGGGACGGAGGACGGCTCCAGCGGCTGGGCAAGTCCTTTCCCTGGCTCTCTTGGCAACTTGAAAAAGGGCAAGTCCCGGCCCAGAGGGATGCTTTGCAAGTGCTGCTCCACCAGCTCCACAGGGCTAGGTGAGGCCTCCTTCCTCTTCTCCACATTCCTCTTAGCTGGGCTGGAGCACACCAGGACATTCTTGTTCTCAACTCCTCTGCCGCCTCCAGCATGCAAGCGCTGCTTTGGAGGCCAGTCTTCCCTGACGGCTTGCATGCCACTTCCAGACACGGCCGTCTTCGGTGGCGGCACTAGCTTGCTGTGTGAAAGCATGCCCAGCATGGGGAAGGGCTCCAGCCCTTTGTGATGCTGATGCTGCTGCACTCTAGCAGTTGCACTGCAGGGGAAGCTGGAGCCAAAGACCTTCTTCCCATGAGCGCCGTGGCTCTTGGGAACAGAATCTGGGCCTACGCAGGGGGCCACGCAAGGCGTTGCGGTTGCTTCCAGCTTCCCTTTTGGGCTCCCACCGGCAACAGATTCTGCAGGGACAGCAGCAGAAGAATCCGGTTGATCTTCACAAGGGCAGGGAGAGACCGTCCCTCCTCTCAGGCCCAACTTATCAGGTCTCTGGGAAGTGCTCGCTGGAGCATCAGACTTGGAGCTCAACGGAGGACTCTTCCCCAAGCCCTTTGGCTCTTTCTCTACCCTCTTCACAGGCAAAGATGTTGGGCCAGCAGTGCCCTGCCCTTTGGGAAAGTCCCTCAAAGACCTTGGTGCACAGTATCCGTTTCTGACTGTGCCAGGCGCGTCCATCCCCTCATCCGAAGGGAGCTTTTGGGAAAGGGAGGTCTTGTTTGCCACTGGGAAAGAACCACACTTTGAAGAGGGCCTGGCTAGAGAAGAGGCTGCAGCTGCTATGTTGGTGCTGCTCTGAGCCCCTGAAAGGACTGTTTTCAGAGGCAGCCTTCCTCTGAGAAACGGCACCACACGAGGGTTGCTTGCTTGTACAGACAGATGCTTGGGGGTCTCCACCAGTGGTCTTTCCTGGCCTTGTAAATCAACATGGGGAGAAGATTCACAAGCTTCCTGGAGGAGAGATGGCTGCGGTCTCCAGCACTGTGGCTGACAGACGTTGGTGGTCCCTGCTTCTGAAGGCAAGTCCTCCCTGCATGAGGGAGTGTCAGTTCTTACAGAACCTTCAAATCTGATCCCATTATATTCCCCCAGGTGGCCCCTGTTGGGATCAGCTCCTTTCTCTGTCGCTTTGCCGCCATTCCAGTCCAACTCTGCATTCTCATCCATTAGCTCAGCTTCCAAGTCAGATGCTGTCTCGGTTGTCTCGCTCAGCATGCTCCTGGTTTCCTCGTCACTAGAGGGGTTGGTGCTTGGCACTGGCTGTGCCTGCTGGCTACCTGTCCCTGCCCCTGTCCTCAACAGCACCTCCCAGGGAGGAAGGCAACTCTTGGAGGCAAGGCTGCCATGGGAAGGATTCACGCCTTCGGACAGTGGAACTGGCTTTGACAGAGAAGCTTCATTCTTGCTGCTGCTGTGTAGCCCACTTGCCATTTCTCTCCCACGCCACTGTGAAGCTAGCTCCATCCCAATACTGCTGGAGTTCTCTTGATCTGGATCTGGGAGGTGCTCCTCTGCATGAGAGCCAGGCACCACGTCAAGCCCATCCTCCTCACTGCTCTCCAGATCTATGGTACGGCTGGAACTCACAGAGGTGGCTTCCTTCACAGGAGAGCTGCAGCTCAGAATGAGAGCATCACCACGTTCATGCCCTTCCATTCTACTTGCCCTTTCAAGGGGATTCACTGGAGGACCCTGTAGCCAAGAAAGGCTGCGTTGGCCACTTGGAGGAAAATCACTTCCCTCCTTTCTGTCATCACCCTCTTGGGAAGCAGCACTTGGAGGCGGTTCACAGCTTAGGCCACCTGAGAGCTGCCCAGCGCTGTCCAATGGTGTCTCTGTGGCTATGCAGCCTAGGGGCAAGTCAGTTACAGCATCACCCAAGTGGCTGCCTCCTGCAGCCTCTGCAAGCTGGACAGCACATTCCGCCCCAAGTGAAGTGAGGCTGGCAGCTTGCCCAAAGGCAAGGGCTTCCTCAGCCTCAGAGGCCTCTTGCTCATAAGCAGGCAAGTTCGTTTTAGTCAGCTCAGAGCTAGTCTCTTCTTCTAGGTGGGAAGGCGACAATAACTGTGTTCGCTGTAAATCTGACACACACTTCCTGCGAGTTCTCTTCGATCGCCAGCATTTGGGGTGGTTACTGGGTTGCCGGATCCTCCTGCCGCCGCCGCCGCCACCTTCATCCGTGCTCCTGCCACCTCCTCCTGGCCCACCCCCACCTCCAATGGCGGTGGCAGGAGCAGCAGCCTCTCGCTGGATCCTGCTTTGCACAGCACAGGCCTTAACGTCAGCAGAGGCTGAGTCCCTGTTCCGGTCCTGGCTGGAGGGTTCTGCATCGGGGATAACCCTAGGACGTATCTGGTAGGCTGGTTGACCTTTAACCACCCAGGGGGGTTTGATGCGGGAAAGCTGAATCTGAAAAACAACCAGACAACAAGAATGAGGGTTTTTCACAAGACTCTGGCCCTTGTGTGCATGTGTGTGCTTTAGGAATTTTTCTTTGTATGCTGTATAACTATTGCACATTTTAAAAACAAGTAAGCAGCTAGTAAGCAGGCCTTGATGAGGCTCTGGAAATCCTACAAACGTATCAGTTTAATAACCACAGCTCCCCTCTCAAAGAATTCTGGGAAGTGTAGTTTGGTGAAGGCACTGAGCACTCTGTGCATCCTTCTCCTCTCAGAGTGTCCTGGGAAGAAGGAATAACTGACAAACCAGTTTCCAGTTTTTGTTGTATGGTATTTTTATAGTGGCTTTCATTATTGTTGTAGTTGTAAAGCACCTTGAGCTCTGGACAGGCAGCATATAAAAGCTTTAAATTAATTAAGTAGGATGAATATGGCCAAGAAGAAGATTCCAACTCAGGCCTTTTCTCATCCAGAAGGTGCAAGGCTGAAGCTCTGCTAGCTATACCCAACAGGTGAGGAAGGGGGCAGCCCCAATGTTTTCCAAGAAGGATCAACTCTGCGGGGGAGTCTTAGGGTTGTCAGTGGCATGGGTGCATCTAGACCATCCTGCGCCAAGATTTTGTTTGAAGTAAGCGTCACGGGAAACCCTCCATTTGCAGAGCAGCAAATGCAAGAGAGATGAAGGGCTTCCACAACCCCCTCGGAAAGCTTTTCCCAGGCTCAGCTGCTTGCTGACCTTCCTTCCTCCCCCCACCCCCCAAGCTGCTTCAGGAAACTCCAGCCCTGCTCCCCAGAGGCAGCTATCTGGTATGAGACTGTTATCTACCCGGATGGGTGGGACTTTGGGTTCCTCTTTGGTGGGCTGTGGCTTTTCTGGGTGAACACTTTCAATTGTGTTACGAAAGGACTGACGATCTTCGAGCCGGGGCTTCTTCTCGGGGAAAGAGGCAGAGGCAGCCTGTTCAAAGCATTTTCTCTTCTGCTCCTTGGACTCCTGATCATGCGGCTCCTGGGAAAAGCTGGGGATTCGGCCCGATGCTGTGGCCACTGACATCACATCTACCTTGCTCAGGATCCTGGTTGCCTCAGATGGAATCTCTGATTTTGGAAACAGCCGGCTCCTCTCACACAAGTCCACCTCTGGTTTCATCTCCCTACGACTGGGGGAGTCTGGCTTCATGGCCAATGTCTCTCTGGCAGCCTCTGCTTGTTCTGCCTGACACAGTTTGTTCAAGCTCCCCCGGGTCCTGCATCGGAGGGCACGCTTCTTGAAGCGTCCATCTCGCTGCCGGGTGACAGGGCCACGTTGCACGCTCGCAGGTTCCTCTTGGGAGACTGAGGTAGTCCTGTTCTCTGTGTCATCTGGTGCTGCTTTTTGCTGCGGAGGCTCCTCTCTGGTCAAGCCCAACCTGTAGGGCAGGGACAGAAGGGGAAGGAACCCTGAATTAGTTAACTATTCACTAATAGGCAAAAACCTTGCAGTTTAAGAACATACCTATAGACAACAGATATTTCTATCAAACTTTAAAAAGCAGGGAAATTGGGCAGCTATAGCGAATGCACCAGGGGAGCAGGAGACCTGACCTCCTCTCTGAGATATTGTACCACCCTACACATTGGTCAAAATGCAAACACAATTTGGGTTGGCTTTTCACAGTCCAATCCACTTCCTGAATAGCTTGGAAGAATTTGGTAACGTGCCTCTGAGCATATGGTGACTGGTGGCAACACCTGCCATCTCCAAAGAAGGAGAATTACATTTTTGTATGTTTGTTGGTGTCCTTCTTTGCTTCTTTTCTGTGTTACTTCTGTTTCTACACAGAATCTAACCTAGAAAACTATATTTTTCTCATTATTCATCCTAGAAATCTGTATCAAATTTATTTTTATTAATTTCAAAGCCTTTTTTTATTGGTCAGTGTCACATGATGGTGAAGACAGGCTTTTGTGTTTCAAACTGGATGTTATGTTCTATTTCTATTTTGGGTGCGTTAACAGTTGAATCTGAAACGGCAGTTTGATGTAAAATCAGACTGATTCCAATATGTTGCTACTTCAGCAATGAAAAAACAAACTTGGCCTGCCCAAGATGCATGTGTTCAGCCTGCTATGCTTAAACCACTCCACTTAAGGAAAGGTGGGCATGGTCAATTAAAAACATAGAGCACACCTAGAAATTTGCTGGAATGTATTTCACCTCTCACTGTTTTGTCTTGTTCAAACTGAGACACTCCTCGTGTCCACTGGAAACTATTTGCCAGAACAGTCAGTCCCATGATTCCACAATTGGTTTTGGAGCTTTCTTTTAGTGTTGCAAAGTGTTGCTGTACTTCACATATTCACAGAAACAGAAGCAAAAGAAAATGATTTCCGATAGGAAACTTCACTAAAATTGCAAAGTAAATCAAACATATTTAACGTGACCATCCGAACTATATCAACTGTTTTAATATTGTTGCTTCCTCTGTGATAAAACAAGATCAGCACAGCATCTGTCTTGTTTCTGTTATCTGGGCTGACTGCAGGTGTTGCCACCACTCAACATATGCTCAGAGGCACGTTACCAAATTCTTCCAAGCTACACAGGAAGCGGATTGGACAGTGAAAGGCCAACCCAAATTGTGTTTGCATTTTGACAAAATGTGTAGGACAGTACAATATCTCTGAGAGGAGGCCAGGTTTCCTGCTCCCCTGGTGCATTCACTATAGCTGCCCAATTTCCCTGCTTTTAAAAGTTTGATAGAAATATCTGTTGGCTATAGGTACGTTCTTAAACCGCAAGGGTTTTTGCCTATTAGTGAATTTCTCTGCTTTTTAATCCGGGAGGTAAGAAATAGGATCCTGTGCAATTTTGCTGAGAATGGATTGAGCATTTGCATGCTTATTGAGTTCAGTGGGATTTACTCCCATGCAATCATGGCTAGGATAGGTAAACTGACCATGGGGGAGGAGGAGGGGAGAGTAAGGGGAGGAAGGAGGGAGCAGAAGGAGGGGATTAGGAGAGTGAGGGAAGGGGGAGGGAAGGGGGAGGGAAGGGGCAAAAGGGGAGTTATTGGAGGGAAGAGGAGGGTAGGGTAGGTTTGATCATTTGAATGATTATAGTGTTCAGTGGGATTTACTCCTGTGCAATCAGGCTTAGGATAGGTAAAACTGACATGGGGGAGGGGCAGGGAGGGCAGGAAGGGGGAGGGGAGGAGATTGGGTGGGTGGACACTGGGGAGAGGAGAAGCCCCTTTCCTTTCCAAAAGGAAAACCTTGTGAACAGTATCATCATTTTTCAGGGTTTCCCCACCTTTTTATTCTAGAGCAGGCACATGTAGCCTCCCACCCAAATTTAAAACAAAGCTGTCCCTGGCCACATCCATACCAGACCTTTATTTCCCTTTAGATAGTCCTGGCTTCTCCCAAAGAATCCTGGGAAGTGTAGTTAGTGAAGGGTGCTGAGAGTTGCTAGGAGATGCCCTGTTCCCCTCAGAGCTTCAATCAGAGCATCTGACTGCTAAGCCACTCTGGCCATTGGAGCTCTGTCAAGGGAATAGGAGTCTCCTCTCAGCACCCTTCACAAACTACACTTCCCAGGATTCTTTGGGGGAAGCCATGACTGTCTCACGTGAAATCAAAGTCTGGTATGGGTGTGGCCCCCTGATTAGGCAAGCCCAGCAGCTGTGAGTCTGGCTTTTAGAACACTGACAATTGGTTCTTACTGAGCATGCCCAGCCTTATCATTTCAATTCAATGCTAAAGTTCTTAAATTAATTAAAAATCAGCCAGGCATTTTTTTAATGTTTAAACTGGAGAAGATGAAGGTCAGAGTATGGGGCAAGGTCAGTAATAGCAATGCAAGTACTCGGTGAACATGGCTGATTTTTAATTAATTTCAACACATTATGAGAACTCTGACAGAAAAAATCCAACAGGGGTCTGTTTTCTCTCTCTCTCTCTTTTTACACTTTGAACTCTCGATTCTCTCTGACTGATTTGTGTATTGCCGTGAAGACCTAGAGGGTTGTTAAGCAAGCGTTTCTGAGTTCAGGACTGTAAGTTTTGTAAGGTTTTGTTTTGAAATGAGCTTATGGGAAGCATCAGAATGGCATGGGGGTATTTTTAATTTAACATTGCAGAATGGAAAAAATCCATGCTGGCTACAGTATGGCTGTATAATATTATATTACTATTTACTACTAAAACTGGGCTGAGTAAGCCTGACACCTTGCCTGAGCCAGTAGCCAAGAACAACTGGGACACCTAGGGATAAACTGAGGTGGCAGAATATTTATAAAACAATTTTGTATCAAATCCTATGGAATGTAAAGAGTGACAAGTGCTTGCCAAGTCAATGTATTGCCTTTGCACTCGTTGGCCAGAACTTTAATTGCCTTGCAAATTAAACAACCGACATTACCCAACATTAGTAACTTCATTAATTTAGATTAGTGTACTCAAAGTATGACTTGAGTGGGTATCATTGAGATACTTGTTTTAAAAAATGTAAAAGCTGGAGGTTCAGAGATGGGGAACCGGAATGCCCCTAATAGGGTTAAACGTCTGCAGTCTGCCCCCTCAAAACTCCCCAGAGCCACTACAGCATGGAAGCAGGTGAAGTTATTTGACTTTTTAAAAACAGAAACACCCCCTTACTTCTGCCCATAGTAGTCCTCAAAGAATCTCTCCTTCCACTGCTCTGTCCTCTTCTCCTTCTCCATTTCTTGTCTTAGGCGCATCTGCATTTCATGAGTGAACTCCCCTGCAAAGAAACCAACAACATGAAACCCGAGGAAGCATCAAAGTGGATGGAGAAAAGATACCTTGAAGGTCTAACTCTTGAGAATGACTCCTTCAGATTTTCAGAGCTCTTTCCTCTGGACACTGACACACATCAAATCCTAAAGCCCTATATCAGGAGCATTTTTAAAAATTAAAACAGTATATATCCTGCATTTTCCTCTAGAAAATAGTGGTCAAAGGGGCTAACAATAAGTTGATAAAGAACAATTGCAAGATGCTTTGATTTTAGATTGGCTTTTTGGCCTAGGAGGTGAAAGAACTTTGAGCTATGAAGATGATCCAAAATGCTCAAGAGGTGAGAGATACTCCACAGTGAAAATGCAGAGGGATCCCCACACCAAACTGGCCATCACCAATGCCTTATAATCCATCAGAAGCTTCCCACAGATCTTTCAAGCCATCTGACATAATCCAGGAGAAAGTAGAAGGCTTTCAGGGTCTTGCACTCAAATAGGCGTTGATGTTAAAATGGAGAGAATTAGATTTCACTATATCTGTCTACAAGGAGGAAGGCTGGAAATGAAGATGGATGGTGGCACTGGAGAAAGCAGCTAATGTTTTTTTGTAAAGATTGTCTGGAGTCTGTCTTCCCACCAACTGCATAAGTCAAAACAGACAAGACAGCCTAACCAGGAGCTATGAAGTGGAGTGACTTCCCAAACTTACCACCACAAAACAGGCCTCACGCAGCTCAACTCTGTACTGTCTCCTAGGAGTTCTGAAGCTTCTGTGCATAGGTGGTGGCCAGTTACCAAAGAGCTACCAAAATCTCTTTCAAGCAGTGAATCATGCTCCCAAACTGGAATAATGGGCTGAAGTTACAAGAAGCCAGATTTTGGCTGTACTTCAGGAAAAACCTTCTTTGCCAATGGAACCAGTTATCTAGGGAGGTGGTGGGCTCTTGTATGCCTCAAGTGTTACATAGAAGAGGCAGCTGGGCAGGTACCTGTTGGGTATGTGTTACGTTGGATTCCTGCATTGAGCAGGGGTTGGCCTTACAGGCCCCTTCCAACTTGACTATGATTCTATAAGAAGAACCAGGGCACCTACCATCAGCCAGTCTCTCTCTCCAGCTCTGGGCAGCATGGGTGAAGAACTCGTTATTCAGAGCACTCCCACTAAGGCGCATCAGTCCATCCGTCCCAGCCTAAAAGAAAATAAAGCACAGTGGATGGGAAGTGTGCACACCTGTCCCAGAAGAGAGGGCCAGAATTAAGACCTGGCTGCTGGGGATCCATACCTGCCTGTCCACTTCAGGAAGGAGGAGAAGGAGCTGCTGCTGGAAATGTAGGGGCAGCGCACTGAAGGTCCTGGAATTGATCAGCGCTCGCAGGTTTGTGTTGACGAGAATGGAACCAGGCGTCTCAAAGTCTACATCTTCTCCCCTGTTCCTCTTCATTTGCCCTGCAGTTTCCAAACAGCCCCATAAAGCCAGAAATATTTACACAGCCTACACTCTCACTCTCTCACTCACACCCACCCACCCTGGTAGGTGGAAGCCCTTCAAACACAGGTGATTTCAAGCAGGCTTCTAGAAATCCACACAGCCAGTAGCAGGAGCAGATAGAGGCAACTGGGCCTTTCAAAAGCAACCATCACCTAAATACCAAGCATAACAGCATCATTCCGAAAGCAGTTGGAGCACATCTAGAGAGATGTGCGGATGAGCCACTCATAAGCTCCTCTGCAGAGCATAGCAGCTACCCTCAAGCAAAATGACAGGCAGAGTGAAAGAGAGCAAGAAAGCACTAGCATGGGGCTGGTTGCTTCTGGCAGCTAATGCCTCCCCATCCTATACTTCTGGAGACAGCTGTGTCATCTACCCCCAGACCTTTAAGAAAGCACCACCAACTCATGCTAAGGGGACCATGCATGCTTTATGAATGGCTTTTATTGCTAAAGTTATATGGATAGAGGAAAATGTGCAGCCTATCATTTCATCCCCAATCAAATTATTAAATGAAGATTCTAACAGAAACTTTAAATATATTCTTGCACAAGCACAGCACCAACTCTCTTCATTCCTGCTCTTTGAGGATTTACACAGAATTTATTTACTCACAGGAGTATAGAGAAAGGTGAAAATTATGTAATACTCCACTGTTCTGCTCATAGAGCACCAAGGGTAGTTTACATAAGAAAAAGCAATGTAATTAACAAAAAAACTCATCAATTACAAAAATATAAATTTAACACAATTAAAGCAGCAAATTAAAAAATCAGTTTAAGATAGCGGCAGAACTACATATTAAAAGCCTATTGAAAAAAACATGTTTTCTGTTTCTGTCTAAAAGACAGCAAAGAACAGCAAGTTGCAGGAAGCCAGTTTTCGACTGAACATCAGGAAAAACTTCCTAACTGTTAGAGCCATACCACAATGGAACCAATGACCTAGAGAGGTAGTGGGCTCTCCAACACTGGAGGCATTCAAGAGGCAGCTGGACAGCCATCAGTCGGGAATGCTTTGATTTGGATTCCTGCATTGAGCAGGGGGTTGGCCTTATAGGCCCCTTCCAACTCTACTATTCTATGATTCTAAGAAGGAGCCTAACGGTCCACTGATAGGGTATTTCAGAAGGGCACAGTTACTACCGAGAAGGCCCTGCCTCTCATGTTCCATCTAACTTGGTTCACGGTGATAGCATAGAGAGCAGGGCTTCCAAAACCGACCTTAAAGTTTGGACATGCCTACAAAAGCCTGGTCTCCTTCTATTTGAAAGTGAGAAGTCTCGACACGGACACCAGAGTACACCTACCACTTGTGGGTTTCCGGAATCCTCGGAGCAGCTGAGGAGCGTCTCTGGCAATTTCTGTCCTGCTGCGTAAAGCAGTGCTGCACAGGGCTGAGGAGCTGCTACTGCTGCTCTCACCACCACCTTGTCTCCCTGTGGATGCTGAAGCACACACACCTGTGAGCTGGGAGCACCCCCCTTCACAACATTAACCACTCCCTGTATTCCCCCATGCACCTCTGCATTATTGAACACAACCTTCTAACAAAGTAAACAGGAACGGTCAGGTTAGGTCAAGGGCATGGACAGGTGAGCAAACTCCATACTACAGAAACCCAAATGTTAGCATAACGTACCCAGTTTGCATAATTTATTCTGACTCCCATTATCTTGGTTTCTGTGGGCCGTGGAGATGGGAAGCAAGAAGAGGCACAGAAAGCAACAGACAGCTGAACCGGGCAGAGCAACCCCACCCAGTCCTCTCTGGCTGCAAAGCCTCCTTTTCTCATTACCATTATGCATAGTAACCATAACTTCCCTTCCAGTCTGTCTTTTAGATTCTAAGCTTGCTGGAAGGGCCTCTCTTATTTTTTTGGTCCAGCACCTAGTGTAAGCACTATGATAAAGGATTAAGATGATTTGATGTTATTTTAGACAGAAATGTCTCTCACTTATCCTTGCAACAATGCTATAAAGGCAGATGAAGGTGAAAGATTTTAAACTGCTCAAAACTTTTTTCTGCCATCTCATTTTTGTGGATTTTGCAGGTTTTTTTGGAAAATTTAGTAAAAATTATCTAAAAAAAGATTATCCTAAGAACATGTTATGAGTAAGGATTTGAACAAGGCTCTTCCATGTTGCGGCCCTACAAACAATCCACAACTGAAGTGGCTAGGTGGTGGTGGTGGTTGCTGTGGCTATTGTTTTTATTCCGTTAGGGATGGACCTCCCAGCCTTGGAGACACGACTCCCAGGAAGCTACGTTCTGGACAAGTTACAGTAAACAGCACAAAGCTCCCTGGCAGATGTAAGAAGGACCAAAGAAATCTCTATTGCAGATGGTCCTCAGAAGCACTTGTACGGGGGCTGAGGCGGCCATGCAGTAATGTTAAGTCACAGAAGCGGGGCGGAGGGGGGGCAAGGGAGTTGGTTCACCTGAAGACGTTTCCATATGAGCACCGTTTACTTTCAGAGGAGTCAGAACTACACGAGGAAGCATCACACCTGTCTTTTTCTTCTGTTTGCTTGCCTGTGTTCCAGAGAAAACCAAAACAGAGAGACAGCGTTGGTGGGGAAATGTCAATGCAGGTTAAAGGGACAAGCAGCCTCCCCTTCTTGGCAAAAAGCCAAATGCTTTGATGTCCGTCACTTAGCAAGCTTATTCGTAATAGTAGATGCCAACTCAGCAGGGGGATAACACCGTTCCTTTTCCGGAACTGGTCATAATATTCTGATTTATAATGACAAGCGGCTTGTGCAGGGATCCACAACTGCACTCGCCAGGTTGCCCATGGTAACCATGTTTTCTGATCTGCCGCATGCAGAATGCTGGAATCTCCTCACTGTAGTTGTGCTGAGCTTTAGCAATACTTGGAAAGCTGTAAGATGAGTTGCTTTTGAAGTGGTTCCAACTGCTGTTCCCCCCGCACAGGCTCAAAAATCTAGGGGACAGACTGTAAAAACCAATACAAAAAGATACAGGCATAACCCCATCTCTCTCAGCGAGCAGTCGTATCTCCAGTGTGGCATACTGGCAACCACACATTTTGGATGGTTACAAAGACTAGCCAAATTGTGTGGACCTGAGCATGTTACATCAAATCTCTATCTATGGAAGAAAGCACAAAATGAGGAAGTACGCTGGCCAAGTAACAGAACTGCTACCAAATAATAGTGATAAAAAGGGGTTTCACTGTAGCAGATAACAGAGCAAACTTCAATAATGGCAGAGAAGCCCAATACTATTTCACATTTTATAAACAAGTCATAATGTCTATAATTTAGGAAGTATCAGTACTAGTCTACTCCAATGATCAGTTCTCACTTGGAATACTGTTCTGGATGCCATGATTCCATAAGCTCTTACACAAAGCTTCCCCCCCCCCCCAAAGGAATCAGAGACTGACCTTATCGGCCTCTCCACTGCCACCTGACTCTGTCCTTCCCCACTATATACCTGGCACATCCTGACCTCCCAATTTGACCTTGTCCATCTAATGCAGGTTATAGATTACCATGCCACATCTGGTGCGCATCTATGTTAAGAAGGCATGCCTGTGTGCACCTGTGCCACATGAATGGCCAAAGGTCTAAAAGGCAAGCCATTTAGGGAAAAGGTCAAGGATTTCTGCATGCTTAATGTTGGCAAGGGAACTGATTAGCCCAGGGGGGAGGTGGGCTCTCCATTGCTGAAGGTTTCCAAGTAGAGGCTGCAGAGCCACCGGTTGGAGATGCTGTACGTCTGGGTTCCCTGCATCAAGCAGGGGGAAGGGGCGGTGGGCCACAAGATGGCCTCTAAGGACCCCCTCCAACTGCACAGTTCTAAGATGTATTAATAGCACAGTTATCTGCACTACTCACTGAGGATAACACAAACAGAATATGCATGTATTATTTATATTCAAGGCTAGACCCAAAAAAGTCATGAGGCAAGCCAGAGAACCACTGCTGGTTAAGCTCTAGGATAGTTTATCTGAGTAAACTACACTGGAGTGGAATTCCCTGATCACCTCAACTCTGCTGGTTCACCCCAAGACGCACCTGCATATAGATGAGGCTTCGAACACATGAGCAGACAGATGAAAATTGTGAAGGCGCCATCGTGCAGATCACTTGCACAATGTGGACTTCCTGTTGTGTTTCATCTCCATACCCCAAAGAGCTCAGTGGTGCTCCCGTATGAATTACAGAGTGCCTGAAGGAGCTGATTCATGAGGTCTTTCTAGGCAGCAATCGTAGACCAGATGCCAAATTCTGCATTGCTGCTATGCAAATATCCAGTCAACTAGCAAAACAACACTTCCACCTGCTCAGCATCAGCCCATCCAAAAATCTTTTAAAGGCCCTCTGTCCCAATTCTATCTGTGACCCACATAAGATGATCCTGGCTGCTGGATCATGTCACTGGTCCATCCTGTTCTCACAGTGGTCAATGAGATGCCTCTTATGGGAAGCCCGCAAGCAGGACCTGAGCACAACAGCCCTCTCCCCTCCTGCAGTTCCCAGCAACGGGTATTCAGAACCATACTGCCTCCAACAGTGGAAGGAGAGCATAGCCATTGTGGCTAGTAGCCATTAAAGGTAAGTCTTTTTAGGAGAGTTAAGAATTGCAAAGGTAGATCAGTCAGCCTCTGAAGCTGCAGGTTTCTCCTTCTACTCCACCAGGGCTCTGCTAAGCCCTCCTTTTACTTTTACTCCATATTTTCCTTAAGAGATTTATATACCCTTTCCGATGCATTCACCCTTACCGCACTCCCCACAAGCTCCCAGCCAAAGGCCCTCCCTACCTGCGAGGCTGCTCTATGGCACTCCCGAACAGCAGGCACACTCTTGCTCTGAGTCTCAGTGGAACAAGAAGCACTTGAGGAAGTATCATCTAGAGATACTGGAAAGAAAAAATAATCAACATCCATGAAAGAAAGCAGCAGCTCAAGACTGGCTAATTGCCTGCCCTGGGTTTTTATTTATTTATTTATTTATTTATTTTCATTTCTAGACCGCCCATAGCTAATAGCTCTCTGGGCGGTGTACAAAACGAGATTAAAATACAATATAGAATAAAATCAGTAACAGAAAGGAACACATTAATGGATGGGGTTGCACTCCCTCTGAGGGAGGGGGTATGCGATTTGGAGGTACTTCTGGATCCAGCTCTGTCACTGGAGGCCAAGGCAGCCTTGATGGCTAGGAGTACTTTTTACCAGTTTCAGCTGGTATGACCGCTGCAAGCTGTTCCTGGACTGGGCCAGCTTAATCACAGTAGTCCAAGCATTACTTCCCATGTGTCTGGACACTTTAGCTAGTGCAGAATACTGCAGCATGACTGCTAGCAGGAGTGAGATGCTGGCGGTGTGTTACACTTCTGCTTAGAGATCTGCACTGCCTGCCAATTTGTTACCAGGCCAATTCAAGGTGTTATTAGTATGTGAAGGCCTTAACAGCTTGGGACCAGTTTACTTGAAGGATTGCCTTACCTGATATATGCCCACTTCCATCTGCAGAACTGGCACTTTTACAAGTTCCACATAATGGTCATTCTGCACTTGTAAGGAATCAATACTTTAGTGTGGAAGCACCTATACTCTAGAACTCCCTACCCATTGAGATTAGGCTGGCACCTCCAGTATAATGTTTTCAGCGCCTGCTAAAAAACCTTTTTGCTTCGTCAAGTCTAGCCACATATGCAATGCTGGCATATATTTTAATATATAACTATTTTATAATCTGCATTTTTAACTGCTGATCTTATTTACATTTTAGGTCAATGTTTTTAACCTCTAATTCTTATCAGTAATTTTAATGTATATTTTATGTAAACCACTAAGAGGCTTTTATGACTAAGCGGTATACAAATTCTGTCAAATAAATAAAGATCTGGGCAGGCAGACACTTGCCATCATGATCGCCGCTCGTGGGGCTGGCTTCATTGGAGCTGCTGCTTTCCCCATCCTCCAGCTCCTCTCCTTCAGGCGCAGACAAGTTCCGAGACCACTGAACAGCATCTTTCTAGAAGAACCAATCAAAACTCTCATTAATATTTCCTCAGAAGCAAAAGTGGTAAATCACAAGGATACTACTGAAGCCAAGTCCAATATTTAGTTAAATGGGCTAACACACACATTACTCTTGATCCATCCACTCTGATGAGAAGTGCTACCTTAAGCACTAGTTTTTAGAAGAAAACAGGCTATGTGTCAGACTAATGCTCAAATGCTACAAAATCATCTGAGAGCTATGCAAGGTGAATAGCAGGTTAGAAAAATTCACTGAAGTGAGACTCTGGGTCCAGCCTGCAAGAAATTCTAGACCTCAAGCCCTATCACGTGCCAGGTATTCATACAACATTTGCCAGCCAGCTAAACCTTTGCCAAATCTCTGGGCAAGAGGAAGAGCAGTTTGGTCTTCTTACCTTGAGAGTGAAAAGGCTGATGCGCCCAGGGAGTTTGTAGAAAAGTCCATCGCAACTCCTTGAATTGGAGTGAAGCATGGCATTCAGGCAGGCCAATGGGGATGTGCCACTGAAAGAAAGAAATATGTTAACTGGATCTGCCACCTCAGACACACATTGATTTCTAGTTAATAGGAAAGTTATGGAAACTCTGGTACTCCAACTATCCCAACACAGCACTGCATGATACACACAGCAATGTTGACAAGACACTTTCAGACTGACTTGATACAACATAAAGACCCCACCCTCTTAATCAATCTCCCTACTCAAAACAATCACTACCAAACCAAGTACCTCAGTACTTGCAGAGTCACTGTGTTTTCTTTCATGAGCTGTCAAGGTGTGCTAATGTAATCTCAAATTATATTCTGGACAAATAATTTTCAATTGTCTAGTGAAGGCTATTTTTACAAGACGGATTCTAAAATACTGTTTTAAACAGGTGACAGTGAAGGGCAGAAAGATTTTCACTATAGGCCACCTCTCCCCGTCCCTATATATTGCCCAGACTGCTGTTGGGAAGAAGCGAGCGCCCTCTGTTTGCAGGGGGACAAGCATGCAAACTATACAATTGTGTTTCATGGGTTTCTCCTAGAAACTGCTACCGGTTTTGCTTATATGCTGGCTCCTGACTCAAACTGGAAAGCCCAAGCCACATCCTTGATTCCACATGTGAGAACAGAAGAGATGTTCTAAATCTTAAAAAACAGAACTGAAAGCTCTTCTAAGATCTGTTTTTCACTTTCAGAAATAAAATCCTCAAGATGTTTTGAGTTTTAACTTATCAAGAAAGGAATCAGGCCTGAAACAATTCTTGGCTTCACATTCAAGACAATGATCTTTGCTCGGTAACATAGTAGGAAATCCCACCTATATCTTTTACTAGTTATAGGACGCTCCTCCACTCTCCAAATCCAAAAGAAATGACAAACACACACAGTCACTGAAGTACCAATATTCATGCTAATCTCTGTCCCTAATACCTTTCAATGGCATTTCTTCATTCAGATAAAATTAGCCAGGACCAATATATCTAAAATTAGGGTATACAGCTATGAAGTAATACCTGATAACCAGAAGAATCTATCACTCTACAATTCATTTATTTCTGTAATTGAAGCTCCTTAAATAATGTAACCACCAACAGCATAAAGCAAGATAGATCTGCACAGGCTAAACTGCTAGAACAAACAGAAAAAAACCCAACTGCTGCAGGAGCTCTTCTGCTGAGTATAATTTAAAGATCAGCAACATACCAATTTGCCTTACGTGTTTTAAAAGGACAGACAGTATGAGTTCTGCTTTTTATACACGATGACATTAGAAATATAACCTCAACAATCCACCCCCAAATTCTCTCAGGAGCTCCTCCCCCCAAAAGATAGAGAGGAAACTGCTACTCCTTTCATGCTCTTTCCTGTTCCACTGCTCCTAGAAGACAGGGAGGGAAGGCTGCAATTACCTGCCCCTCTTTTCCCTCCTAGACTCTCTCTACCAGGAAAAGAAAGACAGATAGGAGAGCCACAAGCCAGACCAAGGCTGCCTGGGTCTGCATTTCAATGTCTCTCCCTCTGGCAGGGAACGAGGTGAGCAAACACAGGCAAGGAGCACCTGGTGCCTGGAAGAGATTCTTAGTTACCACAGGTGACCAGGAAAATGGCTTTCCACAAACAGAACGTAAACTGATGGAAGTGTTATAATTTGATCTTTTATTTCAGAATGCTAAAGGAAAGAAAATGAAAATATAGGCTAGCCTCTTTGGAATCACAGCACAAAACTGCACTGGCTTAATGAACATGCTATAAATGGATGAAATGTATTTCTCTGAGCCCCCTTTTACAGAGCAACATTCATAGAAAATACATAGCAAGGAAACAGAACTCTCGGGGGGGGGGACAGTTTGAAAAGGTGCCAAACCTTCAAAACAAGAGTCAGTAAAATTATTTGAACCAATAGAGAAACACTACTTTCTACCATTTCTAAAGAATAAACAGCACAATTAGTACTCATACAGCTGTGATCTGTACAACAACCAGACTGGCAAAAAAAAAAAAAAAAAAAAACCTAGCCAGAGGAAACATTCATTTTAAATTTCTGAACACAATTGTTGTTTTGCAGAGGCCCCATCTTCATTTACCTTCTGTGGACACGCAGTGGTTCCATAGCAATGCCGGTTACGTGTGGAGAGGAAACAGCGTATAAAAAGAAGTGGGAAAACAGAGTGAAATAAACACAAAATAGTCAAGCTTCAGGTGGCAGATAAGCCATTTAGGACAGAAGACAGTAAGTGTGTGCAGACAGCTTGGGACATTTTACTTATGAAGCCCAAATCAAAGTCCCTCTCTGATCTGCAAATAACTTTCTACAGAATAAAATGCAAATAGAGACTAGAGATATATCTAATCAAGTCTACATTTTTGTTTCCTGAATTTAGGCTCCTGTCTCACTTAAAGGTGTTGAAAAATGCAGGATTAAATTCTGAACTTTTTTTTGCAGAGTCTTAAAACCAACAGCCTCAGCCCAAAATACAGCCTCAGAGCATACCAAATAGTACATTCCAGCATTTGTTGCAGCTATGTTGTTTACAGAGTCCTCTTCAAATGAATCTGCCCCACATCTGTTAACAGACTGTCAGAACAAAGCCTACACTTATTTGTAGTCTACTGAACATGTGCAGATCAGGACAGGACCTGCCATTATAATCCCCCTTCCCTGCACATGCTCTGTTTCCCCAGATTTGCTATCTGAAAAGGGGCTCTGAGGACTCACATATTCATCCTGGTTCAACAGTAACAGATTCCTGCATGTGACCCTGAAGGAGTGACTCCTTGGAGCTACAGGGTTCCAACAAATTCTGGCTTGGATTGGAACTTTTTTTTGGGGGGGGGGGCACTGTTGAACATACCCAGCCTCTCCAGCACACAGAGAATTCAGAGTGAGGTCAGACTCTTACTTTCTACCAGAATTAGAAGGAAATAAGAAATACCGTGAACTTCTCTCTATAGTTCTGATCTTCCCTTATGCCTGGCTTAAAGCAATGGTCACTTTGCACCAGACATGGGAAGTCAAAAGCTGTGAGATACTTGTGCTGCTTCTGCACAGCTCAAGCTTCTGACTTTCTATGTGAAGTGCAATGTGACACCTGCCTTATACCAGACATGAGGGACGATCAGAACTGTTGAGACTCATGCTATTCCTCCAAACCCTGATGCAACGTCCAAATACCCCCCTCCCCCACATTCTCTGTGAGTGCCAAAAGGTGGGGCGGGGGTGTATGTCGGCGTCTTAAATCTGGCACGAACTGCAAGACTTCTCCACCCACCAAGCTAAGAACATAGAACCCTGCTGAATCAGACCAATGGAACTTCTAGTCCACAGTGGCCAGGCAGACATCCCAATGGGTAGCAAGCCGGACCTGAGTACAACAGCACTCTCCTCTCCTGCAGTTTCCATGATGAAAGAATTCAAGGGAGGTGAGAAGATCTTTCACTTCATGTTGGGAGTCTAAGGGAGGGGTAGGTTTAGCCAAAGTCAAATGCAAACTATTCCTGTAGTAAATATATAGCTTGACTCAACAATAACATTCACACGGATAAATGTAGACACTCAGGTTTTTACTTTGCTTGCCCCTGGGTGTGTGTGATGCTATCCCATAATCCCTTGGAAAAGGGCTCACATGGTGAACACAAGGAGCAATGTTCATACAATCTAACAAATATGCCAATGGACAAAACTAGTAAGACTGACCAAACTACAAGAACTCTCTGACAATTTCACAACAGTGTGACATAGCAAACTCCATCTGTTTTAAACATTGCATTTAGCCTTGTCAAATGCACCAGCTTATCATGACAGGGACACTTACTGTGGTAACTGCTTTGTTAGAAAATTTGTTTAAATGCTTGCACAACTCAGCCTATGCACTGCTTGGGATTAAGCACAGCATACTAACACCCTGAAATGACACATGTTCCAATCATAACCTCATCCACAATGAAGGCATGGCTGTAGCTGGCAATCAGGATTTTAAATAAAAGCACCACAACTCTAACCAAGGGCACAGTTCTTTGTCCAAGTGGTCCAGGAAATCTTGCAATTGTAGCTAAAGGACCACATATGATACATTTTCAGGACAAATGCAGGTTTTTAGAGGAAACAAAGAAGTCAACTTCATCCCACCCCACACTTTGACTTAGACAGGAAGATCACTACCAACCTCATTTCTTTTAGGCCCTCTGTTTCTATGACCTGCAAAATCTGTTTTGGGGTCATGGGTCCATCAGAGTAGTTTTCCAGCACCTGAAAAGATAAGAAATATTCCAGGTTTTAGTATGAAAACCCATGCCTAAGATATTCAAACAGAAAACAAAGGGTAAGAATCTGGCTTAAGTCTTTTTACAATGCTCCCAGATATTCAGGCCACAACAGCCCAAGTGCAAGCCTATGCCTATTCAAAATGAAAACAGTGGCTTGGCAAACTCTTTCATTGTCTAAAGGCCAAGCTAGAAAAGAAATGGGGAGATCCATGGGACTGTATCCCCAGACCTTTTTGTAAAAGCACTCATGAGGGGTGGGGGGAGGAACTGGGCCATTTATCTATTCCCCCTTGCACCTTTCTCCAATATAAATTGCTTCCCTGTAGGATCCTATGTGCTCTACTTGCCCAATCATCCACCCTGGCCCTAAAACCATGGTTGATTGTACACTGGGGGAACAGGTTTATCTTGGTGCAATAATCCAGACTATGAAACCGTCAATGTCTCCTACTGAAACAACTGACTCCCCAACAGGCAACCATGGACTATGAATCATGGACATGAAAGGGTGCACTTTTCTTTTGGTGCCTTCATTTTTCTTAACATGTATGCAACGTAAGAAGGTGTACATTACTGATTTGCCATATCTTTTAAAAGTTATTGACATCAATGACTAATAGCCACAAGACACTGTGAGGGCAAGATTTTCAGACATGGGCAGGATAATTCCCCAATTCTGACAGCAGCAACAGTAAGCCCTAGTTTAAAGGATATAAGCCCTTCAATTTGAGTCAGGAGTCAACTTGTAAAGCTTTTCTTGAGAGAGGTATTTGGTTTTTCTTAGTATCTACTTTCAAAGATGCTGAAACCAGCCACTGCTGAGTGAAGGACCTAGTTTTTATCAAACATGATGACTTTTCTTCTTAATAAAAGCATGAACTGCCTTCAAGTCAATTTTGACTTATGGCGACCCCATGAATAGGGTTTTCGTGGTAAGGGATATTCAGAGGTGGTTTAGCATTGCCTCCCTCTGAGGCTGAAAGGCAGTGATTAGCCTGAGGTCACCCAGTGAACTTCGTGGCTGTGCAGAGATTCGAACCCTGGTCTTCCAGGTTGTAGTCCAGCACTCTAACCACTATGCTACACTGGTCTATATACACCATATACACATAGATTGTTATGTTATCCAAGCAAGGTTATGGGAAAACAGATGACTGTTTGGATATTCTGTAGGTTAACTGCACATATTATCGTAATACACTCCACAGTGTGAACCTACAGCTCTTACTTCAGGACTTTCAATACTTTAGAAAACAGAGAGTGCTGAAATAAATAGTTTTAGGTCCATAACTTTCAGTCTCACTAAAATGACATGTTGATAACTCTAAATGTTGCGTGTACCCATGCATATGAGAACATCTAGAAAGGAATTGCTGCAAAGCTATGCCAGGGAGTAATGGCTGCAGGCCCATTTGAAGAAGTGAAGCAACATCAATGGGGTGTCTCTGCTGGAAAGGAACACTAACCATTGGTCACTAACCATCAGCGGATCCCCACCTCTGAAAAGAAAGAAAAGCTCAACTGGAATCAAGCATCCTGCTGTCACGCTGCAACCAAGAATCTTCCTACACTTCCCATGCGAGGTAAAAACAAATTATAGCCAGTCTTTAGCCCTGCAACCTGCAGAAACTGATACACTCAATAACTATGTATTTAGCTTGGCTACAGACTAGGAACTAGAAGCTATGAAGTACACGGCTAAATGTAATGCAAGCTCCCAGAGAATCTGAATAAGTGATCTAAAACAAGGTGCTGAGCTACATGGCACTGGGGCAAGCCATTCTAATTCTGTGCAAAGACAACTGCTAACACAGTCTTAAGTGATCCAGTCTCCTTAAAGCATAAAGAGAGACTCCAGGGCAGTTTTCAGGGCGCTGCCCGGATATGCGCTGATCTTGGCATCACAGCATTTGTCTTCATCTGGGTCCTGTGTCATACAATGACACACAAAATGTTTTCCATCTTGAGTTATGGTGAAATGCTCAACTACAGCTGACTTCATGGGAAGCTTCTTTGACATTTTGAATTTGTATTTTAAAAAATTTGTCAATCAAAATTTATTTTGAAGCTGGAGTTGCATTTCTACCGACTCTGACTCCACCCAAAATTGCTTCTGACTCCGACTCCACGACTCAGACTCCACAGCCCTGGTTTTCAGAAGAGCTAGTCTTCCTTACTGAAAAAACGAAACTACATCCTGATGAAAGGGTTGAGCAAGACACTTGGACACCTTTGACACAAATCACACTAAGAACATTAACCCAGGAAGAAATGTAGCTGGCAGTCACACATCTATGGATCATAAGTCAGCTTTCTAAAAGTTACACATGGGATTAAGCAGAACATAAGGACCTGAGAATGTGGGGGAGGGGCATGAATACATAAACATCAAAGAGAAGTATGTTTTCAGGCGACACACTTTTTGCAAAAAGAAAATGTGTTGTACCTAAACTGTAATGATTTCTACTTTCGGCAATGTTACAAGTACTGCACACCATGCCTATAACCATGTGAATAAGTTCTCTGGATGTCTGCTACAGTCAACATTCATAAAAAGCACAGGAAACAATCCACAAGACTCTTTACTGAATATGAATGCTCAACAGAAGGGCTTGGCAGATTGCTCCCTGCAGTTCACTACAGCACAGTTCACATCTGAAAGGTCAAACCCTGCAAAGGAAAAAACCATTTTAGAAGTAATTTTTACTAAAGCATATATGAGTGAATATTCTATGGGATTTCATTTCTCAATATCAGATCTCATATCAATATGGCACCAGCCCTCCTGTTACCTTATCAGAGCACATGTTATTATCACCACAAAAGAACATTCAGAAGCAGTTCTTTGATCAATGCACAAGAATTTCAAAACAGAGCAAAACGCTGGAGATACTCTCAATTTATGCTGACCCAAACACCATGGGATCCTAGGCTCCTCCTCCTCCAATTAGTTTGCTACCAAAATTAGCAGCTTGACCTTGGTATGTGTTGATTATCATTCCAACTGTATTTAAATGACTTTCCTTAGAATTATTTATTTATTTATTGGCCAGTTAGTTAGTTAATCAATTAATTAATTTTATATCCCACCCTTCCTCCCAGTAGGAGAATTAACAGGCCAGGGGACACTAAGAAGGTAACATTTCAAAAATTATTCTTAGAGATGCACAAAGCTGAGCCTTAAAGATCTGTTTTGATTGGATTTATAGTCTGCTTGAGAAGCAACCCACCAACCAGGTGTGGGGACAGAAAGCCTAAGTAGATAATCCAACCAGAGGGTAAGCCGGCAACAAATCAGAAACAGAAAGGTAATAATGCAGACCAAGGAGCAGTAAGCCTTCTCCACAAAGAGAGCTGCTGTGTCATTAAAAGGGCCACAAAATCTGGGTAAGATGAGCAAGAGGGCCTCCTGGTATCACCTGAAAGCTTTTTGCACACTGTTTGGTTTAAGTAAAGGTTAAACAGCAACAACAACATATGCCAGGTGTCTAAGCAAAGTGTATGACCCACAAAGATTAGCATTCCTGTAAAAGTGCAGATGGAAGCATCTCAATGAAGGAGCCTGCCTTGCTGTTCATTATCACTTGCTACACCTGAAGAAGGAACAGTAAGAGACTCTAATTCAAAATACTATAAGCTGACAACCCAGCTTACCTGAATTCTCCTAGTTCAGTCATATCAGTACCTCTGTCAAATACAATCCTAAAATAATTTTCATTTACATAGATGATTTTAAATGTTGCCCTATCCATTTAGCTCAGAATGTGTTATCAACTTTTAAAAATAACAGCACTGAAATATTCTCTGCAAAAGCTTTTAGACTGGTTCTGAAACATGCTAAACTTAAAAACAAAACCCAGAAGGAAGGGCTTTATTACTATGGAGCAGCCACCAAGAAATCCAAAACCATCAGTGACACAGAAAACTGATAATTGCCCTCACTTGTTGCTGGCTGATATTTAGTGGTCTGGTGCTCAACTCAGATTTCAATCTATTTAACAGGTGACACACACAACTCAGAGATGGTAGCTGTTATAGAATAAGAAAGCTAGGCACCCATGGTTGAGTTGCAATTTGAACCCAGGCCTCTCCAGTCCAGTCCCTACACATTCCCCACTGCATCACAATGCTTAGTACTAATAACAAGAACTCACTGAACATTAGGGTCTTATGATCCTTTTTTCCTTCCATCCAAGATCTTCAAAGGCAGGAATATATTCTTATCAGAAAAGTAGAAGTCCAAATGTTTCTGTGAGCTTCAGAACTGCCAAAAACTTTGGTTGTCATTCTCCCTGTCTCCCTTCAAGTCCTCTAGCAGATATAATTTGTCCGAAGAAGCCTGAGAGTCTCTTGCTGTTTCCAACTAATGCCTGGAATTCCCTAAGGCTCAGAATAAAGCAACAGGTAGTCACTTTGAACAAGCAGCAGGGAAAGTCAGAAACAGCAAAGATACTCTCACTGGTGCTTCTGCAAAAAACAGTATGAAGTAAGAGACTAGAACACTCTGTCCCTGTCGCTAAAGTTCTTCACACATCAACAGACTTGAGAGGGAGGGCCACCATCTCTTGTGCTTGACACAAAATGAGACCCCCTCTCCCTGTGAGTTCTCTGCAATGGACAGATCACACATGAAAGAAGGTATCTCACTTTACATTGGGGAGCAGTTTCCAGAATTAAGTTTACAGTTGCCACTGCCATTTTTGTAGACCCGTATGGATAGAAAAAATATCACCATGTGAATATTCCTACACTAAATACTAAACTAGAACAGAACTAAACAAGTCCACACTCCTTTACTAGTCAAGGAAGCACACAGAGTTCAGAAACAAAACCACCAGCTAAAAATAAAAAATTTCAATCCTCAGTCAATAGTATGCAAAAGACAGTTATCCAGACTACAGCTGCATACAATTTGTATAACTCTACAGCTTTTTTTTTACGTGGAAGAGAAACATAACTTCCTGAACCCAGCCTCTGAAAGTACCAGTAAAAGAAGACAGCTGCATGATCCAGCCTGCAAAAAGCTGAGCATGACATATGCAATGTCAGTGTTCCTCTCCAATTTGAAGTAGGGGAGGGAAGTGGAAAGGTATCATACACCCAGCTGCGGAATTCATCCCCAAACAGGTATAATCATGCTCTAGTTCTCCATATCCCCCTCATATCTTTCTTTCTCAATACTACTACTACTACTACTAGTAGTAGTAGTAGTAGTAGTAGTAGTAGTAGTAGTAGTAGTAGTAGTAATGTAGAGAAGCATAAGGCTTTATGAATTTTAAAGAACCAAAAGTGAAGACAAAAGAAAAGAAAAAAAGGCCATGTCTGTTTCAGATTTCAAAATTTGAATGCCAGGGAGAAGTATTTTGCAACTGTAACAACCAAGTAAATTCCAAAAACATTCTTCAGAATACAAAACAGTCTCAGGCCCATCATGTGCAATGAGGCTTACGGCCATGTAGGTGTCCACACAGCTGCAGCTTAAGAGCGCTCATACTGTATCTAGTCAAGTCAGTATAATATTGAAGTCATCAAGAAGATGGCTCTGCTCAGAGGTGAAATGTTACTAGTCTATCTACTCCACAAAATTAATTCCTCAAGTCTCTGAGAAAGCAAGCCAGAAATTCTGCCCATACCTGGAGGGGAGATATTTTAGAATAGATACTGAGACATCTAATCAACACCTACTAAGTGTCGGCAGCTTTTTCAGGGAGAACGCCTACTTCTCCCCACCACAAATCGAAACACGTGCATTCGCCTCCAAGGGCCTACACTCATCGCTCTCTGTCATTAATATCAATCTTTGTATCTCCCTCATGCCTGCCTGATACTATGAACAAAAAAACGGAACTGAAGAGTCACTTTCTTGTGGAAAATAACTCCTGTGAGCCTTGAAAACCCCATGAAAAATCTATTCATGTGTCAAAGAGGACAGGCAGCTTCCTCCATGTTTAAGTTACTTCCTTATAAAAGGAGGACAGTAAAAATTACCTCCACTAACCATAATATATGAACCTGCTATCATGGAGAACGATGGTCTCGGGGAAGGAGAGCATCCAGCTGAGGAAGAGGGAAACGATCCCTTAGAAGGGACCCATTCCTTGGGGGATGAGCAGCTATCCTCTCGTGCCGAGGATATATCTCCAGGGGGTGGAGGGATCCTTGTAGTGGGTGATTCGATCATTAGGAACACAGACAGTGGGGTGTGTGATGGGCGTGTGGACCGCAAGGTGTTTTGCCTGCCTGGTGCGAAGGTTGCGGATATCGCCCGTTGTTTAGATAGTTTGGTAGACAGTGCTGGGAAGGAGTCAGTGGTCGTGGTGCACGTTGGCACCAACGACATGGGGAAATGCAGCCGTGAGGTCCTGGAAGCAAAATTTAGGTTGCTAGGTAGGATGCTGAAAGCCAGGACCTCCAAGGTGGCTTTCTCTGAAATGCTACCGGTTCCACGCGCAGGACCAGCCAGACAGGCCCAGCTTCGCAGTCTCAATGCGTGGATGAGACAATGGTGTCGGGTGGAAGGGTTTGGATTTGTTAGGCACTGGGGAACATTTTGGGACAAGCCGGGCCTGTACAAAAGGGACGGGCTCCACTTGAACCAGAATGGAACCAGACTGCTGGCACTTAAAATTAAAAAGGTAGCAGAGCAGCTTTTAAACTGACTGAGGGGGGAAACCCGACAGGAGCTGAGAAAGGTCCGGTTCGGAATAAACCTCCCCCCTGGGATAAAAACCAAAGAAATGATGAAATTTTAAAAGGGGTAGGCCTAGAAGTAGGCATTGTGAGAGCAGGGGCACAGCATATAAATTCAGAAGAGCAAAATTACCACAGGCCTAACCACAAGTGCCAAAGACACTTGAAGAGAGACACTGCTTACAAGTGCCTGTACGCTAATGCTAGGAGCCTCCGAACCAAGATGGGAGAACTGGAGTGCTTGGTCTTAGAGAAGAGCATTGATAGAGCGAGCATAACCGAGACCTGGTGGAATGGAGAAAACCACTGGGATACGGTTATCCCTGGATATAAACTATATCGGAAGGACAGGGAAGGACGTATTGGTGGCGGAGTCGCTCTATACGTGAAAGAAGGCATTGAATCCAGCAAGCTCGAAACCCCAAAAGAGGCAGACTCCTCCACAGAATCGTTGTGGGTGGTGATACCGTGCCCCAGGAGGGACTTAATACTGGGAACGATCTATCGTCCCCCTGATCAAAATGCTCAGGGAGACCTTGAGATGAGATATGAAATTGAGGAAGCATCCAAACTAGGAAATGTGGTAGTAATGGGTGACTTCAACTACCCGGACATAGACTGGCTGCATATGTGTTCCAGTCATGACAAAGAAGCAAAGTTTCTAGATATTCTAAATGACTATTCCCTAGACCAGTTGGTCATGGAACCGACCAGAGGGACGGCAACCCTGGACTTAATCCTCAGTGGGGACCGGGACCTGGTGCGAGATGTAAGTGTTGTTGAACCGATTGGGAGCAGTGACCACAGTGCTATTAAATTAAACATACATGTAACTGGCCAATTGCCAAGAAAATCCAACACGGTCACATTTGACTTCAAAAGAGGAAACTTCACAAAAATGAGGGGATTGGTAAAAAGAAAGCTGAAAAACAAAGTCCAGAGGGTCACATCACTCGAAAATGCTTGGAAGTTGTTTAAAAACACTATATTAGAAGCTCAACTGGAGTGCATACCGCAGATCAGAAAAGGGACCGCCAGGGCCAAGAAGATGCCAGCATGGTTAACGAGCAAAGTCAAGGAAGCTCTTAGAGGCAAAAAGTCTTCCTTCAGAAAATGGAAGTCTTGCCTGAATGAAGAAAATAAAAAAAGAACACAAACTCTGGCAAAAGAAATGCAAGAAGACAATAAGGGTTGCGAAAAAAGAATTTGAGGAGCACATTGCTAAGAACATAAAAACCAACAACAAAAAATTCTATAAATACATTCAAAGCAGGAGACCATCTAGGGAGACAATTGGACCCTTGGATGATAAGGGAGTCAAAGGTGTACTAAAGAACGATAAGGAGATTGCAGAGAAGCTAAATAAATTATTTGCATCTGTCTTCACAGTGGAAGATATAGGGCAGATCCCTGAACCTGAACTAACATTTGCAGGAAGGGATTCTGAGGAACTAAGACAAATAGTGGTAACGAGAGAGGAAGTTCTAAGCTTAATGGACAATATAAAAACTGACAAATCACCGGGCCCAGATGGCATCCACCCGAGAGTTCTCAAAGAACTCAAAGGTGAAATTGCTGATCTGCTAACTAAAATATGTAACTTGTCCCTTGGGTCCTCCTCCATGCCTGAGGACTGGAAAGTGGCAAATGTAACGCCAATCTTCAAAAAGGGATCCAGAGGGGATCCCGGAAATTACAGGCCAGTTAGCTTAACTTCTGTCCCTGGAAAACTGGTAGAAAATATTATTAAAGCTAGATTAACTAAGCACATAGAAGAACAAGCCTTGCTGAAGCAGAGCCAGCATGGCTTCTGCAAGGGAAAGTCCTGTCTCAGTAACCTATTAGAATTCTTTGAGAGTGTCAACAAGCATATAGATAGAGGTGATCCAGTGGACATAGTGTACTTAGACTTTCAAAAAGCGTTTGACAAGGTACCTCACCAAAGGCTTCTGAGGAAGCTTAGCAGTCATGGAATAAGAGGAGAGGTCCTCTTGTGGATAAGGAATTGGTTAAGAAGCAGAAAGCAGAGAGTAGGAATAAACGGACAGTTCTCCCAATGGAGGGCTGTAGAAAGTGGAGTCCCTCAAGGATCGGTATTGGGACCTGTACTTTTCAACTTGTTCATTAATGACCTAGAATTAGGAGTGAGCAGTGAAGTGGCCAAGTTTGCTGACGACACTAAATTGTTCAGGGTTGTTAAAACAAAAAGGGATTGCGAAGAGCTCCAAAAAGACCTCTCCAAACTGAGTGAATGGGCAGAAAAATGGCAAATGCAATTCAATATAAACAAGTGTAAAATTATGCATATTGGAGCAAACAATCTTAATTTCACATATACGCTCATGGGGTCTGAACTGGCGGTGACCGACCAGGAGAGAGACCTCGGGGTTGTAGTGGACAGCACGATGAAAATGTCGACCCAGTGTGCGGCAGCTGTGAAAAAGGCAAATTCCATGCTAGCAATAATTAGGAAAGGTATTGAAAATAAAACAGCCGATATCATCATGCCGTTGTATAAATCTATGGTGCGGCCGCATTTGGAATACTGTGTACAGTTCTGGTCGCCTCATCTCAAAAAGGATATTCTAGAGTTGGAAAAGGTTCAGAAGAGGGCAACCAGAATGATCAAGGGGATGGAGCGACTCCCTTACGAGGAAAGGTTGCAGCATTTGGGGCTTTTTAGTTTAGAGAAAAGGCGGGTCAGAGGAGACATGATAGAAGTGTATAAAATTATGCATGGCATTGAGAAAGTGGATAGAGAAAAGTTCTTCTCCCTCTCTCATAATACTAGAACTCGTGGACATTCAAAGAAGCTGAATGTTGGAAGATTCAGGACAGACAAAAGTACTTCTTTACTCAGCGCATAGTTAAACTATGGAATTTGCTCCCACAAGATGCAGTAATGGCCACCAGCTTGGATGGCTTTAAAAGAAGATTAGACAAATTCATGGAGGACAGGGCTATCAATGGCTACTAGCCATGATGGCTGTGCTCTGCCACCCTAGTCAGAGGCAGCATGCTTCTGAAAACCAGTTGCCGGAAGCCTCAGGAGGGGAGAGTGTTCTTGCACTCGGGTCCTGCTTGCGGGCTTCCGCCAGGCACCTGGTTGGCCACTGTGAGAACAGGATGCTGGACTAGATGGGCCACTGGCCTGATCCAGCAGGCTCTTCTTATGTTCTTATGTTAACCAAGTAGTCTATTTTAATATCAGGCTTATGACAGAAGACAGCAAGAGAAAATTTCAACTATTCTCACAGTATTTCTTCTCATAATGGGGGAAAGTGCAATCTGGCTGCAGTAAGGACGAGTCCCAGCTTCCACCCAGACATAGTATCCTGCTGCATTAACACAGGGACATTACATAAGAATGACCCAATGCTCATGTGGCCTATTCTTTCATTTTCATCCCCACCATCTATGAAACAAAATTAGAACCCTCTTTGCTTCAGCCAATGGGAGGACATCCTGAGCAGGAGAGACAATCCCTACATGGCATCTGCTGCCTCAGAAGTTACACCAACCTCTCATTGGGACAGGAGCTGGGAATCCTATATGGGAATGACAGCAGCATAGAAAATTCCTTTTCCTTTGCTGGGAGGTTTAAAACGAGGAAACAGATGTATCCTGGTCAGTCTGAAGATGTGAACCTGTGTGTACACACACTGTCACAGGCCTGTTCTAGTAAAAAAAAGTTATCGATCAGCTCTAAGGGATTCCTCAGTTATGCCTCCATTCTCCAATTTTGCAGAGGAGAAACTTCTCTCTTTACCACATATTGTGGGAGAGGATCTAGCAACTTTTAGAAAATACTTCTCCTCACCGTGAAGTGCTCCTGCCCATAGAGAGCTAGATGAACATGGTAATGGAACTCTAGCTCCTCTTTCAATCACTTATATACCATAGTGGCCTGAGAAAGTAAGAAATAACATCCATCTTTGGAAACACCAAGCACTCTTTCATTTTGTTCTGCCCAGCAAGCCAATATATAATGTTTTAATTTGTTTTAAAGTGCTTTTTGTTTGCTGCCCTAGACTCCTTCTGGGAGGAAGGGTGGGGTATAAATTTAATAAATAAAAACAGAATGTACTAACTGTGTGGTGTGCCTCCATATTATGGTGCAAAAAGTCCCAACCATCCCTGTTTGGAATATGCGTCCCTTTCCATTCTCTCAATGCACTCTTTGTCTATTCCCATAAGAACATACAGGAAAGCAATGTGTTCTTTGCAACAGATATCTCACATGCTTATGCCAACATGAAGTTAAACAGTGGATTACTCTTCACTCACAGAGAAAAAAATATTTATTAGAAAAACGGAGGTAGCTGGCTCTCAGTTTGGACATTCATTTTCACACTCTGAACCTCTCTCTTCAGATAACTTCCTTCTACCACATCCTCCTTGGCTCTGGTGTGGAAAAAACTGTACAGCCATATCCTAAGCTGTAGACAATTTCTGTATAACTGATTTCAAGTCCTACGAAGTAAGTATAAATGGGAAAGTTCTCAAATTACTTTCACCCTGAGGTACTGCTCTGTGGAGAAGGAATAAACTACAGGTCTTGGCTGCACTAAGGAATTTCTCAATACACAAAATGGAATTCCAGACTAATGCCTCATTATTTCCTGAAAGCTTTCTCTCTTCCCACTATAGGGTCCTTCTTAGAAAGCTGGTGTACTGTAGCGGCTAAGAGACCAAGCTACAAAAAAACAAGTTCCAGGTTTGAATCTCACATCTGCACTGAACTTTCAAGATGGCCTCAACCAAGCATGTCTCTCTCAGCCTCAGTACTACCTTATAGGTCTGCTGCAAGAATTACAACATGATAAGATATTTGAATATTTTGAACACTCAAAAGCATCATTAATATGTTAAGAATATTATTGTAAAAACAATCAAAGAGTCTTGTGGCACCTTAAAGGCAAACAATTTTATTACAGCATATGCTTTTGTGGATTCAAGTCCACTTCATCAAGTATCCACAAAAAGCTTATGTCATAATAAATTTGGCTTTAAGGTGCCACTTGTTTTTGCTGCAAGAGGCTAAGGCTGCAATCCTAACCCAACTTTACCTGCAAGTAAGCCCCGCTGAATTCAAGAGGGCTTACTTCTGAGTAGACATGGTTAGGATTATGCTTTAATACAACTACTCCTCTGGGTATTATTATTATATTTCTCCCTATTCTGTGGATAGTGAAACGACTACTTGTTCAAAGAAGCAGTCTTTATTGTGGAAGAACTAGTGCATCATTAGCACAGCCTCCATGGGAGATGGAGGCCCAGAAGTTACTTTTTTGAACTACAGCTCCCATCAGCCCCAGCCAGCACGGCCACTGGATTGGGCTGATGGGAGCTGTAGTTCAAAAAAGTAACTTTTCCAAGCTCTGCTCCTTGGAAAGCTGATGTACTGCAGAAGCTGCGAGACTGAGCAACAACTAAGCAAGTCCCTGGCTCACAGAAATGTGATGCTAGCATCTCTGAGATGTGACTACACTTGGAATATTGTATACAGCAATGGTCATCTCACCTTAAAAAGGATATTGTGTAGCTGGAAAAGGTTCAGAAAAGGGCAATGAAAATGATCAGGAGTCTGGAGCAACTCCTTTAGGATGAAAGGTTACAACTTTGCAGGCTTTTTAGTTGAGACAAAAAGCAAGTAAAGCGAGACATGACAGAAGTGCATAAAATGATGCACAGTGTGGAGAAAGCGGATAGAGAAATGTTTTGCTCCTTCTCTCATCACACTACAACTGATGGATACCCAATGAAGCTGAATGTTGGAGGATTCAAGACAAATAAAATAAATTATTTCTTCACACAGCATAGTTAAATAAGATGTAGCGATGGCCACCAACTTGGATAGCTTTAAAAGATAATTAGCCATTCATGGCAAATAAGGCTATCAATGCCTACTACCCATGATGGCTATGTTCCACCTCCATGCTCTGAGGTGCTATGCCTTTGACTACCAGTTGCTAGCAATCAAAGCGGGGGGGGGGGAGATGCTCTTGTGCTCAGGTCCTGCTTGTTGGCTTCCTATAGGCAGCTGGTTGACCACTGTGAGAACAGATAGGTCTTTGGCCTGATCCAGCAGCCAGGCTCTTCTTATGTTCTTATAAGTGAAGCTCTGTATCAGAGGTGGGGGATCTTGTGGCCTTCCAGATGTTGTCAGGCTTCAGCTCCCATGAGCCCCAGCCAGCATGGTAAATGGCCTCAGATGATGGGCGTGGTAGTCCAGCATCATCTGGAGGGGCACAGGTTTTCCCACTCCTCTATATAGTCTCTTCAGGGCCTAAAAGTCTGACATTAGCTGGCCCCCAAATGTCTGAGCCTAGAAATTCCAAGTTTTATCCTTGCCCCATCGCCTTACCCTCACTTCCAGGCTCATCCCGGTGGGAGCACGTCTGTGACTCCCCACATAAGCCACCTGGGGTTGTTTTATGGGGAGTTGTGTTCGCACAGGTCCTCCCCATTTTCCACCTAGGAGGGCCTTTACTAAGACCCCTTTACATTAACTGACAAAAACTGGTTTCTATGCCGGAAGCACCTCCTTCCTCCCTATCTGTCCCCTCCCGCGCAGCTGCTCCGCACTATAGGAGCTGATGCAGGGAGGAAAGGGGCAGACCCTACCGCACTTACCTACCCTCTTAACATGGGCTCATTTATTTATCACTGTATTTGTATACCGACATTTCATTAAAATAAATTCATAGCGATTCACAACAAATAAAAAAACCGTCATACAGTAAAAACCATTAAAAAAACAAAGGTCAATGAAAACAAAGCCCACTTATTGATAAGGAAGGGCCAGCATCCCCCACCCCCACCCCCACATACATGAGGGGCTTTCCAGTCAACTCCACCCCCCTCACCAGGCGGGCGGCCTCAGCCCACGTGCGCTCCTTCTTCCTCCTTTGCTTCATCTCCTTCATCTTCCTCTGAGAAGAAAACAAGCTCGGCGGTGACGGCAGCTACGGGTGGGGGAGGGGCGGTCACGGCACGGAGGCGCGCGCGGAGGAGGGCGGGCGGAGAAGGCAGGGCGGGCGCGCGCGGCCGACCGTTACTCAGGCGCGGTTGCGTTGGGGGAGGGGCGGGCGCGCACACTAGCGAGGAGGCTGAGGCGAATCGGGGGGGGAGGAGGAGGCAAAGTAAGAGGGGGAGGGGAAGAGAGAGAGGCGAGACCGAAAAGGCCGCGCGCGCTAACGGATGCTACTGCGGCGGCAGCAGCAGCAGCGGCGGCGGCTCAGTCCCGACATAACAACGGAGGGGAGAGGTCAAAGGTCTTCGAAAGGGTGGGCGGGAAAGGAAAAAGGAGGAGAAGGGGGGCCGGCCGGATGGACAGAGCTAGAGAAGAGGTAGTGACGGAGGCACTCTAGGTCTGAACGGTGGCCGCGGAGGGACAGGCCTCTCAGAACCTGACAGCCCAGAGGCGCGGCGGGGGAGGGGACGGAGGGGGAAAGGGCTCGCTCGGAGAGGTGCGAAGGGAAAACAAACCGCTGAGGATGACGGGAGCTGTAGTCCCCTTAGGAGGGGGAACAAATGGGCGGGAAACGCTCCGAGCCTGTGTGTGTGTGTGTGTGTGGAGGGAGACGGGCAAGAGCCGGGCGTGTGAGGCGAGGGCTGGAGCTACGCGTCCCAGAATGCGCCGGGACGGGGAAAATAACGCCTCTCCCGCCCACAGAGAGAAAGGCTCCCTCCACTCCAGCGCTTGGGGTTGCTGAGAGGCGGCTGTCGCGGTGCATGATGGGTGGCGCCGCAAAGTGAGGGCGGGAGGTAGACATCCGGGTCCTTCCGTGGCCTGTGGGGAGAGGTGGCGGCGAACGCTCGTGTGGACGCCTAAACCGGCTTAGGCCCGTTAAAAGCGGCGGAGAGCGGGAGAGGCCCACGGGCCGGCCCAACATGTCACCACAATACCGTTGTCCTAGGGGTAATCCTCTTCATCTACCCCCATACCCGCCACCCGGGCTCCCCGCGGACCGCCGGCACGCAGTGACTGGATGTGGCCGGCGCCGCTTTCTGTGCTGATGCTGCTCGGAGGGCTTTATTTTTGCGAGGGGGGCAGCGAAACTTCGGGAGAGGAAGCAGCGCGTGGTGGAGGATGAGACCCGCCACACCAGCACCCAGCCACAACCTCGTCCCTCCTCCTCTCGCCTGCTGCCGCTGTGAAATAATGCTGAGTGGCAAAGCAAAAGCCAGCCCTGCTTCCTGCGCTGGGCTAGAAGGGAGACGTAGGGCGAGTTACATTTCGGTTAAGCCCTCCGGTAGTTAATAGCCACAAAACAGTCAATTCATTTTTGCAACGGATACGAAAGAAAGTGTAATACATGTTTTAATAATTTGTATTTAAAGCAGTAAAAGAAAACATGAAAAAAGGGGGGGCAACTCAGATTCTGTCACAGCCAAAATTATTTGTTCAAAAGCAGTAGCATTGAAGAGCCTGTTCCCTGATCTGGGCCTTTGCAAGAAAATCATGTATTTGGCACCACTGAATAACACTACTGAATAGATTGTTTTAAAAAACATTTTACTGATTTTATCTGTTGCACTGATAATTATTTTATGTATGCTTGATTTGTTGATTATATGATTTTAGTTGTTTTATCAGTAACTATTATGTACACTACTTAGTTTTGCAATTAAATGGTTTACAGATTTTTCCAGATAAAGTAAATACCTGTAATTGCCCCTCATATAGGCAAATGACTTCCTTTGGGGAAGGCATGTGCTACACTTGAGGGCAATCTCATGGCAGCAGGGGTGGGGGGAAGCTTGTCCATACGCAGCCAGGGCAGAAACCTACATAGAATTGAGGAATATGCCTCCTCATCTTCTTGAGCCCTCTCAGGGTTATCACAGTCAGAGGGATCTTGGTGGTCATCTAGTTCAATCTAAAGTCCAGGATGCAACTTCTGCATCCCTGGCAAATGCCCATGCAGACTTTTCTTAAAATACTCACAGTAAAAGCGGTTGTGGGAAAGAGAAAATGTTTGACACTTTGACCACTTCATCAAAATAGGTCCAGGAACTAGGATTGCAAAGGCAGAAAGAGGCAATACAGAGCGTCACCTCTTCTTTTGCCTAACCCCAAACAGTGAGCTTGGTGGAAGAAGGATGGAGGTGAGTGTGAAAAGCGGGCCAGGCCCTGCTCAGTCTGAGATCATGGCCGCAATAACATGGGAAGTGAGGAAGCAGAGGAGAGGGGCAGGAAAAGATTTGGAATTGTTCATTCTATACCTCTTTCCTTAAAGCCTGACAGGACTTTAGCATGCATTTGTCATGCTAGTTAAAAGCCAAGTGGAAAATGGATCAACAGGAACTCAACCAGTATGCCATCAAGGGCTTAAGAGACGCCAAGAGTTAGGATTTTACTAGTTTTCTGTGTCTCCCATCAATGTATAAACACCTTTTTCAAAAGAAAGAAAAGCTGTGAATGTGAAACATCATCTGTAAAGTTGTAACTAAGAACAAAGGGGAAGGGAAGGAAGAGGCTTTATTATTATTTTACATACAATAAGTCCAATTGATTTTATTACACGTTTTCAGGAGCACTTTTACATTCCTAGACAAGAGAGATGATAACAGATACAAGCTGCAAAAATCTATGGACAGAAAAGAACTATTGACAAGGTTGTCCCAAAGCCTGGGAAATCTCTCAGAAGATAGTTGGGCCCAACGTGTTCATTCTGCTGGGTATAGCTCCAGTGAGAGACCCATAGAAATGAATGGGAGGGCTGTGCACTACTGTACTCCTGCACTGCTATTCATTTCAAGGGGGATCGTGCAGAAGTCATACCCAGTGGATTGGACTTGTGGTGTCAAATCAGGACAGACAAATCAACACCACCCCAACCTTCTGGAGCTGCTCATCAACGTATAGTTCAAAGGTGCTGAGCACCTACCCAGCTGACCAGCATTATGCAAGCATAGGATCACAGCTCTTGCATTAGCTTTGTTTGTCTGCTCTGGAAGGACAGCACTGAGATTTGTGGCTTCCTTTGAAGCCACAGTTAAATTGTCAGATATCACAGACAGGAGACAAATTTGCATTGATTTATTTAGTGATTTTCTGAATCTTAGTGATCGAGTCTACAGATTACTGGAGAGACTCTCCCTACAACAGCCTTCACCAACTTGGTACCCTCCAGATGTTTTGGACAACTATAAGCCCCTGCTGTGCTAGCTGGGAATTATGGAAGCTGTAGTCCAAAACATCTGGAGCGCACAAGATTGATGATGTCTGCCTCGGAATTCATCCTACCAGTTTATATGCTGGCACAAAGGGGTGTGTATCATGAGATTCTGAGCAGTATTCAAAAGTTTCACCAAAAATTCCATGATGTTCAACACATGGCAATTAAAGCAGTGTGTTTAAAACAGGTGTGGGGACCATTTGGCCTTCCAGATGTTGCTGGACTACAATTCCCATAATCCCTGGCCATGCTTGCTGGCACTGATGGGAGGTGTAGTTCAGCAACATCTGGAGGGTCAAAGGTTCCCCACATCTGTTTTAAACACACTGCTTTAATTGCCATGTGTTGAGCATCATGGAACATTTGACCCAAAGAGCTACTTTTACTGAATGAAGCTTGAGTGAAAAATCTAATCCAATTATACAGGTCAAAGGGAAGGCAAAGCCATTGCAAGTTAGCTCCTAAGGTTGTACTCATGCTTTCCTAGGCCTGAATGCAGATGTGGGTAATCTTTGGCCCTGAACTACAACTCCCATCATCCCTGGCCACTGGCCATACTTGCTGGGGCTGATGGGAGTTATAGTTCAGCAACTGGAGAGCCAAAAATTCCTCACCTTAATGACTATCTTTCACTCCAGACAAGCTAGGCCAGCCTTTCCCAACTAGTGGGCCACCAGATGATGTTAGACCACAATTCCCATCTTTCCTGACCATTGGCAATGCTGGCTGAGGCTGATGGGAGTTGTGGTCCAGCAACACCTGGTGGCCCACTAGTTGGAAAAGGCTGAGCTAGGCAAATCCAACACATCAGCATATCAGGATAATTTTGCAGGCTTGTCAGTTTAGAGGAAACTCCCTTGTCAGGAAAGAGGGGCGAAGAGTTGTGAATAAGAATATAAAACACTTAAGAGGCTATTGCCCCCCCCTTCTCTTCCATCTCCCTTGTTTCCTGGCCCAGTGGTTTCACCAAGCTAGCATGAAGAAGTCTTTAAGCATCAGTCTGCCTAGCCCATTCTTACAAAAAAGCAACTCCCAAAATATTGTTTTGTTCTCAGCACTGAATGTTTCCCCCCCCCACAGAGCCCCAATGGGATGACAGAGACCACAGATGCACAGAGATGTACCTTTGTTTAAATGACTGTATTTGGATTCACAACGACACCGCCTCAATATCCAAGCCATACAATCCTTTCCTTAAGTAACAAAGCAAAGGGGATTAAAACACCAGGGCAAAACGTGAAGATGGGAGTGGGGGGGAAGGGAAGGGAATGACAAGCTCTTTTAAGCTGTAAGAACCAAAGAAAAAGGCTCTTTGTCAAGAACAGCCCAGCTTACCACAAAAGGAAGATAATGCCGGGTCCATCCAGCCAATGCAACAAGCAAAGGCAAACACTTCCTCTCTCACCCAGAGGCCACGCTCCTCCATTCAACAGAAACAGTATTTTTGAAAAGCAGCAAACTGGCCCGGTTCCAGAAATGCACTCCATGAGTTCAAAGCAGCAGGGCCTGTTTGAGCAGCTCTAGGCCCTCCAAGTCACCAAGCCAGCAAGATGCTGCTTGGAGTGCCCTTGCTCAAGGGGTCAGAAACCATGGAGTTTGTGCACGCTGGAAAGGGTTACTCAGAGAACACTTAATAAAAGGACACAAGGCAAAAGCCATACACATGAGAATATTCCTACAACCAAGCAGGTTCTCGTACATACGTACATGCACACGCGGCAGGGTCTAGGAAGGGGGTGGGTGGGCACGTTAAAAGATTCAGAGAGGAAGCTTGTGGAAGAAGTATTCACAGTACAACAGTCAACAGTAACCGAAAAATAAAATATTAACAACTGAATTCTCAATATACATCAACTTTAAACTTACAAACCAAACTGCAAAATGATACACGGGGGTGAGGTGGGGGTGGCACTTTCTTCAGCCTTTTCACCCCGCTCAGCAGCAGCTTGCTCCCCACACATTGCTTATCAACCTGCTTTACTCTGAAAGGTGTGGAGGGAGAGAGAAATAAGAGACTCCCTCTAAAGCAGGACTGGAAGTGGTTGCACGTCCCTTTCCCCTCAAACTCTGCTCAAACATAAACCTCATCAGGGCTCAAAAGATGAAAAAATCCTGCATTTTAGACAAAATGAGGAGCAGCAATTCTGGGCTCAAGCCATCTGCTGGGAAAGCATGGCTGAGAAACGGTTTCACTTCCGTCCTTCTGCAGGGGAGAGCAGGAACAGCCTCAAGAAGTCACACAAGCCAACGCGGGCAGTGGAAGACGATGAAGCAAGAGCCACAATATGCCCCAAACAGAGATGTCTGCTGGAGCAACGCTAGAAGTTGGGACAGTGAGCGGAGGGAAGACGCGACTGTGGAGCTGGCAATGGTCGTACAGACTTACTCTTGGACAAGTTGGGTCCTGTCGGTTATGGCTGAGATCTCTAGGTGCTCTGCCTAGAACAACTCCTGCCAATCCTTGTAAACAGGTAGAAAGGATTCATTAAGTTTCTATTGCTTCTATCCAGAGGAGAGAAATCAGGTTTTCAAAGCCCTCATTTGGTCTGCATTTTAAAAAGAAATACAACTAAGGAGTTGGGGGGTGCATTTCACTATCGCCTCTTCCATGGTTTAAAGACACACACCCCACACAAAGAAACCTCCCAAAGGTGCCAGTCTTTTGACCGAAATAAAGGAAATAGATCATCTGCCACGGCTAGATAAGCAGTCCTCGGTCACTTCTCAACCTCACTAGATTTTTAGCATCATAAACCCCAGAGTGTTGGTTCCGCTGAGATGACTTTGCCCTCCATCCCATTGCCCTAAGAGCAAGTAAGCCAAGTGCAGCAAGAAGACTAAGAGGAGGAGGACTGAAGATAGCAGCATGGTGAGGTGACACCCCCCACCATGCTCCTTGTTGCTTCTAACACATACTAATGTAGCTCATGCATTTCTGATTCCCTAACTAAAGTCCCTTAGAGACCAACTGCCAGAAGGAAAGTGAACTCCATCCTGCAGGGCAGAAGTCCACCTGGAACTTGTCCTGCTGGACAAAGGTCAGCTCAGCTGCCCAGGAGGCCATCTTCTTTTGTCTCAGAAGGAATCATTTTCGGACTCCGGCTGCCAAGTCCCCTCTGAAGGTTCTTACTTGCCTCAGCTCCTGGAAGGCAAAAACGTGAGCCATGCCCTTGACGGGGCATTCGTTTTACTTGGGGACCAGCCCACGAGACTGGGGATAGAGATGAGAGCCAGAGGAGCTAGAGGAAGAGCCTCCAGATTTCCTTCCTGTTTTAGGCCTGAAAAACATAAAACCAGAAGAACGTGTGATCACAAAAGAGCAAAATGTCTAAAAACTCGTCAAGGACTTTGCTGGGGACAAACAAAGAAAGCCGCTTCACTGGTTTCTTGTGGGATAGTCTATTTTAAAAGGTGCTTATTGCTACCAAGGTTACCCACCACATGGCTTTCGGATGGATGGGGCTGTTCCATTTAAGAAAATGACAAGGTTTTCTCTTGACAGTCAAGCAGATGCTGCTTTTAGAGAAGGGGAGAGGACATGCCAAGCCTCTCCTCTTTTCTCCAAGGCTAATACATTTTGGAAAATTGTTCACCTCTGCTAAATACCACCTGCTGTACAGAAACCATTCCCAAAATTTAAGTGGTCCAGCTCTGGCAAATAAAGCCCAAACCTGACTGTCTAGGGCCTGGGCCTGCAGAACCGCATATAGTCTCCTTCCCACAGTTGGAGCTCACCTGGATTTTGACTTTTTGTTTGACGTACTCTCAAAAGTGGAGGCATCCACTTGTATCTCGTCTTCATCTTGCAGAGCAGCTTCCAAGGCTGCTTGAACTTTGGGGGCAATGGCTGGGCCCTCATAGTCCCGGGTTGTCCGGCTGGGCATATCCAGTTCCAACAATACAATGTTTTCTGCCTATGGGTTCAAAATCAACAGAGTTCAGACAGACACACTTGTAGACAAACAAGAGTAGACTGCTTTACTATTTAAATAGCATCATCAATGCACATGGTGTTTTGTGGAACATTTTATTTATTACATATATATCCTGGCTTTCCTCCAAGCAGCTCAAAGCGCTGTTCTCCCCTCTCCATTTTATCCCCACAACAAACCTACAAGACAGGTTGCGCTGACAGCTAGGCTTGTATTCAAAGCAGTGCTAAGTCCCTCGTTCCATTAATGTAAGGATTCACGCTTGTGCAATGGAACTTCCCCTCCCCCCTTAAATCTGTTCTGAGGGTTCCACCAACCCTCCAGAGCATATTTGGGGAGGGTGCGGGGTGGGGGAAAGGGACGAAGGTCTGTTGTGCAAGCATAAATCCTCGCGCTAATGGAATAAATCTGCTGGATACTGCCCAAAGTGACAAACCCAAGGTCAACCAATGATTTTCATGGCCAAGTGGGGATTTGAACCCAGGTCTCCTGGATCCTACTCCAATACTCAAATCACTACTGGCTCAATACATATCCCAAACCCTGCCCTGAGGAGTTTCCAATCTAAAATTCAAGGTGGTGGTGATGGGGCTACAGAGAGAGGTGAGGAAGAAGGATGCAGAAGTTTACATGGGAAAATACGCTTTCATTTAGGGTTACATATGCTTAGGCTGTTAGCATGCTGTTGCTGCCCTGGGCTCCTACTGGGAGAAAGGACAGGATATAAATCTAATAAATAAATAATAAAATATCATAGGGTGAATTCTGAACAGGGTTTTGAAGGAAGAAAGTGTGTGTGCATCAGATATGGCTTGTGGGAGTTCCAGACACAAGGGTCAGGAAAGGAGAAAGGCGACATTTAAGGGAGCAGGAGATCTTTGAATGGTTGTGTGTGTGTTGGGCTGCCTTCAAGTCGATCCTGACTTATGGCGACCCTATGAATGCGGTTTTCACAGTAAGCGGTATTCAGAGGGGGTTACCACTGCCTTCCTCTGAGGCTGAGAGGCAGTGACTGGCCCAAGGTCACCCAGTGAGCTTCATGGCTGTGTGGAGATTCGAACCCTGGTCTCCCAGGTCGTAGTCCAACACCTTAACCACTACACCACAATGGCTCTCAGTGAATGGTGGAGGGTAGTAAAACTGGAAGAGCAAAGCTTATGAGCAAGGATTTATCAAGACATGAGGGCTCTACTACTTATGTTGCAAATATGGATTTATTCATTAAAATATGTATCCCCCCACCATCTCGTGCCAAGTCACTTTGAAGCAACCTACAACCAAATAATAGTATCAACAACACAATTTAAACAGTAAGACAGGACCAGCAGTCAAAAATTAGTACAGGCCTGCAATAGGAAAACAATAAATCTCAGAAACTTTAAGGACCTCAAATGCCCTCTGACATAAAACGATGGTTACCTGCTGTTGCAAGAGTAGCAAGCGAGGGAGCAGCACTCCAAAACTTTGATGCCACCATGAAAAAGGCCTGCAGGGAGTCTCCTTTAATAAAATATCTGAGACCGGAACAACAACCACCACTCATAAAGCGTGTTATGAGGATGACTTGCTTTGCTGCCTGGTGAAAAGGGTGTCTAGAGTGCCCTCCTCTTCAAGAAGCAAAACATTTCTCTACTGAAATATTTCTCAGTAGTGCACATGCTTTCTTCACAGACGATCCCATATACAATCTCTGTCAACTCCAGTTAAAGGATCTCAAGATGACAGAGAAAAGCTTTTGCCTGAGACCTTGGAGAGCTGCTGCCGGTCTGAGCAGACATTACAGAGCTAAATAAACCAATGACCTGACTTGGTATAAGGAAGCTTCATATGTTTGTATCACACCTTAAGTTGGTAGGGGATTACTTTTTTTTCCTGTGACCAGCATTTTTTGTGGACCAGACTCCCATTTAGTTTCTCCTTCCTCATCTTTAACAAATACCTAAAGCCTTCTTTTACAGCAGCGCTGGGAAACCATTAAGGGGAACGGCTGTAGTTCAGTAGCAGAACATTTGCCTGCAGAAGGTCCCAGGTTCAATCCCTGGCATCTCTAGGTAGGGCTAGGAGAGACTCCTGCCTGAAACCCTGGACAACAGCTGCCAATCATAAAAATGTAAGAAGAGCCTGCTGGATTGGGCCTGTGGCCCACCTAGTCCAGCATCCTGTTCTCACAGTGGCCAACTGAATGCCCATGGAAAGGCCACAAGCAGGACCTGAGTGCAAGAGCACTTTCCCCTCCTGCAGCTTCCAGAAACTGGTTTTCAGAAGCAGACCTCCTCTGACTATAGTGGCAGAGCACAGCCACCTTGGCAACAAGGAAGAGGGCCTTCTCAGTGGTGGCCCCCAAATTATGGAATGATGTTGTTGACGAGGTGCGCCTGGCGCCAACACTGTTATCTTTTCGGTGCCAGGTCAACACTTTTCTCCCAGGCATTTTAGCATGTGTTTTTAAATTGCTTTTTTTAAAAAATGTGTTTTTTACATTTGTAATTTGTTTTTAATGTTTTTAATTGTAAACCGAAGAGAGCTTCAGCTATGGGGCAGTATATAAATGCAACAAATAAATAAATAAATAATGGCTAGGAGCCATTGACAGCCTTCTCCTCCATGAATTTGTCTAATCTTCTTCTAAAGCCATCCAGGTTGTGGCCATCCCTGCCTCTCGTGGGAGTGAGTTCCACAGTTTAGCTATATGCTGCGTGAAGAAGGACTTCATTTTGTCTGTCCTGAATCTTCCAACACTCAGCTTCATTGGACGTCCACGAGTTCTAGTATTATGAGAGGGAGAAAAAAATGTTCTCTACCCACTTTCTCCATGCCGTGCATAATTTTATACTTCTATTGTGTCGCCTCTGACTTGCCTTTTCTCTAAACTAGAAAGCCCCCAATGCTGCAACCTTTCCTCATAGGGGAGTCCCTCCATCCCCTTGGTCATTCTGGCTGCCATTTTCTGAACCTTTTCCAACTCTACAATACCCTTTCTGAGGTGAGGTGACCAGAACTCCACACGGTATTCCAAATGCAGCCGCATCACAGATTTATATCAGCAGATTTATTTTCAATTCCTTTCTTAATGATGCCTGGCATGGAATTTGCCTTTTTCACAGCTGCTGCACATTGGGTAGACAATACTGAGCTAGATGAAACAATGGTCTCATTCAGTATAAGGCAGCTTTGGATGTACCTAGGTACTAACCGTTGCCCTTTCACTGTTTCAGGTGTTTAAATATTATGCTGACTGTCATTTTGTCAGCACCATTTGTTGGTGGTCTGCGATAATAATACTGATTTTGTTAGATTATTGTTCTGAACAACGAGCTGGTCTAATAAAAAACATTGTATCTGTTCTAGGTTTCTCAAAATAATGTTCACAGACATATTAAAGAAAGAAGGAATAAATGTTTTTTGGTCGGGGAGGCAAAAGGATGTCCAAATTGGAAATACTTATTGGAAAATGCAATATGACCAAAGTATTTTGACTTCAAATGAACCATCACAGTAAGTGGAGTAGAAATCTATTTGTTCCTGAAGAAGATGATATGCTGAAACATGTTTAGCATATCGTATTTGCTAATGCATATTTCCACTTCAGCAAGAATTTGACCATTTGCTTCCTTTTTCAGCTTTCCCGCCCCCCTGGTACTGCTCCATACCTTTTCTGCTCAATAAGGATGTGTTATTTATGTATATAGAGCCATCAGTATATCTGGCACTTCACAGAGAACAAGAGGTCAGGTCCCTTTTCTTTTAAATCTTGTACCAAGCAGAGAGTTTTGTTTTAGGAACGATATCTTGCTATGCAGAGTGATGGGCGACAGGAACCATGGGAAGTCAGGTGTGCGTGCAGATATGGGAACTCGGGGATGGGGATTGGAGACAGAAAGCAGAGGATAAGAGCAGACTCTGACCAGATGAGCAGAGTGCACTGCAGGGTATGAAGGTATGTTTTCACTCTCTGGGGCTTAGGCAGAGGGGTTGAAGCTCCCCCAAAAAGCTTGGGCTCTCCTCAGCCAAAGATCTTACAAAAACATACATTATACATTTCATATATAAAACTGCCTGGAAGGGGCAGAAAGAAGCATCCAGGTCCTTCTTCCTCCAGCTCAGAAGAGGTTCTGCATTAGAGGGGGATGGCGGAGGTGTGTCTCTCTGTGCCTGCCAGGTGGCTGGAATGAAGGAAGACTGGGCCGTGGGGTGGGGGGGAGAGAAGGGGCAGTGGCAGAGAGGGGGGGAGGGAGCAGCCTTGCCCACTTTTGGCCCTGGTTCCACCCACTGTCAGTTCTGGTCTCTGGATGATTTTTCTTGTATGTCAACGGCCCCTCGTAGGGAAAAAAAAATTCCCCACCTTGGGTACACAGACATGGTCATGCCGTATGAGTTCAAAGAAACAGCCCATCTAACATGGAACACCTGACCAAAAGTTGCAAGCCAAGGAAAGGGCCTCAGGAAGTTTACCTCCTAGGCTCAGTGGCGATATTTGTCTCTCGTTATGGATGCCAAGCTTCTGGTAGGCAGACGGGAAGCCCTTTCTAAAGAAAGACACTGTACACCTGACTGGTACGGCCACCCAGCCCTCTGTGTATTGATGCAGGCCTTGGCCACTGCAACACTGTGCGGCAACAATAGTGATAAGATATGTATGCCTTGTGTGAAGTGCTTCTCCTTAAATGATATCCATTCTAGTGGATAAGCCTTATGTATTTGGGGAGAGGGCTAGCTTCTTCTGCTATTTACCCTCTGCACCATTCATGATTCATTTTATGCAGACCTGGAGTGGAAGCTTACCCTGTAGCGGGTCTCGGGACGAACTATCATGGACATCCTAGCGTGCTGGCTCAGTGGCCTCTTGTATCCCACTGCTGACACCGGCCTTCTCATCATTTGTTGAGTCCTGGTAAGGGAAAAGGACATCAAGCCCCCTTGCATGAGCCAACCCCATTAAGAACATAAGAACATAAGAAGAGCCTGCTGGATCAAGCCAGTGGCCCATCTAGTCCAGCATCCTGTTCTCACAGTGGCCAACCAGGTGCCTGGGGGAAGCCCACACGCAGGACCCGAGTGGAAGAACACTTTCCCCTCCTGAGGCTTCCGGCAACTGGTTTTCAGAAGCATGCTGCCTCTGACTAGGGTGGCACAGCACAGCCATCACGGCTAGTAGCCATTGATAGCCCTGTCCTCCATGAATTTGTCTAATCTTCTTTTAAAGCCGTCCAAGCTGGTGGCCATTACTGCGTCTTGTGGGAGCAAATTCCATAGTTTAACTATGCGCTGGGTAAAGAAGTACTTCCTTTTGTCTGTCCTGAATCTTCCAACATTCCTCCATGAGCCCATGGAGTCTCTACAACCATCCTGTCAAACCCCCCATTGCCCAACCCCATTCCATTCCCCTCACCACCCTCCCTGTTCCTCTTCACACCTGCCAGTGTACCACTCTTCGCTCCCACGCCACGTTATCATGGGTACACAAGCCCATGTCCAGCACCGTGAGAAAACTGGCAGACCAGTTCTAGCTGCTACCGTGAGACCAAGGAACACTGGATGGCTTGTAGGAGATGAGGAGAGCCAGTCCCACGATTTAACCAGCAACTCTAGGAGTAGGAACTAAGACAACCTCTCACTTCCCATTATGCCAGGGTCACTGCACCATGGTGCCCATGAAAGCCTTCATTGGCACCCCCAAACAGGAGACCCAGACTCTGAGCTTCCATTAAAAGAAAGGTCTCCAGCACTCCTAGAAAGAAAGTTATGAAGCAAACTGTGCAGGTACCCTTCTAACTGAATTCTGTGAAATGAGCCAGCCTGGCTGCTCCTGCCTTTCAGTGTTTTTAGCCAATGAGGGAAGTCAGAATTTGACTGATAAGTGAGTTGTTTGGACATCAGACAATAGGAATTCCTAGGGTCCCAAAGAGCATCTGTTTTCCCTCCCCTTTAGTGTAATTTTCTTCCTTCTGTTTTATTTTCTAGTAGTCCTTGAAATCTCCACAGTTCGCCCTTCCCTTTTCTATAGCAACCAGGATCTATCTTTCCTGCGGTGGGTTCGTCTGAGATCAGGTACTCCTTAGAAATTATTTTCTGCAAACACCACTACACAATGAGGGGTGGATGTTTTATAATTGCCCCTACCCCCAAAAGGCAAATGAGAAAATCCTGCAAAGAGGCTTAGGCATGTCTACGGCTGTGCAGGAGCTAAAGACCAGGGACTCATTAAGAATTCACTGTATAGTTAACTTACAGTACAATGGTATACATGACTATTCAGAAGTAAGTCTCTTTGTGCTTAACGGGTAATTGGGTACAGGTTGGCAGCCTAGGCTTTGGTTTAGGATTGACATCGGGGGAAAACAGGGTTCTTGTGCCTTTAACAGCTGTGCAATAGGCAGAAATTCAAAAGGTTAAGTTTTTTCTAATATGGAAATACAATTATGGGAAAAGCTTCACCGTGACTGTGCTCCAATTATGATTATACCATGACCCCCACGTCAGCCATTTTGTGTATACTACACTGCCATGGCAGTCATTTTGTGATTAGTGCCCAGAGAGTGCACTTTCTCAAAATTTGAAATGTGCTCACTGGTCCACAAAGATTGGTGACCCCTGCACTATGCAGATGAGTTAACAAGCCACCGGTGACAATTGTGTGAATGCTGAATTTTGTTAGAAACCACCAACAGCCAGAGTTCTTGGAGACCAATCCTGAGATGCATTTGTTTGAAAAAAGAAAACAAAACCACTTATGTACGGAGTAGTCAGGAGGTCTTGCCTCTTTCTCCCTCTCTTGTGAGGGAACCAGCCTTCTCTTACTCTTCGTCCCTGGCAGCTGGGTACTGAAAAAGCTCTGAACGCAGAAGGGCTGCAGCTCAGCTGCAGAGCATGTGCTTTGCACGCAGAAGGCCCCAGGTTTAATCCCTGGCATCTCCAAATAGGGCTGGGAGAGATTCCCTGTTTAAACCCTGGAGAGCCACTGCCAGTCAGTGTAGAGAGTACTGAGCTAGATGGACCAATGGCATGACTCAGTATAAGGCAGCATATTATTTAGCAACTGCTGCTAATAACGTATTTAGCCTTTTTAATACTTTAATTAATGTATCTAGCCTTTTTAAATTACAGCTATTCTGCCCTTCTTACATGAATGCTTTTCTTCGTGCATATAGAACAGGAATTAAAGCATATCTACATTTTGTGGGAAATTACGTTCGTGCAGACACAGGCACGTCTTCCAGTTGGACATTAAGTCTCAAACAAGAGTTATCAGGTGTAGCCCTCAAGCCAGCAACGCCAGTGGGAAAACAAGAAGAGCTGGCCCACAGCATCTGGTTCACTTGATTTTCCTGTGAGATGGATCCTGTAGAAAAGACGGGAGAACAGACTTCTTTCCCTGTCAGCAGATCTAAATTTGCTCAATGAAGGCTTTATATAGCAAAGACATGTCAGCAATTTCCTGATGCTGATCTTGGGAGACTTGGAAGGAACAGGCCCAGCATGGGATCGCCTGATAAATATCTCTTTCATTAATTGCAAACACTATGTACCTGTGTGAGTTTCTGCAAGACCTGCTCCCTGCATTTCTGGCTGATTTCCACCTGGCCTGGAAGGGTGGGGCCCTGTCTCTCTCCAGCTACAAAAACAGCAACTGCTGAAGGGGCCAGAGACCATCTACCTGTGTGAGTTTCTGCAAGACCTGCTCCCTGCATTTCTGGCTGATTTCCACCTGGCCTGGAAGGGTGGGGCCCTGTCTCTCTCCAGCTACAAAAGCAGCAACTGCTGAAGGGGCCAGAGACCATCTACCTGTGTGAGTTTCTGCAAGACCTGCTCCCTGCATTTCTGGCTGATTTCCACCTGGCCTGGAAGGGTGGGGCCCTGTCTCTCTCCAGCTACAAAAACAGCAACTGCTGAAGGGGCCAGAGACCGTGTGTGTGTGTGTATGTGCACGTGAACCTGCTGCTCGGGATGTCTATAGACTACTGGGGTTAGTTGTTTTTGGGGTCAAGATTTAATTTTGGAGATTCATTTTTGCTGTTATTTGGACTACAGCATATTTTTGTTAGACACTGTTGTGAAGTGTGTGGGGATTGCTTAATTGTATATTTATTGAGATGTTTTCATTAGTTCGTTGTTTATTATTATTGTTTGGCTACTTATATACTGTGTATATTTATATTTCTTTGTTGTATTATTTCTCTGTTGTACACCGCCCAGAGAGCTATGCTAGTCGGGCGGTATAGAAATTTTAAAATGAATGAATGAATGAATATGTGAGAGGAGCCATTTGTAAAGCCATTTGCAAAGAAATCTGGAATCTCCTGGATACAAGATAATACTTGGTGCTATTTCGTTCTTCCCTCCCCCACAAACTACACTTTTCGGCCAGCTTCTTTCCATCTGTCCTCATTTGTCATGCTTTGAGAGCCCTGCCTTGACTTGATCTCACAGCCTAGGGCAAAACATCCCAGCTGGGAGGATGAACGTTCAGGTCTTGGTGCAATGTACTGCCATTACTATACTAGGTCAAGCGCACTATATTTTGTCACCCCAAGAGTTAGCACTGGGCAATCCAAGAGGTGCCCCCTCCTGATCCTTTGCATGTTGTAGAGGATGCTGGCACTGGATAAATTCAAGGCGGATAAAGTATGCAGAATATATCATATGGAAAGTGGGATTGGACCAAGATGAAGGAGGTGTGAAAATTGGAGGGAGAAACATCAATAATTTAAGATATGCAGACGATACCATACTCTTAGCAGAAACCAGTAATGATTTGAAACGAATGCTGATGAAAGTTAAAGAGGAAAGCACAAAAGCAGGACTACAGCTGAACGTCAAAAAGACTGAAGTAATGACAACAGAAGATTTATGTAACTTTACCGTTGACAATGAGGACATTGAACTTGTCAAGGATTATCAATACCTCGGCACAGTCATTAACCACAATGGAGACAATAGTCAAGAAATCAGAAGAAGGCTAGGACTGGGGAGGGCAGCTGTGAGAGAACTAGAAAAGATCCTCAAATGCAAAGATGTATCACTGAACACCAAAGTCAGGATCATTCAGACCATGGTATTCCCGAACTCTATGTATGGATGTGAAAGTTGGACAGTGAAAAAAAGCTGATAAGAGAAAAATCAACTCATTTGAAATGTGGTGTTGGAGAAGAGCTTTGCGCATACCATGGACTGCGAAAAAGACAAATAATTGGGTGTTAGATCAAATTAAACCAGAACTATCACTTGAAGCTAAAATGTTGAAACTAAGATTATCATACTTTGGACACATCATGAGAAGACACGATTCACTAGAAAAGACAATAATGCTGGGAAAAACAGAAGGGAGTAGAAAAAGAGGAAGGCCAAACAAGAGATGGATTGATTCCATAAAGGAAGCCACAGACCTGAACTTACAAGATATGAACAGGGTGGTTCATGACAGATGCTCTTGGAGGTCACCGATTCATAGGGTCACCATAAGTCGTGATCGACTTGAAGGCACATAACAACAACAACAACAAAGCTTATCAATAGCTAGTAGTCAGAATGACGATATGCAGCTTCCAGGTTTCAGAGGCAGAATGCTTGCCTGAACTAGATCTGAGGATCAACAACCTCTGGGCGAAAATTCACTTTTTATGTAGTTGGGGACAGAATCCCATGTTGTGGTCTGCAGTATTCAATGACTGGTATTTACATCACAAGACCTATCACATAGAATCTAAGACCTGAGCTATTACCTTGCAGAATCAAAACCAGAGCTCCAGCTAGCCGGCATCCAGTCTCAAACACCCTGAACAGCAGAACAGTGAGGGTATGAGAGCAGAGCAAGAAAGGAAGGGGGGAAACAGAAATCCAGCAGCCCTGGAGAGAGCCAGCAGTTGATTGAGAAAAACAGAGCTATGCTTGGATTTCATGTCCAGAGCCATTGGGAATGACTAAGATTAACTGAAAATCTAAATAAATACCACTGGGTGTGCCCTCCTCCCCATCAGCTAAGGTCAAGGGGACAACTCCAAGGGGGCCAATAATGATAATGATAACAGCAACAACAACAACTCACTCCAAACGGGTGATGGGGTGCAGTTTCCACTGGTCTTCCTCCTCATCAAAGAATGACCTGTTCATGATCTTGTTTTTCTCTTCCAAGGGAATAAAGTTTTCAATAATCAGGTGCCTGTAGAGATCAAGGAAGGAGAAGGTAACGTTGTGGGAATCAGTACCTCTGTTTTTTGCTAGAAGCCACGCTGCAGGTAGCCTCAGTAAAAAGAAATATTCATTGTGAGGCCCAAAGGCAGTCGCTTTGCAGCCCATTCCAAGTACTGGGCCTCCAGAGGAAAGAACAACAGCAGGCTGACACCTACTTCAGCTTCAGCTCCCGCGTGAGCTCATTCTGCGTTTGCTCCAGCTCTTGACGTTCCTTGATGTGCTCCTCTTGGAGGTCATGGATTTCAGCCTTTACAGCTTGCAGCTTGGAAAAGAGCTGAAAGAAAGAGAGTCAGAGCCACGGTCTGCGGCAGGAAAAGCCAAGCTTATCTCTGCATCACAAGACAGACAGGTGAGCTACTGAGCTCTTGCATAGCCCCCATTCATTTCAAAGGGATTGTGCTCCATATCATTTCTCTGCAGCCCTTTGTGGCAGATTAAGCCCTGGTCTGAGAACTTCCTTAAAATACACTCTTGTAATCTTGAGGCCGTAAACTTTGTTTTAACCAAGTGCAAAAGTTACTCTGTCCAGCTCCCTTCTTTAGATAAGGGTTTTTCTAACTAAGGATTGGGCACACAGAAGCATTTATGAAACCAGGAGTGGGGAACCCTTTTCAGCCTGAGGGGGCATTTCCATCAGGGCCACATTCTAGTGGAGGGCAGCGACAAAGGGAAAAGCGGGCAGAGCAACAAATGAAAACTACACCTTTGTACAGTAGGCTAGTCTCTACTAACACTCTCATACCCCTCTCTGTCCTTCATCCAGCCAAACAAGAGGTATTATCAGAGGATACAGTCCAGCCAGGCAAAAACACTCAAGGTGCCAAACAGGGCCAGTGAGGGGTGTGGTATGGGGAGAGTTCCAAGGGCCACATAAAGAGGCCTGGAGGGCAGTATTTGGCCTCCAGGCTGGAAGTTCCCCACCCCTCTCTGAAGCCAACTTGACTCTCTTTGCTAGCAAAATATTAATTCTATTACAGAATTAAAAAATCAAGTACATAAGTGATTACATAGCATTCTAACAAATTATATTTTAACAGAAAAATTTATCAAAATTATGGCTTATAGAAATAGAACTTGTATAAATTATTATGGCTTACCAGTTCTCATATCACAGTAGTGGAGAGCTTTCCAGTCAAGGAAACTCCAAATTTTAATATCAGCAATTTGCCTTTTTATATCCTTATCTAATAATGCAAGTGCATATATTTCTAATCATTACCCACAGGACTGGCGCCAGAGGGCAGCCAGGTTGGGCCCTGGCTGAGGGCCCCTGCAGCCCAGAGAGGCCCCTGAAGGGATCCTCCTTAGGGTGGGAGCAAGGCCCTCCCATGTTTTCTGGCAGCGTCTGGTCCTGCAACCCGACCCTGCCTTGGATCACAGAGAGGGAACTCCCAGGCACTCCCCAATACAGACTGCATGGGCTTCAATTAGTCTGCCTGCACATCCCACCTACCTCTCTCATCAGTGTGACTGCCATGCGCACTGTGAGTGCATACCTGCCATCATCCAAGATGGCAGTGGAGGCCTCCCTAAGGGGCTGATGCCCCAGCCATCTTGGTTGATGGCAGACATGTGCATTATGTGCACATGTAGTTCACACGACATGAGGTAGGTGGGGTGCATGAGTGGGCTTATTAGCCCTGCACCGCCTGTACTGGGTGGGTGGGGGGGGGTGTTGGGCTACCGTGCCGCGGGCCCAAGGCAAGCTGGTGCCCAAGAGCCTGGTCATGCCTGGCACCCATCCGGATTACCTACCTCTTTCATCTCCTAGCTTAATTACAATTAATAGAATCAAATGCTTGCTTAGTCACAAACTATATCAAAGCAAGAATAGTATCTGCTGCAAATAATTGGCATAAATAAAATATAAACAATTACCATTTTTAAACACATATGTGGATATAAAATACCTAGACATAGTAATTGCCAACCGATTATTTGTGTGTGTGTTTGAAATGAAATGTTACGTTTCTTATTTGCTTAGAAGAGGCCTTTTTCTTAGAAATGCTTAGAAAATGTGCATCTGGTCCAGTTATCAGAAAGCTGAAGCTTATAGCCCAGCAATGACTGCTTCTCTTAAAAAAAAAACTGCTGGGCCTATTCTTTATGGAGAGAAGTCTGCTGTGCCTGGTTTGGGTGGAGGAATGTGGATGTTTCAGCAGACCTGACACCTCCTTTTTTTTGTCAATTATTACCTGTTCAAATTATACAGGGAAATCAGTCACTCCTTAGCACCAACAAAGCAGGAAGCGCAATTTTGATTTTGGCTATACCAGTGGTAATTTCCAGTACAGCATAAATGTGCCACCCCATCTTCGGGGAGCCTGCTCACCTTTTTCAGTTTTTTTGTTTTTATGTCCACTTCCTGCTGCAGGGAACTGTAGGTCTCTTTCAGCTCTAGCGTCTCCTCGTCCCGACTTTCCATCTGCTGCTGAATTTCTCGCTCCCGTCGTTTCTGCAGAAAATGACAAAGACGAATTCTGCTAGGAATTCAGCACTGATGGCATCATGCCTGGTGCTAGCGGGCGGCCAGGTGGGGCACTGGCCAAGGGCCCAGGAGCACACAGGGGACCATCATCAGCCTGGGCCCAACTCTGCCACGCTGGTGCTTCTCCTCCTTTCTCCGCCACATTTTCTCCTCTCAGAACCAGCTCGGCTGCTCACCTTTCTGCGCCCTGATGCCCTGCTCAGCGGGGCCTCCCCCACATTTGTTCACTCACTTGCCCGCTCACCCAGGTTGACAAAGCTCATGACTATGTTGCCCCCTAGATGGCCTGGCTCCTGGGGGAGGGCTCTGGCAGTGGTCAGGGGCTCTCACAGTCTTCAGCGTCATCCCTGCTGCCAGGGCATAACCTGGGCACTTTCCACTCACCCCCCTTTCCCAAGACCCCAGCTCTGCAGGGATTTGTGTACACTCTTGTTTACTACCTCCCCGCCACCTCCATATGTCTTACAGGGAGAGGCTTTTTTCTTTCATTTTTTGCCCATGTAGTAGAACAAGATTTCTTTTTTATTTCCCCATCTCTTTTCTTTCTCTCATATATATACTTTTTTGTGCACTCTCCCTAATGTAAAGTCCAGCGGATTTGTTCTCCCTCTATCCAGCCACCCCCACCCCCCAGTTAAGAGTGTGAAGTAGGTTTCCGCTGCTACAGCTGTGCAGCCTGAGCAGGTTTACTCAGGGAGTAAAACCTCTTGGGTTCCGCTGTGGGGGAGGCTTTCCTTTTTCCTCTGTTTTAAAAAAACCTCCCAGTTTAAAGCACATGCATAAGCAGGGCCGGCTCCAGCCATGTGGGGGCCCTTGGGCATCAGCTTGCCCTGGCCCCCCGGTGGGTGGGTAGGAGGGTGTGTGCGTGTGCATGCGCATGCGTGCCCCCCCACGGACCCCCTATCTGTCTAGTCTTTGCCATTGCCCTTAATGAAGATGGTGGCCGCGGTTTTCCTAAGGGGAATGAAGCCTCCACCGCCATCTTTGTTGATGGCACACGTGCATGCTACGCGCACACCTCTCTGCCATCAACTAAGATGGAGGGAGCGGCTTCAGTACTTTAGGGAAGCTGCGGCCGCCATCTTCATTAAGGGCAATGCTAAAAAGCCGGCTGACAGGTAAGCGGGAGGCATGGGGGGGGGGCATGGATCGCAGAAGGGGAGCGGAGGCCCCCTCAGGGGCTCCTGTAGCTCCCGGGCCAGTGCCCAATCTGGCCGCCCTTTAGAACCGGCCCTGTGCATAAGGGTCCCCTGCAGTCCAGTTGTTTGAGCAGGTTCACTGGGAAGTGAACCTCACCGATACTCAGTCATGATGCTTAGTCCCGAATGTACCCTGGCAGAGTCATGGATGCTCCACAGCCTAATCCTTTGCAGTTTTTCTTTGGGAGTAAGTCTCCTGGTTCAACCATGGGGCTTTACTTGTAGGTAAATGTGTGCTTAGGATTGCATGGGTTTACTCAAGAGGAGTCTCACTGAGAACATAGGCTTATTGCAACTTTTCAACTAGAGCCTTTGCTTATTCAGGAGTAAGAGTGCAATCCTAACTCCATTTACCTGGGTGTATGCACCTTTGAATTCTGTAGAACTTACTTCTGAGTAAATGCAGTTAGGGTTGCATTGTAATGCTTGCTTGCACACTGACTAGCCTGTCTGCCTGCTCACTTACTCAATAGGGCTGCAATCCAATACACACTTACCTGGCAGTAAGTCCCAATGAACCCAATGGAGCTTACTTCTGAGTAGGCATGTATTGGATTGCAGCCTAGGCCACTTACTTTCCCACTGTCTGCCCATAATGCTTGCTTAGAAGGGACAGACATCCAATTAAATAGGACTTAGTCCAAATTAAGTGGGTTTAGGACAGCAGCAAACAACTGCTGCCTGTGTTAAGTTCTGAGGGTACTGAAACTTTTTTCAGATTTATTTTCTGTACATTATATCAGACAAGGATATACATTACACTAGGAGCAGGCAGACAGAGAGGTCGTTATGAGAGAGAAAAAGAAAGGCTTCCACAGAAGGCGACAGAAAAAGAAAAAAAGGTAGGAAAGGGAGAGGAGAGTCAATTCCCCAGGTAAGGAGAATCTTACTTAACCTTAAAGTAATAAGCAAATCCTATGCATGTCTACTCACAAGTAAGGTCAATTTGTTTTGATGGAACTTACTCTCATGTAACTGTGCACAGGACTGCAACTTTAATATTTCAATGTTCATTTGGAGTGAAAATGGGTTATGGCTTTTAAAATAATAATTGTAAAATGGCAAGATTTTGTAAACTGAAAGAAAAAATATTTCTTGTTTTGGAACTTCAACTATAAGTTGCTTCAGCGTGGGAAAATCTGGGGAGTTTCTTCAAACTTCATCCAGCAAAGAGCAACTGTTCTGAAGGTGATGACTCTTCTCAGATTGCCTGTTCATTTTTATTTTTATAAATGACAGAGAAGATAGAATCATAGAGTTGGAAGGGGCCTTGTAGGTGACACAAGGTGGAAGAAAGTAAGCAAAATGTAAAGGAAGGTGAGAAGGTCTAAAAAAGGTAATACCAGCCGGTGAAATGCAAAGATGTATCACTGAACGCCAAAGTCAGGATCATTCAGACCACGGTATTCCTGACCTCTATGTATGGATGTGAAAGTTGGACAGTGAAAAAAGCAGATAAGAGAAAAATCAGCTTATTTGAAATGTGGTGTTGGAGGAGAGCTTTGCGGATACCATGGACTGCGAAAAAGAGCAATAATTGGGTGTTAGAACGAATTAAAGCAGAACTATCATTAGAAGCTAAAATAATGAAACTGAGGTTATCATACTTTGGACACGTAATGAGAAGACATGATTCATTAGAAAAGACAATAATGCTGGGAAAAACAGAAGGGAGTAGAAAAAGAGGAAGGCCAAACAAGAGATGGATCGATTCCATAAAGGAAGCCGCAGACGTGAACTTACAAGATCTGAACAGGGTGGTCCATGACAGATGCTCTTGGAGGTCACTGATTCACAGGGTCGCCATAAGTCATAACTGACTTGAAGGCATATAACAACAACAGCAGCAGGTGAAAGAAAGTAGATGATGAGAAAAAAAGGATACGAATATCTGAGGACATGTAAGAAGGCCTGAGCAGACAGGAAAAGATAAGTGGTGGGGCCAAGAGTAAGGAGTATGGTCTGACAAGGAGAGGAAGGACTCAAGGGGCCACAGGTGTTCTGTGCCCAAGGGCCCTGAGAAACCTGGAGCCAGCCCTGGTAAGCTTACATTCCAGTCATTTACTGGGGATGGTAGAATTTACCAATCAAGATTTAGATTTCTAAAGGATTTTACACTATTTCAAATAATATGAACAGGAAATATTGGGAGACTCAAGTATGCCCGTGTCTTGGCACTGCAGAGGAGCATACAGATTTCCTGAGACAAGACCAATCCCACATGGTTACTAAGCACCAATGAATTCAATGGGCTTACCTACAAGTAAGTGTGCATTAGACTGCAGGCTTGCATTCTCACACATCAACCGAAAGAGTGAAAACATTAGATCCCAAAAGAGGGACTTCCTTTCTATGAAGTGCTAGTTTGCCAGAGAGGTTTTAAAGGGATGAAAAGTGGTCAGAGACAATGAAGGTGGTTAGCACAGTTCAATAAAATCATTTTTCTCACACAGCTTCTCTAAGATTTTGCAATGCTTACATTTTACTTGTTTTCTTCTGTTCACGAAGTTTTCAAGCAATTCAATTCATAGACCTCATATTTTAAAAAAGCAGATGTGCGTGTGTTATGTGCCTCCAAGTTGATTATGACGTACGGCGACCCTATGAATAAGCAACCTCCAAGAGCATCTGTCATGAACCACCCTGTTCAGGTCTGTGGCTTCCTTGATGGAATCAATCCATCTCTTGTTTGGCCTTCCTCTTTTTCTACTCCCTTCTGTTTTTCTCCTTTCTGTTTTTCCCAGCTTTATTGTCTTTTCTAGTGAATCATGTCTTCTCATAATATTTATGTATTTATTTATTATTTGATTTATATCCCACCCTTCCAGCAGGAGCCCAGGGTGGCAATGTCCAAAGTATGATAACCTCAGTTTCATCATTTTAGCTTCTAGTGACAGTTCTGGTTTAATTTGTTCTGACACCCAATTATTTGTCTTTTTTGCGGTCCGTGGTATCCGCAAAGCTCTCCTCCAACACATTTTAAATAAGTTGATTCTCCTCTTATCCACTTTTTTCACTGTCCAACTTTCACATCTGTACACAGAGATCAGGAAAAAGCAAATAGGAAGAGAAAAAAGCACAACCCACTGAGAATAAACCTAGTACAATCATTAATGAAATTAAAAGGATCTGCAAAAGTGCACCATTAGTTCTGCTAAATGGAACATCCATATTCAGAGGCAGTGTACATTTGAAGACCAGCTGATGTGCAGCAACAGCAGAATGTAGCTATTGTCTTCAAGCCGCACATGGGCTTTTCTGGAGGCATCTAGTGTTTCACTGTGGGAAACAGGATGCTGGAGTAGATGAACTACTGGTCTGATCTAGCAAGGCTCATTTTATAAAAATTTTCTTTAAGATTATAACATAATGTAAATTTCAAGCCTTTTTTCCACATATTTTCCCATTGATCCATTTGTATGTTATGACCAAAATTTTTTGCCCACTTTACCATGCACTCTTTTACTTGTTCTTCCTCCATATCCATTTTCAATAAAAGTTTATACATTTTTGCAATTATGTTTTCATCATTTGTATACAAACCTATTTCAAAATCAGATTTACTTATTTCAAACCCATACATTTTCTTGTCCATTTTATATCTTTCTAACAATTGTAAATAGGCAAACCAATGAAAACTATATCCTTCCTTTATCAATTGTTCTCTCTCTTTCATTGTGTATTCTCCATGTACATTTTCTAATAGTTCTTGATAAGTTAACCATTTCTCTTTTCCAGACATTTCTCTTCTATAAAACGCTTCTTGACTTGAGACACATAATGGTATTTTCGAATAAAACCTTGGTTTGTATCTATTCCATATTTTCAACAGAGAACGTCTTATAAAATGATTGTTAAAGTCTACGTTTACTTTTACTTTGTCATACCATAGATATCCATGCCATCCCCACTTCAGATTGTGGCCCTCCAAATCCAATAGTCTTTTATTCCTCAATAAGATCCATTCCTTTATCCAGACTAAACAGCAGGCAGCAAAATAAAGTCTCAAATTTGGTAATCCCAGTCCTCCTCTTTCTTTAGCGTCTTGAAGTAATTTAAATTTAACTCTTGGTTTTTTTCCTTGCCATACAAATTTAGAAATATCTTTTTGCCATTGTTTAAAAGGTAAATCAGAGGATATTACAGGTATTGTTTGAAACAAAAACATCATTCTCGGTAATACATTCATTTTTATCACAGATATTCTACCCATTAATGACAGTTGTAGTTTGTCCCATCTTAGCAAGTCTTTCTTAATCTCTGTCCATAATTTTTCGTAATTATTATGAAACAGCTTTGAGTTTTTATTTGTCATGATGATGCCTAGATATTTCAACTTTTTTTCTATTGTAAAATCTGTCTTGTCCATTAACTCTTTCTGTTCCCTTAAAGTTAAATTTTTCACCAACATCTTTGTTTTTTGATTGTTGATCTTAAATCCTGCTAACGGTCCAAATTCTTTTAATTTGTCCATCAATATATGAATTCCTTCCAAAGGGTTTTCTAGTACAATTATCAAATCATCAGCAAATGCTCTCAATTTATATTCTTCTTTTTTTATTTTTAATCCCGAAATCCTTTTATCTTGCCTTATATCTCTAAGCAGCACTTCTAAAACCAGAATAAATAAAAGGGGAGATAATGGACATCCCTGTCTTGTACCCTTTTGTATTTCACATGAATCCGTTAAGTCTCCATTAACAATTATCTGGGCCTTCTGTGATGTATAAATCGATCTGATCCATTTTATAAAGTTGTCTCCAAAATCCATTTGCTCCAAAACCTGGAACATAAATTTCCAATTCAAATTATCAAATGCTTTTTCAGCATCTAAAAAAATCAAAGCTGCTTGTTTATCATTTCGTTGTTCTAAATATTCCAACACATTCAAAACATTCCTGACGTTGTCACGTAATTGTCTTTTAGGTAAAAACCCTGATTGATCTTCCTGAATAAATTGTTGCAATATTATTTTCAATCTTTCAGCCAAAATCATTGTAAAAATTTTATAGTCATTATTCAGTAGAGATATTGGCCGATAATTTTTTGTTTTAGTTAAATCTTGGTCCTCTTTAGGTATTAATGTTATATTAGCATTTTTCCAACTATCCGGTATCTTTCCCTCTTGCAAAATAGAATTCATTGTAGACTGTAAGGGTAGCAAGAGTTCTTCCTCCAAACATTTATAATACATTGCAGATAGCCCATCTGGTCCTGGCGCCTTTCCTAATTTAATTTTATTTATAGCTTCAGATATCTCTCTTGACGTAATAGGGCCATTAATAACTTGTCTCTGAAAATCTGTAATTTTCGGCAAATTCTGTTTAGATAAATACTCTTCTATTTTTTCAGATGGAATTTCTTGACACTTATACAATGTTGAGTAATATTGATGAAAAATCTTTTTGATTTTTACATTATCTGTCAGCGTCTCATCTCCTTCTTGTATCTTTAAAATAATATTTTTTTGACGTTCTTTTCTTAATTTATATGCTAACCATTTCCCAGGTTTATTTGCAAATTCAAAAGTCCTTTGTTTAGCAAAATTTAATTTCCTTTCAATTTCTCTAACTGTCAACATTGATACTTGCTTCTGTAACATTTTAATTTGATTTACAATAGAAACTTTAGCTGGATTCTTTTTCAATTCTTCCTCTTTTTGTTTTATTTCTTCCAAAATTAATTGCATTTTCTGTTGTTTCTTTTTTTTTAATTCAGAATTACATTTAATAAAGTATCCCCTCATAAATGCCTTACTAGTATCCCAAACAATATTTTCACTTGTTCCTTTATATAAATTATATTCAAAGAACTCCTTTAATTTCTTCTTACATTCTTGTACTACTTTATCATTCTGTAATAAAGATTCATTTAGTCTCCATCTAAATCCAAGATTTTTTTTTTTTAAAGTTAATATCACAGGATTGTGGTCCGAAAAAGTTTTTGGTAATATATCCATTTTAAAAATATCCTTCGCTAAAATTTTTGACATCCAAATCATATCAATCCTCGAAAATGTTTTATGTCTTTCTGAAAAATAAGTAAATTCCTTTGCATTATCATTTATATATCTCCAGGTATCCACCAATTCTAAATGTTCCATGAGTTCAAAACAAATCTTCGGTAATTTACCTTGTGTCTCTTTGATATTTTTTTCAGAAAGCCTATCAATTTTTGGTGAGATTACCCCATTCCAGTCACCCATGACACACCAATGCTCATATGAAAACTCTGACAATTTTTCCATAAGTCCTGTATAAAACCTTGTTTTATCTTCATTGGGGGCATAAATACCCACTATCAAAATGTTTGTACCTTGTACAGTAATTTCAACCCCCACAAATCTACCACTATCGTCCAATAATACCAATTTAGGAAGCAATTGTGGGTTAATATAGAGAACAACTCCATTTTTTTTTTTTGGTCCAGCTGAAATAAATTCTTCACCCAAATTTTTACAAATCAAATATTTGGAATCTTTCTTCTGAATATGAGTTTCTTGTAGACAAATTATATCCAATTTTAATTTTTTCAAATAATGAAACACTTTCTTTCTCTTCTGCGCCGTGTTGGCTCCATTTATATTCCAAGTTAGGTATTTGTAATCCATCATTAAGCGTGTATTTTAAAATTTGCCTGATGCTCCTTTTGATCCATCATCTTCCTTCCCCTCCTCTGCATATCCTTGTTGGCTTTGTTTCCCAGGAACTATATCCATATCTTTGAGTTTATCTTCTTCCATATCTTTTGAAGCTTTTCTCAAGAAGTCCCTTGCTTTTTGAACAGTATTCAGTCTGTATTTCTGTTGTCTGAATGTAAAAATCACTCCTTCTGGAACGTCCCACCTAAATTGAATTTTGCATTGCTTAAGTTTTTCTGTAAGGAAAGCATATTCTTTTCTCTTACGTAAAAGTCTAATAGGAATTTCCTTCATCACCAGTATTTCCTTACCATCAATTTTAAAGGTATATTTAAAGTGTTGCTGTAAAACCATATCTCTGGTCGTCTTCTTTACGAAATGAACAAGCACATCTCTTGGAATTTTTTTCATTGTTGCATATCTGGAGTTAATTCTATAAACTTTGTCTATTTCAAATTCCATCCTATCTTCATTCAAGTCCAGAAATTTTACTAAAGCATTAACAATTTTATCTCTAATGTCTTCACCTGTTTCCTCAGGGATTGCACGGAATCTCAAACAATGCTCTTTATTTCTCATTTCAGTCACAGCTAAATAGTCCAAATTTTTTTCTAGTTCCAGATTTAGTATATCTGTTCTATTCTCCAAGGTTTGTACCTTTTCTTTAGTATTTTTTGCATCTTCCTTTATTTGCCCAATTGTCCCTTTAATCTCATCCACTTGTGTTTTAATATAGTCTTTTATATCTGTCAATTCAGTTTTCATTTCCTGTTTCATTTCCTGTTTTATAGCATTAATCCCTTCCATTATTTTTTGAAACATTTCTGGGGGTATATCCTCTTCCTGTGTATCAATAGAACCTCTTCGCCCCTGGGCCTTGGTTATTTTTTTAGTTGTCATTTTCAAAAAGAGGCCTTTAATTTCTAATATTAATCACTGTTTCAGAACCTAAGGGCAGTCTATTTCTTTTCTTTTTTTCCCTCCACCAAAAAGAAGAGTTAATATTCCAGGCCTATTATTGAAATCCAGCCAGCACAACACAGTCCTTATCTGCTTCCAAGAATGCAAAACAATTCTGGTTGCCAAGACTAAACAATTAGTAGCATATACGAGCAGCGGATTCATCCAACAAGAAATAGTCCAAAGAGAAAAATAGTCCAAAATATAATAATTACCTCTCATCCGTTTTTAAACTTTAAAAGTCCAAATTCAAGCCAGCTTTTTGTCGTAAAAAAAGTATATAAGTTGTTTATATTTTCTTTCTTCCTTAATTATATTTAAAAGAGAAAAAGTATGACTCACCCAGGTTTCTCAATTGCTGATTCATAAACAAATCCCTTTTATTGCAGTAATTTAAGCCGAATGATAAGGTTTAGGCAGAAGTGGGCTCGCTGGTTAAGAACGTTTTTTTTTGAAAAAAGAAAAAACGCTTCGCTTTATTCCAGTTCAGCTTGCGTGGAATTCCTGACTCCGTCTTCAGCCGATCGGCTTGCCTTCTTATCTCAGGAATTTCCTGATCAATTCCAGCCGCCGACAGCTCAACGAAGTCTTGTGGAAGATCTGATCGGTTCTCCTATACCTTGGAGAACATTTAAGCCAGTCCAAGATTCCTCTTGGCTGGCTTTTAACCTGAAAAAAGCTTCCTCTGAGGCAGAGCTCCCTCAGAGACAACCACCAGCCAGCACCACTTCCCGGAAGTCAGCAAAGAGCAACTGTTCTGAAGGTGATGACTCTTCTCAGATTGCCTGTTCATTTTTATTTTTATAAATGACAGAGAAGATAGAATCATAGAGTTGGAAGGGGCCTTGTAGGTGACACAAGGTGGAAGAAAGTAAGCAAAATGTAAAGGAAGGTGAGAAGGTCTAAAAAAGGTAATACCAGCCGGTGAAATGCAAAGATGTATCACTGAACGCCAAAGTCAGGATCATTCAGACCACGGTATTCCTGACCTCTATGTATGGATGTGAAAGTTGGACAGTGAAAAAAGCAGATAAGAGAAAAATCAGCTTATTTGAAATGTGGTGTTGGAGGAGAGCTTTGCGGATACCATGGACTGCGAAAAAGAGCAATAATTGGGTGTTAGAACGAATTAAAGCAGAACTATCATTAGAAGCTAAAATAATGAAACTGAGGTTATCATACTTTGGACACGTAATGAGAAGACATGATTCATTAGAAAAGACAATAATGCTGGGAAAAACAGAAGGGAGTAGAAAAAGAGGAAGGCCAAACAAGAGATGGATCGATTCCATAAAGGAAGCCGCAGACGTGAACTTACAAGATCTGAACAGGGTGGTCCATGACAGATGCTCTTGGAGGTCACTGATTCACAGGGTCGCCATAAGTCATAACTGACTTGAAGGCATATAACAACAACAGCAGCAGGTGAAAGAAAGTAGATGATGAGAAAAAAAGGATACGAATATCTGAGGACATGTAAGAAGGCCTGAGCAGACAGGAAAAGATAAGTGGTGGGGCCAAGAGTAAGGAGTATGGTCTGACAAGGAGAGGAAGGACTCAAGGGGCCACAGGTGTTCTGTGCCCAAGGGCCCTGAGAAACCTGGAGCCAGCCCTGGTAAGCTTACATTCCAGTCATTTACTGGGGATGGTAGAATTTACCAATCAAGATTTAGATTTCTAAAGGATTTTACACTATTTCAAATAATATGAACAGGAAATATTGGGAGACTCAAGTATGCCCGTGTCTTGGCACTGCAGAGGAGCATACAGATTTCCTGAGACAAGACCAATCCCACATGGTTACTAAGCACCAATGAATTCAATGGGCTTACCTACAAGTAAGTGTGCATTAGACTGCAGGCTTGCATTCTCACACATCAACCGAAAGAGTGAAAACATTAGATCCCAAAAGAGGGACTTCCTTTCTATGAAGTGCTAGTTTGCCAGAGAGGTTTTAAAGGGATGAAAAGTGGTCAGAGACAATGAAGGTGGTTAGCACAGTTCAATAAAATCATTTTTCTCACACAGCTTCTCTAAGATTTTGCAATGCTTACATTTTACTTGTTTTCTTCTGTTCACGAAGTTTTCAAGCAATTCAATTCATAGACCTCATATTTTAAAAAAGCAGATGTGCGTGTGTGTTATGTGCCTCCAAGTTGATTATGACGTACGGCGACCCTATGAATAAGCAACCTCCAAGAGCATCTGTCATGAACCACCCTGTTCAGGTCTGTGGCTTCCTTGATGGAATCAATCCATCTCTTGTTTGGCCTTCCTCTTTTTCTACTCCCTTCTGTTTTTCTCCTTTCTGTTTTTCCCAGCTTTATTGTCTTTTCTAGTGAATCATGTCTTCTCATAATATTTATGTATTTATTTATTATTTGATTTATATCCCACCCTTCCAGCAGGAGCCCAGGGTGGCAATGTCCAAAGTATGATAACCTCAGTTTCATCATTTTAGCTTCTAGTGACAGTTCTGGTTTAATTTGTTCTGACACCCAATTATTTGTCTTTTTTGCGGTCCGTGGTATCCGCAAAGCTCTCCTCCAACACATTTTAAATAAGTTGATTCTCCTCTTATCCACTTTTTTCACTGTCCAACTTTCACATCTGTACACAGAGATCAGGAAAAAGCAAATAGGAAGAGAAAAAAGCACAACCCACTGAGAATAAACCTAGTACAATCATTAATGAAATTAAAAGGATCTGCAAAAGTGCACCATTAGTTCTGCTAAATGGAACATCCATATTCAGAGGCAGTGTACATTTGAAGACCAGCTGATGTGCAGCAACAGCAGAATGTAGCTATTGTCTTCAAGCCGCACATGGGCTTTTCTGGAGGCATCTAGTGTTTCACTGTGGGAAACAGGATGCTGGAGTAGATGAACTACTGGTCTGATCTAGCAAGGCTCTTCTTAAATCCATAGTGGTGCTCATTTCATTTCAAAGATGCTTGCCCAGGAAATGTTCCCAGTGCATTTTGTCCAAATGGTATAGACATCTTCCAAAGGGAAGAGGCGCTATGAGTTTCCCAGGACCTCAACTTAAGGCTCCTCTACACCAGCAGCGGAGAATGTGTGGCCCTCCAGATGTTGTTGAACTCCAACTCCCATCAGCCCCAGCCAGCATGGCCAATGGGCAGGAACGGCGGGAGTTGTAAATCCAGCCTCATCTGCTTTGCACACTCTGGAAGCACAACAACCCGTTGCAACAAATGCGCTCTTCTGTCTCCACCTCACCTGCTCAGCAATCTCCTGGCGCTTCTGCTCCAAGATTTTCTGCTGTTCGTTTGTGTGATCAACAATATTTTTCCCTCCAACAAGGAGCTTGCTTTCCATTGCCTGAAAAACAGAAAGGGGATTGGGGGGGGATTCACAATAACCAGCATAATAACTAAAATTAGTATCTTACAGAGCTTCACAACTACTTTCCTAAAAAAATGCTTTTCCCCCTCATGCAGTTGTTATATGAATGGTGTCTCCTTATACAAAGTTTGACTTTTGGTCTGTGTTTCCCACAAGTATCTGTTCTGACTTACTACCAGTTTTATAAAACTCCAGTAACCCAGAGATAACAAGGACTGAACCTAAAATCTTATGCTTGTGCTGTACCGTTGAGCTATCAAATCCCACTCTTAATGAGGCTCCCTGCAGTTTGCCATCTAAGGACTTGGATCAGGTCAATACCTGCATAGTTTATTTTTAACCAGGCATTTCTGTTAATAACAATAAACCCACCATCAGAAGAAAAAAATATTCTTTGTTCATCCTTCATATCTGATTGAAACTTCATACAATGGGAAGCTGCTCCACATCCAGCTCATGGACCTGAGATGGCCAATGAAGCTACAGAACAACACTTGATCAAATCCTGGCTTAACATTCCTGCCTTAATAAGCCAAGATATGGAAAGGTTCCACACAACTGCATCCAGCCCCTTTGCTCGTCCCTTCATGCGAGCGGGGAAACAAGCCAGGAAGTCACAATTAAATGTTTTTAATCTTTGACACTGAATCTCTCCCAGCCCACTTTCCATTATGTATTAACAGGAAAACTATAGTTAGCGGCTTCCAAAAAACCAAGGGTATGGAGCCATGGTTTAAAGTTGGCTTGCGAGTTCTGGCTTGTTTGGGAGCCATTAACCTTAGTTTCCTGGCTCTCACATAACAACTGTAGTGAAGTTCTTGGCTTGTTTCCCCACTTGCACAAAGAGGCTGTGTGCAAGTGCACAAAGCTCATACATATCCTAGCCTCTGAAACCAAAATCTGATTGTGCAAACCAGGCCAATGAACCGTGTCATTAGTCTTTAACTGATAGGTGGGATCCGCTCACTACTAGGTCGCAGCCTGATCCAAGGTGAGTCATAATGGCAGCACTACCTCCACATGATAAATAATAAAGAAGTAGGTCCCCCAAATGTGTGTTTGAGCTCAGGGACCCTACACCTCTCCATCTGCTGGCAGTAGTGCTCAAGTTATGAATAATATGGAGAGGACAACTTCCAAATTCAGAATGCCAGAACCACCCTTTCAAAGAAGAATGTCAGGGCCAGTTTTCATCTCAGCCTCAATACACCTTGTATTTTTAATCCTTGTCACCAAACCTTCCCCAGCCCACTTTACTGAATCCACGGAGTTTGGTAAAGAGCCTCCTACCTTGATTTTGGCACCTAGCCTTTCAGCTGCTTCTTTCTCCCGCTTCAGGTCTTCCATCTTTTTCTCCTTCTCCTTCAGCAACCTCATCTTGTCCTCGGCCACCAAACTATGGTCCTCTAGGATAGCCTTCTTCTCTATCTCCAGCTTCTCTTGTTGCTCTTTCCAGTAGTCATCTTTGTCAGCTCCTTCGTCCTCCCCTTCTTCCTCCTCCTCCTCCTCCTCTTCCTCCTCCTCCCCTCCGACACTAAAGCTTCCATCTCTCCTCCTCTCTTTCTTCTTCCTCTTGCCCACGGACCGCTTTTCCAGCTGTGCCTTGAGCCTTGCAATTTCCTCCTGGAATTCCCGCAGCAGTGCATCCTTGGGATCTTCATTCACTCTCGGCTTGTTCTTGATGTTCTTGGCACGGTTGGCGTACCGCAACGTGGTAAGGGTCTCCTCAACGTTATATGAGGCAGGGCCAATGTTGGCCACCATCACAGTCTTGGCATTGCCACCCAAGGAATCCTGAAGCAGCCTGGTTAGCTTGGAGTCCCGATAGGGAATGTGAGTGCTTTTGCCATCCACTAGGGCAGAGATGACATTGCCCAAGGCAGAGAGGGAGAGGTTGATCTTTGTTGCTTCTTTCAACCTCTCCCCTTGGGCCCCGGTCTTAGACTGGCGCTCACTACCTGCAAGGTCCACAAGGTTAAGTTTCCCAACACGGATGTGGTTCTCCCCATCGAGTCCCACTTCACTGCATTCAATTGTGATCACAAAAATGGCGTGAGAGCGAGAGCTGTGCTCATTCATATTGGTAGCCCCAACCGAGCGATTCTGGTTTCCCACGTTCATGACATGCTCTATTTCCTTGACGCTCTTTGTGACAAAAGACGACAAGTCCTTTACGTACACTCCCGTATCTGGCCTCTCCTTCAGCTCCAGCCTCTTGGACTGATCCTTTGATAACAAGTCCCTGATTTCTTCCTGGTAGATCTCCAAATAAGAAGCCCTCACCAGGTACTGCTGATTCTGGGACCGGGAGATGTGCGTGAAGATGTGGTCAAAGGAATTGGGGATGACGCCTCTTTTCTCAGGGTCACCACGCACACCCTCCATCGTGTACGTTTTCCCCGTCCCGGTTTGCCCATATGCGAAGATGGTCCCATTGAAACCCTGCAGCACCGAGTCCACCAGAGGCCGGAAGGTCTCATCGTAGAGTTCAAACTGTTTGGAATTCCAGTCATAAACAGCATCAAAGGTGAAAGTCTTTGGCAGCTCATGAGAAGTTCCCTTGGGGTTCTTCACGGATACCTGCCCCAACTTGACATCCACTTCAACGACTTGTTCGTAGGAAGCTACTTTCTCTTTGCTGTTCATCGGCCGACATCGCACCACAACCCTGACTGACTCCGAGCACTTTAACTTCGACATGACAACAGGTGAGCACTAGGACAAATTCAGCTGGTGGCAGAACCAAGAAGGCCAAGGGTTTTGCCAAACCTAGGAAGAATCAAAGGCAAGAATTGAGGGCAGAGATAAAATAACAGCTAAACGGCTAGCACTGTACAAACTTTCTGGCTTTAACAGTGGAGGCAAAAGTTCAATCTCCAACCCAAACATGAAGCGTCTGGGCAAACCAGGGCAAGTCACAATCCCAAAATCTCAATTTCCCAACTATAAGCCAAAAAAAAAAAAAGCAACCACTTCTCTCTCAGGGTTACTGTGAAGTAGAACAAGAAGAAGAAATAACAATGTATAATGTTGTTTGTCTTCTAAATTGCAGGAAATAAATGCTTCCTATTTCCATTTGATCCATTTTTGGTGACCTGAAACAAATGGCCTGGAACTCAAGCTTCATTAAAAATAAGAAATATCACTTTTGAAAATTAGATCAGCCACAATGGCTTCTGAGTTCCAGAACATACACACCATCACCATATTTAATCACACTTCAAATAAATAAATCTTACTCTCCGTGCAAAGCCATCTGGTAGAACAGAACTGCAACACAAATGTGTACAGATTTCAAGTGTGTGCCTATATGCATGTTAAACCACTGGGTATAATAGTACACACATTCTCTTTTCTTAATATTATAGGGGCCAATGAGAGAAACAGGGGGTCACAGTGTCTGTGACAGCTGGCAAATGGGGACCAGCTTTTGCCCCGAATAAACAGCTGCCCTGAAAAGTGGGCACAGTGTAAAGAGAGAATTGTCACTTGCAGGTGATGTAATTTCCAACTCCACATACCAAGCCAGCCACGTTTGGCTTTGTTTGATCTGAGCAGCCTGAGCGAATGTTTGAAATATTAAGATAATTGAAAGTTTGAATAAGCAAGAGAGCTATCAGCAGACAAAGAGCTTATGGAGGGGGGAGGGTAGAGCGGGAAGTACTACAGTATCTAGAGGAGTCTTTGCCAACCTGGTGCCCTCCAGATGTTTTGGACTACAACACCCATGCTGGCTGTGGCTGATGGCAGTAGTGGTCCAAAACATCTGGAGGGTGCCAGGTTGGCAAAGGCTGACCTAGAGAAGACCCAGGCCACTCAGTCCGGTTCTCCTGTGCAACACAGAGATCACAATGGCTCTCCTAACATACCTTCCCTTCCCAGGGAAGCAACTGCACAATTCTTAACATGCCTGCCCCAGACATCTTGTTTTGCCCTCGAATTGTGGAACAGTGAAAGGTCACAGATCTCCCTGCGCAAGTGAATGAAGAGTCCTCCCACTGTCCTTTCCTCTCGGCTGTGCCAGCTTTTGCTGCCTGCACCTTAAAGCTGTCTGAAAACTCGGGGGGGGTGGGTGCTTCAGTTTATCCTTAACTGTCTCCTGTGAGGTAGATTAAGTCAAGAGACGTCTCCCTGTGAGCTTTGAGGCTGAGCGAGGCTCTCCTGGTCCAAGGACAACACTCTGTCTAGCAGAGTGCACCTCTCCTGGAATCAAACCCAAATATTTTAGGAACATACTAAGCTGCCTTATACCAGACCTGTCCATCAAGCTCAATATTGTCAACACTGACTGGCAGCCACCCTCCAAGGTTTCAGACAGAAGTCTCTTCCCAGAGCTGCCTGGAGATGCCAGTGGGAATTGAACTCAGGCCCTGTTGCCTGCAGAGCAGATGCTCTAACACTGAGCTCTAGGCCCTCTGGATTCTGCAGAGGCTCATAGACTTGCGATAATATGGCCAGCAACGTGTCCTCTTGACCCTTGCCCTTCTTGGCTTATTAAAGCTTGCTCAGGGGGTTTGACCGAGTGGATCCAGGGTGGTCAAGGCATCTTTGTGGGAGGGAGTGGTCCCAGCCACACTGAAAGAGGCGGTGATCCGACCACTACTGAAAAAGCCCACCCTGGACCCATTGGTCTGTGACAATTACCGACTGGCTGCAAATGCCCCCCTTTTAGGGAAGATGACTGAGAGGATTGTGGCTCAGCAATTGCAAGTACTCTTGAATGAAACAGATTATCTTGACCCATTCTCAGACCCTTTCCACCACCACCCTAGCCACAGAGTATACCAACCGAGACAACTGTAAACATCCCCAGTCCAAGCATGCAGACCAAATGATGCAGTGTTAATCTGCTAAATTTCAAAACGAACAACATTACTGAAAACTGGGATTTGTTGAAAGGGGTGCCACAAGGAAGAAGAACCTAGGAAGTTCCCTTATATAGTCAGAGCAATGGACCATCTAGCTCAGTACTGTCTACCTACACTGACTGGCAGCAGCTCTCCAGGGGTTTAGGCAGGAAGTCTCTCCCAGCCCTAGCCGGAGATGCCATCAGAGATTGAACCTGGGACCTTCCACATGCAAGGCAGATGCTCTAGCACTTAGCCATGGCCCCAGCACACCATGTAAGCTTTTCCCTGATGCGGCAATTTAACACGCCATCCAGGAACTCTTAAATTTCAAGATTCTGGAAAACTGCCCTAATGCTTTTGCTTTCCTTCCTCAAGTCACTTTCATTAGTCTTAATTAATAGCATAATAAAACTTAAAACGGGACATACTGTTGCCAGGAAACCACAGACTCTGGCCAGAACTAGTGTTACAGAAAACGCATGGTTGGCACTGAAAACAGTAACTCCTTGCCACCGCCTCCCTCTCCCACCCCATAATGCGTTGTGCTAGAAAATGCCTAACATGACATCATCACACTTCACCCGTCCACTTCACTGTCTGCTGCTGGTGGGGCAGGGAAACCCAAAAGCACGATGACATCATGTCACACCTTTTGTAGCAATACAGCAGGCCCCCGCTTTTCGGCGGTCCGCTAATACGGCGGCTTTCAATTGGAGTAAGGCCCCACTCATACGGTGCTTGTTCTGCTTTTATGGTGTTTTTTGAGTGTCGGGTGCCATTTTATTGACGGAGTTCCGCTTTTCGGTGGGTTTCGCTTTTAGGCGGGGGTCTGGAATGTAACCCGCTGTGTGATTGGGGCCCTACTGTACATGTCACAGAGAAGGAGATATGGGTGACAATGAGACCTCTCTGGAATACATAGAGCCATTCAAGAGGGCATACCTCTGTCCCACACCACCGCCCCTTCAAACTCCTTGCCACTTAAGGGGTGGGATGCTGGCAGCCATTAGGCCCTGCTTGGACATATAAGAGCTCAGCCAGCCTTTGGGTTCTTTGAGACTGACACCTGTCTTCCCTGGGAGCACTTCTAGGTTATTCCACCTGGCACTTTCACCTGGCTCCCCCGCTAGGTGACTGCAGCTGAGGCTCTGGAAAATGGAAATGGACTGCCTTCAAGTCAATCCCGACTTATGGCGACCCTATGAATAGGGTTTTCATGGTAAGCGGTATTGAGAGGGAGTTTACCACTGCCTTCCTCTGAGGCGGAGAGGCAGTGACTGGCCCAAGGTCACCCAGTGAGCTTCGTGGCTGTGTGTGGATTTGAACTCTGGACTCCCAGGTCATAGCCCAATACCTTAACCACTACACCACACTAAGTGTAAAGGTAAAGGTGTCCCTGCACTTATAGTGCAAGTCGTTTCCGACTCTTAGGGTGACGTCTTGCAACGTTTACTAGGCACACCATATATATGGGGTGGGATTGCCAGTTCCTTCCCCGGCACACTAGGCCCCTCCAAATTTTGCTCCATACCCTACAGCCACACACCCAGCCAGAGCTGGGCACTGAGGGGACATGCTGGAGGTGTCTGCCAGAGGAATGAACCTGCCTCATTCACTGAATTGGAGCAAGGCAACTTTGGTATGGCGGTCGCTGCACCCCCCCTCCTAAATATTTGTTTGCTGACCCATCACATTACAGGACCGTGCCATGTGCAATGCTTAGTTTATGCCAAGCCTCAGCCAGGACTCGGCTCTGGCATCTTTTCCAGTGCAAAGCTTAGCCCTGGGGCATCTGATTACAAACAGATGAAAAGGCCCCTTTCCCTCACTACAGAGGTTTAGGGGAAAGGCATTCTGGATCCCAGGGCAGAGGTTTCCAGGCAGAGCTGGCACGTTTCTCCACAAATTAAATACTGCCCCTGTGAACCCAGTAATTGAGGGATCCTGGTTAACCTTCTGATTTTGCTTTCATCTTTCTCCTTGGAGGGCTGCTATAACCCAGGGGAGGGGAACTGGATCTTTGTCATCTGCCCCAGAAAAAAGTCAAAAAGAAAAAAGTGAATCCTGCCTGTCTAACCTTCCAGCGCAATAAGCCATTGTTTGCATCCTTACAATGTTACTGCAGAAGAAACATTTCCAGACAGGTTTCCTTAGAGCAGCCTTTCCCAAATGTTGGGTCCCCAGATGTTGCTGGACTACAATTCCCATCATTCCTGACCACAGGCCACACTGGCTGCAGGGGCTGATGGGGGTTGTAGTCCAACAACATCTGGGGACCCAAAGGTTGGGAAAGGCTGCAGAGTGTTGGAGGGTTAAGCATGTCATTCAACTTGGTGCAAGACCCAAGATTCAGAATACCACAAGTGTGTCATGGCAGACATGCATCTTCCATAACCCATATTCGAGCCTTCCCCAACCTCGTGCCCTCCAGGCACTTTGGGAGTTGCAGCCCAAAGCATCTGGAGGGCACCAGGTTGGGGAAGGCTCTAATATGGGTTTTCCATCTGCATGCTAGAAGCACAGCTGGAGGAACACATAAGCCTGAGAAAGTTACAATGAAAGACAGACTGGATGATCCACATGATCCCTTCTAGCTTAAAGACACACACTGAAGTATACTCAGCACAGATGAATTGTCCCTTGAAATACCCTGCCATATGAACAGCAAGGCTGGTTATTTATTTATTTATTTATTTAAAATATCTCTATCCCGCTCTTCTACCCTACAACAGGGCACTCAGGACGGCTACAATAAAAACTCATACATACATAAGAAAATACACAATAAAAACACAAAACATTAGTTGATTAAAATGCATAAAATGCATTATGCATACGCATACAAACATGCATGTATATATGTGCATGCACGTATAAAAAAGTGAGACTTAAAGAACTTAAGATTTAAAAATGAAGAATAAAAAGCTTAAAACAGTGTCAGGCTGACCTGTCAGTCCCAGCCAAAGGCTCTCCGGAACAAAATAGTTTTGACAAGTTTCTGGAAGGCCATCAGGGAGGGAGCATGAATGATATCCATGTAGATTTTCTTCCCTCTTTCAATTAACAGTTTAGACAGAGCGAGTGACGTAGGGTACGGGCTGTTGCTCAGTGGCACAGCACATGGTTTGCATGCAGAAAGTTCTAGTTTGTAACAGAAGCAGAGTTTTCAATATTAAACTTTGGGGAGCCACTGCTAGTCACAGCAAATGCTATTGTGCCAGATGGGCCAACAACCTGCCTTGGTGTAAAGCGGCTCCTTACCTTTGGTGAGCGGTTTTTTTAAACCTGATCCAGTGATTGTGAGGACACAACTAGAGGGTGATAATTATTACAAATTAATTAACATGGAACATAATCTTGTACACATGCAAGCAGGTGCTATGAAATTAGCATTGTTGGCAGCTAAAGATTATTTTTTTTGCGGGGGGGGGGGGAGAGGACTAGCATTCTTCAGATAACTTTTCCCAGAAGCTCTGGAAACCATATTACTGGAGGAGAGAAAAGCAAGATTCCCAAGAGGCAACTAGGTTAGCAATGTGTCACCTTGTTTACTTTGCCAAAAGAACCTGTGACAGGAACCTTCTGTGAAGCAGGTTTTGACTTACTTTAACACGGGCTACTGTGTATTAATTGCTTCCATATAAATATGTACATTATTAGCAGCTAACCATTCCATGGCTGACACAGTCCTCAGTGCTGAATGCGTGGCCCATCCTATTTCAGACAACTCTTTAAGTCACAGCCCTGACCGGAAACAGCCCTCACTCTTATGAACTCCAAAGCAATCTGGCGAGATCCCAAATTGACTGTAATCTACTGCACTCCAAGTGCCAGACTGCATTTCCAATTGGCTGCAGTATAGAATACGGGAAGCAATTCAGACCCTGATTTCTTGGAGCGCAAGATGAAGTCATGCCTGAAAAACAAGTCCTGGTATCGTTTGAAATTAAACTGATGCAGCAGTTCATTCATCAGAGAATTACAGATATCAGAAATGAAGGAGACCAATTAGTTCAACTAGCCTGTGCCTTTAGAATCGACAAGCCAACACAAGATTGCTACCTATCGAATATATTCCGAGACTGTCTTTAATTTTCTTTTAGCAGGCCCAACAAGGAATTCACGCTGTTCCTGCAAGTTGGAGGCGGACACTTCAAGAGCTTGAAAGAACAACCCTTTCCCATTTTTGCTACTTAAACCAGTCAGGTATATGAAGATGTAATTATGTTCCTTCTTAGCCCCATTTGGCTCTTGCAATTATTCCATGTAATAAATGGGCAATTTATGTCTTTCTTCCCTCGCTGTCAGCAGATTTCCCTCTTTATGATAAAGAGGTGTCTCAGAATATTCCAGGTGTTTACAACAGGGAATTATCACGAGGCATTTTTTGAAGCTGAACTGATTCTACTGAGTGCACATCACAAATTAAACCTCCAGCTGCAGATTTAAAAACATGAGTTTTTATATTGGTATATCTGGTCTCTGATCTATGGGCCCAAAGAAACTAGAAATACAGACATGCCTTAGATAAAATTTATTTCTTTTTGCCATTCCATTTGTAAAGGGTTGGAAACAGAAACTAAACACTCTTAAGAGAAGCAGAACAATGGTGATTTGGCTTCTCTTCCAAAAATGAAACCTTGCTGTCTTTGACCTTTAACATGGCTTGAGAAAAATCACCTACCTCAAAATCTATCCACATTCTGACTTTCCCAGATGCCTCCCTCTCATATAATTATCACAGTCAGCTACAAAAAACCCACTCTGATTTCATCCGCATGAAATCAACAGGAAAAATACAAAAGACTCAGGTGAGGTCTTTGATCAGGGCCATCATCTTTTGGGTAGGTGCACAGACCTCTTCCTCACTTAGAACAGAAAAACAACTAAATCTAAAGATGGACTGCTGGCAAGTGATGGGTTGCACCTCACAAGCACTGGGAAGAATGTGTTTGGCCACAGCATGGAGAAATTCATCAGAAGAGTTTAAACGAAGTCCTAAGGAGGAGGGAGATGTAAACTTGGTAACGACAAAGAAAGGCTTGGACACAGTAGGAGGAACTGAGGGCTCTAATGGGGCCCAGTAATAGTCTTCATAAAAATGTAGGGAGGAAGCCAGGCTGTAAATCACATGGTGTTCAATGTCTGTATACCAGTGCCCAGAGCGTGGGAAACAAACAGGACGAACTTGAACACTTAATACAGGAGAGTAAATACCACCTGATAGGTATAACTGAAACTTGGTGGGATGACTCCCATGACTGGAACACAGTGATTGAAGGATATAACCTGTGTAAAAAGAACAGAAGGAACAGAAAGGGAAGTGGAGTCACACTCTATATTAAAAATATATATCCCTGCACAGAAAACAGGAGAATGAGCTTGGTAGCTCCACTGAGAGTATCTGGATTAAAATGGGAAAGGAATAAAAGGAACATGGTGCGTGGAGTCTACTACCGACCACCCAATCAAGGAGAAGACGAAGATGAAACTTTCGAAAAGCAAATTGTCAGTGTTTCGAGGAGGCATGATGTAGTAGTAATGGGGGATTTCCATTACTCAATATCTGTTGGGAGACAAATTCTGCCAAACATGACCCCTCCAAGAAATTCCTGATGTGTTGCAGATAACTTTCTCCTACAGAAAATGGAGGAAGCAACTAGAGGATCGGATATCCTTGACTTGATTCTTACTAACAGAGATGACTTGGTGGATGAAGTGGCAGTTACAGGAACTCTGGAGGAAAGTGATCATGCTATACTAGATTTTAATAAACTCAGAAGAATGGTAAGTAAGGTTCCATGGCAAGCGACCCTAATGAGAAAAGGAGTCCAAGATGGATGGTTTCTAAAAAAGGAAATTCTACAGGAACAATGGCAAACAATTCCATCAAGGAAAAAAAGGGAAGACAGCAGAAGAAGCCAATGTGGCTTCACAGAAAACTTAGAGATAACCTGAAAATAATAATAATAATAATAATAATAATAATAATAATAATAATAATAATAATAATAATAATAATAATAATAATAATAATTTAATATCTTTACCCCGCCCTTTTTCCAAAACTGGAACTCAGGGCGGCTTACAAATAAAAACTACTCATAGGTAAAAAACATACAAAAATATACAATTAAAATAGAATTAAACTATTCGTAACATTAAAACCATGAAACATACACTTAAAATACTAAGACAATTTAAAACATTAAGAATAGGACCATAGAACAATACAACAGACCTTATGAGGCCCTACCTTAAACATCTTCTAGTCCAAAAGCCTGTTGGAATAAAAAAGTCTTTGCCTGCCGACGGAAGGATAGCAAGGAAGGGGCCATTCGTGCTTCCCTAGGAAGAGAGTTCCAGAACCTGGGGGCAGCCACCGAGAAGGCCCTATCTCGTGTCCCCACCAATCGCGCTTGCGAAGGTGTTGGGACTGAGAGAAGGGCCTCTCCTGAAGATCTCAGGGCCCGGGCAGGCTCATATGGGGAGCAGAGCTTGGAAAAGTTACTTTTTTGAACTACAACTCCCATCAGCCCCAGCCAGCATGGTCACTGGATTGGGCTGATGGGAGTTGCAGTTCAAAAAAGTAACTTTTCCAAGCTCTGATGGGGAGATATGGTCTGACAAATAGCCTGGACCTAGGCCGTATAGAGCTTTATAGGTCAAAACCAGCACTTTGAATTGTGACCGGAAACAAACTGGCAGCCAGTGGAGCTGTCGTAACAAGGGGGTTGTATGGTCCCTGTAACCAGCCCCAGTTAGCACTCTGACTCAGAGCTTGGAAAAGTTACTTTTTTGAACTACAGCTCCCATCAGCACCAGCCAGCATGGCCACTGGATTGGGCTGATGGGAGTTGTAGTTCAAAAAAGTAACTTTTCCAAGCTCTGCTCTGGCTGCAGCTCTTTGTACCAGTTTAAGTTTCCGAACAGTCTTCAAAGGCAGCCCCACATAGAGCACGTTACAGTAATCTAAACGGGATGTAACTAAGGCATGCATCACTGTAATCAAATCAGGTGTCTCCAGGAACGGGCGCAGCTGGCGCACCAGTCTTAGCTGGCCACTGCAGAGACCTAGGCCTCCAAGTTCAAAGCTGAGTCCAGGAGCACACCCAAACTGTGAACCTGTGTCTTCAGGGGGAGTGTAACCCCATCCAGCACAGGCTGAATCCGTATTCCCTGATTTGCCTTTCGACTAACCAGGAGCACCTCTGTCTTGTCTGGATTTAATTTTAATTTGTTCACCCTCATCCAGTCCATCACTGATGCCAGGCACCGGTTCAGGACCAGGACAGCTTCCTTGGCTTTAGGTGGAAAGGAAAAATAGAGTTGGGTGTCATCCGCATACTGATGACACCGAACCCCAAACCCCCGGCCAACCTCACCCAGCGGTTTCATGTAGATGTTAAATAACATGGGGGACAAAACTGAGCCCTGAGGGACCCCATATGTCAACGGCCAAGGAGTCGAACAGGAATCCCCCAGCACCACCTTCTGAGTTCGTCCCTCCAGGAAGGAGCCGAGCCACCGCAATACAGTGCCCCCAAGTCCCATCCCAACAAGGCAGTCCAGAAGGATACCATGGTCGATGGTATCGAAAGCCACTGAGAGGTCCAGTAGAACCAACAGGGACACACTCCCCCGTCCAGCTCTCTGCGTAGGTCATCCACCAAGGCGACTAAAGCCATCTCTGTCCCGTAGCCAGGCCTGAAACCAGACTGAAATGGACACACAAAGTGGAAGGAAGGGTACAGACAGGTAGTATGGAATCGCAAGGATGGCGTCAGAAAGGCTAAAGCTGAGATTACTGAGGGATGCTAAAAGCAACAAAAAAGCTTTCTTCAGGTACATCCATAGTAAAAGACAGAGAAAAGCAATGGTGATACAGCTACTCAAATAAGGATGGCAAAATTATAATAGATGACAAAGAAAAGGCAGAAGTGCTCAATTCCTACTTTGCCTCAGTCTTCTCCAAAAAGAGGGTCTATGACCCTCCTGGCAAACATGAAGTTGAAAGGGAACGACTGTAGCTTGAGATTGATAGACAAATGGTCAAATAATACCTAATCACTGAACAAGTTCAAATCTGCAGGGCCCGATGAACTGCATCCTAGAGTATTGAAGGAACTGGCTGAACAACTCTCAGAACCACTGTCTATTATCTTTGCAAAATCACGGAGGATGGGTGACGTGCCAGACAATTGGAGGAAGGCTAATGTTGTCCCAATCTTCAAAAAAGGCAAAAAAGGAGGTACCTGGGGAGTACAGACCTGTCAATCTGACATTAATACCTGGGAAAATTCTGGAGCAGATTATAATAATAATTATTATTATCCTTATTTATCCCCCGCCATTTTTTCAAAACTGGAACTCATGGCAGCTTCCAGATAAAAAATACAAATAATTAAAAACATACAAAGTCTACATTAAAATAAGATTAAACTATTTCCAATATTAAAACCATACACACATATAGCTAAAAAAGTTCAAACTAGTTTAAAAATGATATAGTAGACATTAGTAATGCAGCACCCTCCACGCCCTATCCTTAGCCTTCAATTCCAAAGGCTTGTTGGAATAGGAAGGTCTTTGCTTGTCAGCAGAAGGACTGCAAGGAGGGGGTCATTCTTACCTCCCTAGGAAGGGAATTCCAAAGCCTAGGGGCAGCCACCGAGAAGGCCCTCTCATGCGTCCCCACTAGTCGTACTTGAGAAGATGTGGGTATTGAGAGAAGGGCCTCTCCTGAGGATCTCAGGGCCCGGGCAGGCTCATACAGGGAGATACGGTCTGATAAATAGCCTGGACCTAAGCTGTATAGGGCTTTATAGGTCAACACCAGCACTTTGAATTGTGTCCGGAAACAGACTGGCAACCAGAGGAGCTTTTTTAACAGGGGTGTAGTACGGTCCCTGTAACCAGCCCCAGTTAGCATTCTGGCTGCAGCAAAGCAGTCAGTCTGTAAGCACCTTGAAAACAATGCAGTGATTACTAAAAGCCAACATGCATTTATCAAGAACAAATCCTGCCAGACTAATTTTATATCATTTTTTGATTGGGTAACCTCCCTGGCAGACTGTGAGAACGCTGTAGACATAATATATCTCGACTTCAGCAAAGCTTGTGCCCCATGATATTCTGATTAGCGAGCTAGTTAAATTTGGGCTGGATGGAGCAACTATCAGGTAGATCCACAGTTGGCTAGACAATCATACTCAAAGAGTGCTTCTCAATGGTTTCTTCTCAAACTGGGAGGAGGTACTGAGCAGGGTACCGCAGGGCTTGGTCCTGGGCCCAGTGCAACATTTTTATTAATGATTTGGATGAGGAGGTGCAGGGAATGCTTATCAAATATGCAGATGATACAAAATTGGGAGGGATAGCTAATACCTTGGAAGATGGAAACAAAATTCAAAGTGATAGGCTGGAGCATTAGGCTGAAAACAACAGAATGAAATTTAACAGGGATAAATGCAAAGCTCTACATGTAGAAAAAAGAAACCAAATTCCCAGTTATAAGATGGGGGATACTTGGCTCAGCAATACTAAATGCAAGGAGGATCTTGGAATTGTTGCTGATCACAAGCTGAATATGAGCCAACAGTGTGATGTGGCTGCAAAAAAGGCAAATGCTGTTTTAGGCTGCATTAACAGGAGTCTCCAAATTGCATGAAGTATTGATTCCCCTCTATTCGCCACTGGTTAGGCCTCATCTTGAGTACTGCATCCAGTTCTGGACACACAATTTAAGAAGGATGCAGACAAACTGGAAGGGCTTCAGAGGAGGGCAACGAGGATGATCAGGGGACTGGAAACAAAGCCCTATTTGGAGAGACTGAAAGACCTGGGCATGTTTAGCCTGGAGAAGAGAAGACTGAAGGGAAATATGATAGCCCTCTTCAAGTACTTGAAAGGCTGCCAAACAGACGAGGGCCAGGATCTCTTCTCGATCACCTGAGTGCAGGACAGGGAATAATGGGCTCAAGTTGCAGGAAACCAGATTTCAACTCAGCATCAGGAAAAACTTCCTAACTGTTAGAGCAGTACAACGATGCAACCAATTACCTAGGAATGTGGTGAGCTCTCCAACACTGGAGGCATTCAAGAGGCAGCTGGACAGCTACCTTTTGGGTATGCTTTCAGTTGGATTCCTGCACTGAACAGGGGGTTGGACTCGATAGCCTTATAGGCCCTTTCCAACTCTATGATTCTATGATAACGTATTTGTTACAAGGCAAGATTGTTCACATATGTAAATACTTTAATCACTCCACTCAAAATCTTGCGTATACCTTATTCAACAGATGGTCTAATAAAATATATCACCTCAGCATACTTTGTACTTTTTGCTTTCTGAAAATTACACGGCAAGTGCCCTTATGTGACCTTGCCAGACTAAACTGTCAGACATCCAATGACAACCAATACAGCCAAGCCAGAAAGCAACTGCCAAATTTGGTACATTGCTCCACTACCACAACCACAAGTCAATGTGTTCAGGAAAAGGATCATAACCTGATAAATGTAAGAGGTGACACTGAGTACTATAGAAACACAGAGAAACGTGGATAGATGACCATTAGAGAAACACACAACAGGCTCTCCGAAAACACACAGACCTGGGAACATAGACGAAACAAGCTGCTTTTATTTGCAGAATTGGGTTCTTTCCACTGCCTGAGGAAAGAAGCACCTTTCTTGCCTTAATAGAATCACTTTTTTGTAGCAACAATTACTGCACAACCAAGAACAATACAGCCAACCAGCCCTTCAACACATGAGCAATGAAGATAATTCCATCTGCATATTACACCAGCATGCACGGCAAAGAGCTCCCTTCTAGAAGAGCTATAGTGGTGATGCCTGATCTTCTTTGTCTATATTCAGCCTGATCCTATGTGTTTACTCAGAAGTAGGCCCTGATAAATTCAATAGCACTTACTTCCAAGTTGTGTGCACATTATTACAATTTTAGATGTGTGTTTGTACATGCATACATACAAGAAGCTTCAATTGCCTTTCCTGACATAATCACATGTTTGGACCCAGAGAGAACTGTATGTCTAGGAAACTGCCTTACAGTTAAGTCAGGCCACTGGCGCTTTCAGTCCAGTCTAGTCTCCCATAACTGGTGGCAACTCTCCAAGAGCTCAGACAGAAATAGTTCCTCTTCATCCCTTGATACCTGAGGTTTTTTTAGACACCTGTAAATACCAAGGATTTGAGTAGTGGTCCTCTGGCATGCAAAGCGTGTGCAAGATGCACTCCTTTCGTTCTCCCCCTTCAACTATCAGATTTGTAAGTTGTTCCCACACGCAGGCAGGCGTGTCGTAACATGTAACACTTAAAACTTTAAAGGATACAAGAGGGCCATCCACAGCCAGGGGCAGTTTCCAGTCTGAGGAGCCTGGCTGCTGGATTCAGGCCAAAGGTGGGGAGCATCTAGTCCAGCATCCGGCCAACCAGATGCCTCTATCGGGAGCCCACAAGCAAGGCCTGAGCGCAACTGCGCAACCATCTTCCAGAGGCATACTGCTTGTGACTGTGGAGGCACAGCATAGCCATCGTGGCTAGTAGCCACTGATAGTCTTATTCTCCTCGTCTTTGTCTCCTCTTTTTCAAGCCATCCAGGTTGGCGGCACTCACCACCTCCTGTGGGAGCGAATTCCATAGTCTGTTTATGCCCACATCAGGGAGTACCAGTGACGGGAGTGGGTGGGAAGAGAGGGTCGCCACGGGATGGCAGGACCGGGCCCTTGCGCTGGCCCTCCTTCTGCTGGGCGAGGCAGAGAGGGGCCACCTGGGTGTGTGTGCGCGCGCGCATTCATCACGCTCGCGTGCCCTTGGCACACACTCACAGATGCACCCACGGGCACGCGCACGAGGGGGGGAGGCGCTCCTCTGGCAACACCCACCGGGCGCCTGCCAAGGGGCTGCCTTCCCCCCACCCCCAATACACACACACACACACATTCAGAGATGCGCGTGCGAACGCGGCGCTCCCCCTTGCACATCCCTCTCTTGCACACTCAAGCAAGGCGCAGGCGCACGCCTCTCAGAGGGCCGCCGCCGCCTTGCACGCACAGTAGGGGTGGGGAAGGACGAAGGGGGCGGGGAGGGGCGCTCATTCACTCACCTGAGCCGTCACCATGGAGCCCCCCTCCCTCCCGCCGCTGCGGCAGGGACGGCGGCGGCGGCGGCGGCACCGGATACAAGAGGGGAGGTTGGCTCCACCGCTCACTTCCTTGGCAACGGGGCCGCCCTCCCCCAAGCCATCACTTCCTTAGTGACGGGCTTGTCACGGCAACGAGCCTGGCTTCCTCCGCGCCCTGCCCTAGCAACGGCCCCTCCCGTCTCCTCGGCAACGGAGGAGCTGCAACATCCGGGGATTCGCGCGTGTGTACCTGAGGGGCCGGAGGCGGCTACAGGGAAGGCTTTGCCTCTGTCTCTAAGGCTGGTCTAGGAAAGCTGCGGCTCCCCTGTGCTTAATAATGTGTTCGAGAAAGATCTGTAGAAGACTTGAATACAAGTCTTATCTAAATTATAGCCCAAACACCGTTAAAATCCACAAAATGGTTTTAAAAAACACACCTGAATGTACGTGTAACCCCGGTGTTGCTGGACTACAACTCCCATCCAATACCTGGCCACTGGCATGGCTGGCTGGGCGTGATGCGAGTTGTTTGTTGTTATGTGCCTCCAAGTCGATTACGATTTATGGCAACCAAGAGCATCTGTCATGAACCACCCTGTTCAGATCTTGTAAGTTCAGGTCTGTGGCTTCCTTTATGGAATCAATCCATCTCTTGTTTGGCCTTCCTCTTTTTCTACTCCCTGCTGTTTTTCCCAGCATTATTATCTTTTCTAATGAATCCTGTCTTCTCATGATGTGTCCAAAGTATGATAACCTCAGTTTCATCATTTTAGCTTCTAGTGACAGTTCTGGTTTAATTTGTTCTAACACCCAATTATTTGTCTTTTTTGCAGTCCATGATATCTGCAAAGCTCTTCTCCAACACATTTCAAATGAATTGATTTTTCTCTTATCCGCTTTTTTCACTGTCCAACTTTCACATCCATACATAGAGTTTGGGAATACCATGGTCTGAATGATCCTGACTTTAGTGTTCAGTGATACATCTTTACATTTGAGGACCTTTTCTAGTTCTCTCATAGCTGCGCTCCCCAGTCCTAGCCTTCTTCTGATTTCTTGACTGTTGTCTCCATTTTGGTTAATGACTGTGCTGAGGTATTGATAATCCTTGACAAGTTCAATGTCCTCATTGTCAACTTTAAAGTTACATAACTCTTCTGTTGTCATTACTTTAGTCTTTTTGACGTTCAGCTGTAGTCCTGCTTTTGTGCTTTTCTCTTTAACTTTCATAAGGATTTATTTCAAATCATTACTGGTTTCTGCTAGTGGTGTGGTATTGTCTGCATATCTTAAATTATTGATATTTCTCCCTCCAATTTTCACGCCATCGTGGTCCGATCCTGCTTTCCTTATATGTTCTGCATAAGCCTCAAATCTGTTCCTTATTTGATCTGCATATTCTTCTGGGATGTTATTTAAATTGTATTTTGGCATTATGCTTTGTTCTTCTTTAGCTTTACTCTGATTTTTGATATTACCAGTTCATGATCTATACCACAGTCTGCTCCTGGTCTTGTTTTCGCAGAAAGTATGAAACTTCTCCATCTTCTGCTACCAATTGCCGCCCTGGGCTCCTGCTGGGAGGAAGGATGGGATACAAATTAAATAATAAATAAATAAAATTATATAATCAATTTGATTCCTATATTGACCATTTGGTGATGTCCACATGTACAGCTGTCTTACAAATTATTGGCTTCACAGAATTCAATTAAGTCTGTCTCCTGCTTCATTTCTATCTCCTAAGCCCCATTTTCCCACAATTTCTATTTTTCCCGTTCCCTACTTTTGCATTCCAGACCTCCATGATTATAAGCACATCTTTTGGTGTGTGATCAATTTCTTCCTGTACTTCTGCGTAAAATCTCTCCAGTTCCTCTTCTGTGTTTGCCATTGGAGCGTAGACTTGGATGATGGTTATGTTAATAGGTTTCGTGTTAAATCTCATTGATACAACTCACTCAGACCTTGCGTTATAACTCCTAATTGCTCTTCCTACATCACGTCTCACTATTAAAGCAATCCCATTTCTTCTTAATTTCTCATTTCCTGCATAAATTTTGTAGTTGCCCGATTGAAAATGTCCCATTCCCGTCCATTTTAATTCACTCACTCCAAGTATTGTAATGTTGATATGCTCCATTTCTTGCTTGACAATTTCTGACTTTCCCTGGTTCATGCTTCTCACGTTCCATGTTCCTATTGTGCGTTGTACAACTCCGGACTCTCCTCGCATCTGTGCGCATCAGCCTCTGGGCTTCCTTTCGGCTTTGACCCAGCTGTGTCATTAGTCACAGTGCTACTCGTACTTGTCCATTGTTCTTCCCCAGTAGTTTGCTGAGTGCTGTCTGACCTTGGGGTCTTATCTTCCACCACTATCTCGTGTTGCATTTTGGATACTCTGTTCATAGGGTTTTCGTGGTAAGAGGTATTCAGAGGTGGTTTACCATTGCCTTCCTCTGAGTTTGGATGCATCTTAGTCTGGTGTTTCAGCTTTGACCATTCCACCTTGGGTGCCCCTGCTAGGAGTCTACCCTCTTGGTCGAGACTCCTGACAGCATTGCTCGCAGCTTCTTCAACACTCTCAAACCCCCTCACCATGTTAAGCTGTGCATCCTAGAGAAGGGATGGGAACTGTAGTCCAACCTTATCCTGAGGGTCACAAGTCCCCCCTCCCTTGCCAAGGTGTGGGGCGCATGGGGAGATGTCAGCACTAGGCCCTTGGCAAGGATGCCTGATGCTGACCCTAGACCTAGCTGACTGAGAGTGACTGGCACAAACTTCTCTGCTAGGTTGGACTAGCTCCCCACGCCTCAGCCAATATTCTAGACCAGCACACTAGCTGGTGCCCTTCAGACCCTTTGAACTACTACAACTCCCGTAGTCTCTGACCATTGGCTATGCTGGGACTGACGGGAATTGTAGTCCACAATGTCTGGAGGGCTCCAGCTTGGGGAAGGGGGCTGTAAGTGCCACATCAAACTTGTTCCTGTCATCAAAAATGCAGGGAAAGGGCTGAAAAAGCCAAAAGACCTGGTTTAGATGATACCTCTCCCACAAGAGGCATTCTGCGTGAGAGGAAAAGGATTTTTTTTTAAAAAAAACAACATTATTAAACAATCTTGAGGTAGGAATTGTTCTCCATACTGTTTGTCAGCAGCCACAATACTTGAAGTCAATTTGAATTAGTGATCATAATTAGAAATGTCTGGGGTTTTCAAAGCAAGAGGCAGGCTGTGTGGGGTGCAGTTTGGGACTGGTGGCCTCTCATGTGGACAATAAAAAGTCAGCAGTCTGACACTCCTTTTTGACCTTTAGCTTAATGACCCCTGCAAACCAAACATTTTCCAATTAGTCTTAAAAATATCCAGCATACCACAGAGATTGCTTACTCCATTAGGTCCTATAAATCTCTCACATGATCTGCTAAGAACATCCTCTTAGGAATACCACCAGCAACACATCAAGTTAATCATTACACAGATGTAGAGATGCCTTTGATGCACGATTCCTTGCTTCACAATACTGCAACTCTCCAAAGCTGAAAATCTTTCAGAAATGTAAGATTATTGGGGCTAGCACATGGGACTCTTAATGGCAGTGTTGGGAGGTTTGTTTATTTTTAAAAAAATACAGTATGGTGCATTTTTGTAATATTCAGTACATATGTTTAGCAATTTGACCATGTTAGGCAATTTTAAGTGTATCTACCTGGAGCCTCTGGAATAGATAAAAACAAGAACATTTTTAATCTGTTAAAGATTCACCTTGAAGTATCTCAGGTGATCCCAACTATCAATGGTCTGTACATTACTCATGAACCAAACCAGTATTTTTCGCTAAGAGTCTCCACTTATATAATCTTTCAACCCATGGTTTTAAGGATCAGGCTCACATGCTTCCTCCTCCGTTTTTGTGGATTGATAACCACAGTTTCCTATGCTGTCCAAATCAGGAAACTATGGTTAGTGCTACCTCCAAACCATTGGTTCATTTGGGATTGAAAATGTGTGGAGAGAAAATTGCATTATTTGAATGATCATCCAAACTAAGCCAGTGAAGGTGAGGCCCCCTGTTCTGCCCAATTTACCATCTACACACCAAGAAACATTATGTGTCCATCTGAATTCAATCCATTTTCAAGTCTAAGGCAAATTATTTTCATTTATATTCATCCAACCACATGCCCAAATAAATCTATTTCTATATTATCATTTATTGTCCTTATAATTATTCCAGCCTCTTTACAATCCTAATTCATCTTCTTGACTGTACTCTAGATGATCTTCATTATTGTTTTACAGCTAGAGAAATAGGATCGTTTAACCGTCATTCCAAAGTAATTGTATGGTGAATTCATGTCTATGTGAGCAATAGTTCCAGGTCTGGTCACTTTTTTTCTACTTGCTGCAGTGCAGCCTCACTGTCATGGGAAATGCCGCCTGATCATTCTGACACGGAATGGTTCCACATGATCTCAGTCCTACAGGACAAACAAGGCTTCTAAGAATTCAAATTTGGCATTGGCACCCACTGATGTAATTCTGGTAGAGTGGATGTGAAGGAATCAACATAATTTATGTGAGTCCTGGTGGAGAAAGCATCAAGTGAGTGGACATACATGAGTATACTGATAGAATACATTTTTAATTGTGATTAATGTGTTTAAGGGACTTTCTGGAAGAGACTAGGGAAATTGCATCTGAGGCCATAAAACCTTCAGTACTGCAGATTTTGGCCTGGTGCCCACTGCCTTATGCTTGCTGAATGCAATTTCTCCATTACGTCACTATCTTGCTGTACACAATTTCTTTGTCCCTGCTTTATTAGAAAGTAAAAGGTGCCCTAACAGAATGCCAATCATGAGCTCAGCTGCATGTGCAAAGTAGGATTCCAAGGCAGTGAAGGAGTTGAGAAGGTGAGACTGAACTGAAATAAACACAACAAAAAACAGACAACTAGAGAGACCTTTTCGTGATGTTATGGCAAGATTATTCATTTCTGTTCTTCAACGTCAGTTTCCAGCAGATTTTTTTAAATAAAGGTAAAACATAACGCAGATCATACAACCCAAACAGCAGCAGTTAAAAGAGGGGTGCTCACCTCTCCCACTGACCACCTACCTCAACTCACACAGCAGAGCATCAGAAGGCAACTGCAGCTCATGGGGAGATTGATGCAGGAGCAGGCCATTGCTTCAGGTACTTGGGTCCCAAGCTGTATAGGACTTCACAGTGAACACCGGCATCTTGAATAGGGCTTGGAAACAAGACTAGGAGCCAGTGGACAAAGCTGGATCTAACACATCCTCAAACTATGAGGCTGAACCATCAGGAGGAGTGGACCCCCCCCCCAAAGAAAACAGATTGAACACTACTCTCCTCCAATAGTTGAACTGTCAACCCATGGAACCTCCATTTTGTCAGTTTGTTGAGCTTCACTTTGTTGGCCCCATCTAGCCTTACCAATCCTGGGCACTCCCACTACCATGACATTTCACTCCAGATCCCCACAAGACCTCTCCCCCAGCGTACTGTTTCTTCATCATACAGGATTGATAATGAGCTCTCATATATGTTTGATTGTATTCGCATGTCTTGCACCACCTGCATTCTAGCCATTTCCCAACCTGCTTAGTTGGCCCAACCGCCCGAGTAAACAAGAGCTAATTGGGCTCTTTGCCACAGGAGAGGACAGCCCAAGGAACAATCATGCCAACTACAGTACTCAAGTCACCTCTATATTCTACAACGAATAAGGCGTCAACAGAAGCATCTGCTAATATCAGCCAGAAACTCCTCGAGAGCCCTCAGGAATCTCCCAGATTCCATCAGTCTTCAGAGACACACCATCCTAATGGGCCCACCACCTTTCAAAATGGAAGTGGCTACTCTACACACTAGATAGTGGCCTTTGCTACTAATGGCTGCTTGTGTTCTTATATGAAAGTGCTATAGAAGGTAGCTAGGCAGGGAAACTACGCTCTGCTGCAAGATTTACCCCCAACTCATTCTGAACTAGAGGACAAGCTGCCTTCATGCTTGCCCTCACTAACACATTACAACAGAATGAACTAAGAAGGTGTGCTGCCATCTACATAATGGCATTCTAGGAATATTTATTATTTGATTTATATCCCACCCTTCCTCCCAGCAGAAGCCCATATTAAGTGTTGACAGTGATATGGACCAATGGCCTGACTCCATGTAAGACAGCTTCCTATGTCCAAGTAATTGGTGGCCAATTGACGCTGTTTAACAGGTGGATTGCCCAGTGTGCTAGTCCTAGGCCAACACCACCAACACTGCTGCCTTGAACTCCTTAACAGCAAATAGTAGAAATCAATGGAACTTCATTCCATCAAATGCATTTAGAGTTTTATGATATCTGCCTGGAAAAATCCAATTGCTTAAGGTTTGCATTACATAATGCTATAGTACTACTAAATGCAATTTAAGACTAGCAGTTTCTGGGTAGTTGGACAAACTCTTCAACTGCACAGAGAAGCACTTAGTTAATCTACTCTGCACGAGAATCTGTTGCTTTTAAAAACAGATGCTTGCATATATATGCAGAGCTTGTGTAGGTGAAGAGAGCCCGTGAACTCATTTCTAAGCTGTGTGCTACTGCCTAATCAGCTCCACGGAAGAGTCTGGAGATTCCTAACTTGATGGGGTGAAGGCTGGCCATCTGGACCAACAACTTTCTTTGTTCTGAAAGGAGAACGTCATCACATGTAATTTCAACAGGTAGACATCCACTGCAGCCAAAGCTTGGAGAAACATTTCAAGTTAAAAAGTTACAAAAACAATAGATTTTTGTTTTTTAATGGAAGTAATTACAATGTTATTCTCTGTACATTTATTGCTTTTAAAAAGATTAAAATATGGCTTCTGATATTGTGCATAGCACACAAACACCCCATATGTTCTCCATCTTGAGCCAGCCACATAAATGAAGTTTGAACAATTAATTGTGGGGCTGCTCCTCACAATTTCCAACAAACATAATGGATAAACGACTACTATATCATGGCACGGATGTAACTGTACCCCTGCAAATTCCATGTGGTCAACATCATTAACATTATTAACAGCACAATCCTACGAGCATCTACTCAGAAGCAAGTCATACTGAGTTCAGTGGGACACTTCCAAGTAACTGTGTATAGGATCGTAGCCTTAAAAACTAATTCATTAGCGACATTTAAAAATGGAGAATGGAATTTCCTTGCACATCTTACTATCTATAGAGGCAAGCTATATTTAAGATATAGCACAGAATTTCTCTTTTGCTTCAAAAGGGCTCTCATGCCCTTTAGGAAGCCTCCAGATATGAATGTTGATGCTTCAGTGCTGGCTAAGAGGCAATGGGCTTTACATATAAATATATAAACTACAGAACAAGTTCATATACATTATAGAGGTTTACAAAATTATGAATGGTGTGGAGAGCAAAGAGGGAGATTCCCTTTACCTCTCATAATACTGGAACCCAGGATCATCTAATGAAATAAACTGGCAGTAGGGCTTAGGTCTGACAAAACAAATGAGTTTTGTCACAGAGCATAACTGAATTTATGGAACTTGCTTTCACAAGATGTGGAACTAGCCATGAGTTTATCCGGCATTGGACAAATTAGTGGAGGATATGTCTATAAATGGCTATTAACGATGACAGCTAATCAGAACCTCAGGATAACAGTATATAAAAGATAGTGGAGAAAGGCAGGTGGGGAGGGCTGTTGCCTTCAAGCCTTGCCAGGGACTTCTGGCTGGCTGCTTCTGGGAACAGAAGTTTAGATCCAGATAGACCTTTGACTGCCCCATCAAGAAAATGCTTATATTTTTAATAAAGCCTCTATACTTGCAGACAAATTTCAGAAGAGTAACATTTGTTCTTGCTGCTCCAGACCAAAATATTATGACACTTATTAATCTTTGGAATCAAAGTACTATATTCATTCAGAAGCTCAACAAAGCAGAAGAGAGGATCCCACCTACAAGAAGGCAAAGATCATCTCCTATCACAGCCTCAGCCTTCCTTGTTTCGTATTTTCTATTAACATTATTCAAAAATTTATTGGGGATTTTTTTCATTTCTAGCAATTTACATGATTGATCATCATTGTCCACATTATGGATGTCTTTTCAGTCAATGTGCCAACATCTGATTCAGTGGCAGAATCTACCAAACTAGTATACTGGTGCTGGATTTCTCTTATGTCTGGTGCTTGTCTATATCTGCAAGACTGAAATTTTAACCAGACATCTGTTTCAATGAGGGAAAAAAGTTTCCAGCAAATATAATGCTGCAGTTTCAGGTTTGTAGCATAGCAGCGATAATTCACCACACTAATAGTTAAGTGATGAAAGGTAGTTATTACCTGTCATTCCTGTGTTCACATTGTTTAGTTCAGCCTTCCCCAACCTGGGGTTTGCCAGCTGTTTTGGACTACAACTCCCATTAATCCCGAGTCACTGCAGACATCTGGTGGGCACCAGGTTGGGGAAGGATGATTTAGATATTCATAAACAGAAATTCAAGCAGCTCAACATTCCCAGCTTGCTTGGTGGGAAAAACAGAGTGAAAGTAGAATTTGCTTAGAAAGATGTACGCTACTTAATGAAGTGTGCTCTCTTCCTGTTAGTGCATCAAGCAAGAATTGAATGCAGAATTGCAATTCTGAAGCACAGAAGATACCTGGGCATTTCTAAAACTGAAAAAGGCAAAGCAAGAAACAGTTCAAAGTAACTTTGGTGAGCATTCAGATTTCCTACAGAGGATCGCTGCATCCTCACTACTGCCCTATCAACACACAACCAGGCATAAGCTTGCAGTGGCTGCTTAACAAAGTGCTCACTGGTCTGCTCTCAGCATTTATCCTGCTTCACTGAGGGCAAAAAAGATTGCAAACTTTAGAAGAAATAAGAGTGGGAATTGTTAATGAGACAATGTCTTTTCATAAGATGGTTATCTGACAAGAGGAAAACAAAAAATACTGGAGGCAATAATGGTGCCACAAGTAACCAAGCCATCAAAAGTCCAACTGCAATACTGATCACCTGGTTTGAGACTCCTCTTTGATTGGTGTTTTAACTGTTTTTTTTACAGTTTTAACTGTTGTACTATTTTAATGGGCTTCTGTAACACCGTAAAAAGATACAGGCTAAAAGTGCAGTCTATGCAATTCAAGCCTAGTAAAGCAAGTAGATACCTTCAGAAACAAGAACTCTTCCTCTTATTCAATCTTAATATATGGACTCTGACATACAGATAGTTTGAACATGCAGTCAGCAGCCAGGACAGTTTGACAATCAATGTTCAGAATGCATGGGGCAGAAAATTATCAGGGGATGAGATGCTGCTGCTGCTGCTGCTGCCTCTATACAAAATCTCTACTGATGTGATCAGGAAGGAGAACAAGACCTGGACCGGACAGTCTGCAGATCTGCTAGCTGTGGTTTATTCTGTGGGAAATTATATAGGTAATTTAGTGGTTGTAATTCAGATGTACAAAACAACTTTTATCATAATTTCAGAGAAAGGCAGAAGAACTTTTGATTTTTTTTAAAAAAACCAGGATCTACTATCTTTCAAAAGACTCAAAGTAAATATCTGAAATTCAAAGCGGACTAAGTGGCTATTCCTTTAAAAGATGATGAGTGTACACTAAAAAAGACTATTTGTTCTGATAGCTCCTATAACCAGAGTCCCAAGGGACCCTGGAGGAGATCATCTAGTCCAACTCCCTACTCAGTGCAATAAAATGTCAAGATGGGAGACCAGACTGGGTTTCCAAAGGGGAGAGCTCAGAAAAATTGATTGCTTACCCATTGCAAACAACTCAAATTGTAATTGATACACTGGGCTCTCAACTAAGTTTTAAATGTGTTCAATAAATGTGGATATTTGAATCCAGAGTGATTATGGTATTTCAAAAGGTTATTTCTTGTGTTTTATATTGTGTACAGTGTTTACACTGCCTATTTTGCAAAATATGAAGCTGCTTTAAAAACTCTCACATAATATGTTTATTTTAAAGGGGAAAAAACACCCCATTCAGGTTTCAGCAGTCTTGTTAACTGGAGATTACTGCAGCACCACTGCTGGTCCACAAGGCACCATGGTTGCTAGGACTAACACCTCTCTGGAGATGCAAAAATGTGTCACAGAATCATTCTCTTAGTCTTCCCACTCCCAGCAGGGGTAGGGGGAAGAGAATGGGGGTTAAGTCCATTTTGCAGCTTAGTAAACTGAAGCACACAAGGCAAATGGCAGTCAGTTGCACAATGCAGAATGAATCTCCTTGTTCCCAGTTCTTAATTACAGAACATTTCATGTTGTGGATCATACAGTTGTGAGAATACTGTGCATTAAGGAAGCATCAGATGAGTCATTAATTCCAGGAGAGGTAGCAAGACAGCACCAAAAGGGGAAGAGATAACCAAGTAGCATAAAGTAGCAAATTGAGTGGATGGGCTGATTCAGCCACAACTGTGAGAGAAAGGAATATTTCCTGGAAGTTAGTCAGTCTCCTTCTCCTTTCAGGTCACATTCTGATAACATTCAGGAAATGCCATCAGGATGAATTGGCAGGATCTAAATACAGGTAATGCTTACTCTCAATAAGACCTTGCATTTATCAGAGGCATATGTGGATAGTCAGATAGAGGCATATGTCAGATCCAAGAGCATCTCTTCCGCTATGGGCTACAATTCATCTCGCAATGTGGGTGGGTGGTCCATGCCAAAAAAAGAGGACGGTCTCCTGTGCACATCGCGTTCTCGTTTCACGAAGGCAGTGAAAGAGGAAACACAGTTTCCAATGAAATGGTCAGACTGGCCGAGAATGTACAAATCTACCTGGGCCACTTCAGGCTGCAAGTACACCACTTTTATCTGAAAAGGGAAAACAAGCAGAGCAGTTATTTAAACTGACCCTGGACAGATGCAACCACACACAAGAAGTTGTAGGGTCAGCCACAAGATGTCCATCTGCGCACTTTGTCCCTCCATCTGAACTTGTTCCACCAAGGTACGCCTTTGCATACCGCTTTCACGTTCACAGAGTATGACTGAGAAGGCATCCAAGTAGAAAGTGTTTCTGGATGTAGACTAAGGGCAGAGAATCTTTTCAGCACAATGGGCCACATATTTATCTCCCCCCCCCCAAACGGGCCTGCCCCTATCAATCATCTGATATCATAATGACACCAGGTGACTGATGGGTGGGTGGCCCACCCACCTATCAAAGTTGACCCACAGGGGTTGGGGGAGATAGTAACCAGTGAAGGGCACCAAGCAGGATTGAACTCTTTAATCCTACTCTCTGCAGGGCTGTGGGCAGCATTTAACCTTCCCCTCCCCCAACCAGTTGATGAGCTGGAGGTTAAATTCTGTTGCTTTGGTTGTTGCATGCATCCTCCAGCAATGATAATGGACCAGGCAGGGCAAGGTGCATAATAACAGCCTTGAGGATGGAGCCAATTACCTCCACACACTGTGAGCATATGCAAATACAAACCCACACCTGAGTTATTACAGGTCAGGGATCCAACACAAAATGATACTGGCCAGTCAACCTGCACAAAGGCCTGGCCAAGGCAACCAATTTATACTCCTGTTTTACAGGAGAGGCACATAGGGGCTGAAAAGTAAGTGATTAGCACAAGACTAACCCAACTCATCTGCCACCCAGGTACTGACCAGACAACAAACCCTTGTTGATCTACTGCAGATCATGCAAGAGATCCTGATCGACCTTCCCCTGCTGCCACTCTGCATTTGGCACCATCAAATGAGGAGCAGAAGGTGTGACAGCCTTCAACGCAGCAGCACTCCATTCCCCCATCACCTTTCTGCCCCACCTGTTGTCAATTTCTGCTGCCAATGCAAGGCTTTTTTAAAAAGTTCCTCTAGGTGCATTGATCTTGATCTGCTGCGGTTTAGGCCAGTGCAGACTTCAGGCTTGCAGGATCTACTTTGGTTTTTACCAGGTGCAAATGATACACCCCTAGAATTAAAAAAAAATCTCAGCCCAGAAATTTTTCTTCAGCACCAGAACTAACTTCACAGTATTTCAACACAAATACCCACCCCAGGTCAATCACCCCAGGTTTCTTCATTTCAACAATAAAATAGGGAAGTCATTTTGTTGTTGCCATTGCTAAACAACTGGGAGTCAGAATTCCTTTCTGATCTACTTCAAATCAATCAGAAATCCAACAGTAGACCCTGATCTTCCTTCTGCCCAATGCTGCTGTAAGCCACCTTGAGAGCTTCCATCAGGGTTGAAAGGCAGGATATGAATCTTTTAGACAGACAGAGGAAAGCAATCGAGCTTCCAGTATTTGCACCAGTAACTACTGGTTAGTCCAGCTGCAGGAGGACATTACCTTTTGTTTGAAAAGCTGCTGTATATCCTTCGTGTAAGGTTCAGAATCACTGGCGATGTACACAGCTTTTGCTTCTATCTTCTTCACCCAGAGTTTAAGGGCTCGCTTTATCTCTTTCAAGCTTGGCAGACACATGTCCATGGTAAGGAGTGCAGCAGTGTTCCGATCATAGCCCACACACTGTGGCGAAGCCATTAAATGGGACCCAGCAGTGCCATCTTTCAACATATTACATGCGTTTTTCTAAGAGAAGGGGGAGAAAATGCAACATCCCACCAAGGTAAAAGGACTTCATAGCACCGGGGATGAGAATTCCAAACAGCTGGCCAAAACAGGTAAAAAACATTGCTAATATCCCTAAGTGCTCAGTGATACCTAGCTTCAGATATGTTTTCATACCAGAAGAGTCTAGATTTAACTATGCACTAAGGCTGTCAATGACTGCAAGTTAAAATGGCTGTGTATATTGTTTCAGGATCAGATACAGTAAGCCTCTGAATATCTCCAGCTGCTGGGCAAGAGGTGAGGGGTATTGTCCTGCTTGTGGGCTTCCCAGAAGCACCTGGGTGTCCACTGTGGGCAACAGGATGCTGGACGAGACAGCATTTTGTCCTGAACCAGCAAGGCTCTTCTCTTTTTTGTTTGGAGATAGAAGGTGCCAGTCAGACTCTACTGCAACGCTACCCACATGCACTGTACCCATGAAAGTCTATGAAAGAACCATACCCAGTCTGAACCCACGCGCAGATGAATTCCCACGTAGGGTCTGACCAGGAACAAATTGATATAGGACTCGCCCTTGTCCACCATCTCATCAGACCATACCATATACCGATGCAGGGACCGATACTCCTCCAAAACAGGAAACTGGGCTGGTGCGCCCGGAAGAGCAACCACAGGATGTTCAGAGGATGGAAACCTGGTGAAAGATACAGCAGACAGACACAAATAAGCAATGCATACTTTCCATCAGTTAGGCCAAGGGAAGGGAACACTAGGGAGTCTGTCTGACTGTCAGAGCAAAGCAGAGGAGAGAATTCCATAGCTGGGAGAGTAGGGCTGTCCTACACCACAGGGGTTAAGGAAGCAAAGGAGCTATATGGCAGCAGAGCCAACAGCAGGTAGAATTTAGGCAAAAATTATGCCACAAATATCATCGTTAGTCTTATCTGCACAACTTGGGACGAGGAATGAAACTGAAAACAACTTCCGGAGGGCACCATGTTGGCTACTCTTGCGATTGTTCTGGGCCCTCATATTGTCACTGGTATTGTCATTGGTTTATTTAAATTGCTGTAAGCTGTCCTGAATGGTGAATGTTCACTAGAAGGATGGGAGAGAAATTTTTGATCTAAATAAATAAAATTAGCAGTTACCTTAGGACAGAGATAGAGAATGCCCTATGTATAGCGTCGCTATATATCACTCTTTAAAGGGGGGCTCAAACAGCTGGTTCAATCTCCTGCCTCAAAGCATTGCCAATGAGCCTGTGGAGCCCTCTCTTCTTTCTGGAAAACCTTTAAGGAAGGAAGAAGCTACAACTTGCTAAGGCTGTTTGCTCTAGAGCTCTTCGGCTCTCATTTTTAGGAAACTATATCGTAAATTCTTTTTTTAAAAAAAATTAAGCACATACAAGAAAGGGCTGAATAATAATAAATCACTAAAAAGTCTTTTTTTCATTCCCCCCCCCCAAAAGACTTACAAAGAATATTTCAACCAAAATAAAGTTACTTCATATTATCCATTTATGCTGTTATAGTCTTTGGCTCATAAGAACTTGCTAATCCCCCAAACACTTTGGATCACCTCCCAAGAATCTGCATACTGGAGTTTCAGAAGACTACATGGACCTCCCTGCATTTGAAACTAAAGCAGGGATCTCTGAAAAACCAACAGACTAAGCGACCAGGCTTTAGTTATGCATGAATTAATTTGTCTTACACTGTCAGACCTTTGGTCCACACACTCCAGCTGGCAGCAGCTTCCCAAGGTCTCAAAGGTAGAAAGGTCTTTCTTAGTTCTGCTGACCAAGACCCTTTTAACTTTATGCCTCCCAAAGAATATTGGTAATGGGTCAACATAAAAAAACCACCCAAAATAAAACTAACTAGAGTTGCCAGAAACTGAAGCGTGGGACCTTGTGCTTTTCGCCTGAGCGGTAGCTCTTTCCCACAGATTTATCCATGGGTTTAGGGCACAATCCAATCCACCTTTCTGCAGAGCTGGGATGAGTTGGATGCTGCGGTGCGCTGGCTGCAGAGATGTGGCTCCGCCAGGGATGGCCAGCGGGCCAGCGGAAGCCTCTAGAACAGGGCATTTTGGAGGCACAGTGTGGTGGAGCCGCACCCAAGGGGGACTGGTGAGAGATACTCCTCATATCTGGACCACTCCCCTGGGTCCTGATCCCCTTCCAAACTCCACTAGACAAAAGGCCGATGCAATAAAACAATTTTTTAAAGTCCCATTGTAGCCTACGGGTTTACTCCCCAGAAGGCCTGTTTGGTGGAGCTTGCACGCATGGCTTCCAATGGAGCCCACGTACAGTCATGCCTGCGGCTCCCAAGCAGGAGGATCCCGTGGAGCTTTCCGCCGGCTCCTCTGCCATCGCCCCACCAGCTCTGCTGGCTTCCTAGCAGTTGGATTGCTCTGCCCGACTTAGGGGTGTGCATTCCCACAGTGATGAGTAAGGATAAGACTAAAAACCGTATTCAAAAAAAGATGGCCCATTGTAGCCATCCAAAACCTGGCTTCTAGAAGCCAACCAAGAGCAATACTTTCATTCATAACCAGAGATACCTAAATAAAATTCGATAATAAGCAAACTTATTTAGGTTTTATTATAATCTATCAGGCAGATAATTAAGTACCTACAAATTCTTTAAACTGATGGGCAGTCCTAGTTGTAAGGCCACTGCTTCTTCTCCCAACCTCAACAGAAAAGGCAATGAGGTTTCATCTGCTCGGGTTTTTTCTTTGTTGTTACATTTTGTCTGTTTATCTCGTTAACCAACTTTGTTGCTATTTGTGTGGAAAGGCAGGATCCTTGTCTCTCTTTCCAAGAACTTGTTATAAGCCAGAGTTGCCATGGGGAACGTGCCTAGTGCCTACCCATGCCCTTCTCCCAACGGTATCCCCCAAGTGGCACTTGCTACCTTCGGATCCAGTGGTCCTTGTAAGAGGCACTGAAGGAGAGGCCTCCAAACAGCTCCGACCTATCGAAATCCACAGCAAACTGATCCCAAAAGGGCCCAAAGGGGTTTCCGTCCTGCAAAAGCAAAGGCAGCTGCTCATTCACCACAGCAGATGAAGGATGAGGCAGGGCAGAGGAACAGGAAACTTTGCAGTTCCTGGGGGAGCCACAAGCTCCTTCCTGATGTGTCCTGGTTCCCTAGCCCCACACTGAAACCTGCATGTAAGTTTACCAGAAACATTCCAAGGACAGAGAGGATGAAAGGAAGATAGGTACAAAAGCATTGATTGAAATGATGCACAGCGGGTTACCTAAAACACAGTGGTCCAAGCAATGCCAGTAGCAGAAAATTTGCTGAAGTCCAGGGTTACAGCAGGCACCTCAGGGGCAAGAAGGTCTCCTACCTTCATGGGGCAAGTCCTTTTGTCCATGCTCCTCTGAGCTGCTGCTTCAAAGCAGTATGCCACTCTCTTGCCAGGAGGCCAGTGGATGGGTGCCAACTTTTCCATAAATTCCTCCAAAGTGATGACTCGGTGGTACTCCTGGAGAGGTGCAACCTTGAAGTATTCTTTGTAGGGAACGTGTTGCTACAACGCAAAGGAAACAGAGCTTGAGGCACTTGCCCACACATGTAATGTGAGCACAATTGTTCAGCAGTAGTGAATCCACAACATACTAAGGGAAAAGTGACTGACTCTCTGACTCAAGGGGGTTAGGGATTTCCAAAGACCAGTCCCCTCCGGTCAGTCAGATTTGCAGGCTTGATGGACTCTTGATTCTTTCACTACACACAAAGCTTTAGCTTACAGCAGAGGCCAGGAGTGCTTTTAAGATCTGTACTTGGCTAATTAAAGAAGAGGGGCCAGAGCAAAATGGTTAAATAAATAAATAAAAGTTTTGCATGTTCAAGGCATATAAAATGTAGCTAGCAGCCAACACTAGCAGACACAACTCATGTTCAAGGAACTATTTCTTGAGCCCATTTATGTCTAGCATTAGAAAAATACTTAGCATTGCAAAAGCAAGAACCCAAATATCTCAGAACCACTCATATTTACATTTATTGTTAGTTGCCAGGATGGTTATTGGAAGAAAATGAAAATATTTAGAGGGGCTAAATAAGGATTTATGGTACAGTAGGGCCCCGCTTTACGGCGTTCCGCTTTATGGTGTTCCGCTGATGCTGCAGCTTTCGTTTTTAATTTAAAAGCTATTTTTTCTCTTTTGCAACATTTTGCACCGTTTTCACACGACGCAGCCCATTAAAGTCAATGGGGTTCTGCTTTACAGCGTTTTCCGCTTTACAGTGGGGGTCCAGAACGGAACCCGCCGTACAAGCGGGGCCCTACTGTACAATCAAATCTGGTCCATAGCTATCGCTAGAAAATTAATTCAAAAATTAAGAGGTTCAGTAGAGGACATAACAAAAAGATTAGTTTTCAATTAGGTGGCAAAAATATTTTACATATAAATAGTGTCAATATTCAAATGCCTCCAGTGAAATACACCACTATTTGGAATTCTTATTAACTCTTCAGTTTCACTGGAGAATATCAGAAGATAAGACCCTGAGGACACCATCCTGACACTTACAGACCAAACATACAGCTTTACGGCGTTCCACTTTAAGGCGTTCCGCTGATGTGGCGGCTTTCGTTTTTAATTTAAAAGCTATTTTTTTCTCTTTTGCGCCGTTTTCACGTCATTTTCATGCGACGCGGCCCGTTAAAGTCAATGGGGTTCCGCTTAACGGTGGGGGTCCAGAACGGAACCCGCCGTATAAGCGGGGCCCTACTGTATCTTTAAAAAGGACACGTTATTCCCTCCAATACTACTAATTATTATTATTCCTAGGAATTGAGAATGCAACAACCCAAATTTGTAACAATTTGTGTGTTTGTGTTATTTCAAATTCCATTCTTATTTCCTTATTTCAGTCTGTGTCTGTGTTGGAATTGCTTTTTAATATGTCTTAAAACCTTCTATTTAAAAAAAGATGTTTTGAAAGCTTTCTTAAAATGTTTTTAAAGATGTTTTGTTTTAATGTATTTTAAAGTCTGTTTCTATGATGTTTTAAAGTGTTTTTAGTGCTTTTGTTTGCCACCCAGGGCTCCTGCTAGGAGGAAGGGCGGGATATATATCAAATAATAAATAAATAAATTTCTTTCATGTTATTGACTTATGTGTTTGTTATTAAATATATATATTTTAAAAAAGAACTTCTCACATTTGTATAGGGAGGCCTGTGATACCGGTACTCAATCCACGGAGGCACAGCTAAGGTCCGATTTACCATCTTTGCAAACGCCAAAGAACCCAGAAAATGGTCTGCTTGGTTCCCAAATCTCCCTAGAAATAAGAACATAAAGACCCATTTCTTAGTTACCAGGCTGGGGCAGAACAAGAAGCCTCAGGAAGCTTTATACTGTACTGAAGAACAACACTCAAAATGGTGCAGATTTTCCTTCATTATGCTGAGTTACTCACAAAGCTGAAGCATAAGGCAGACTCATAAACACTAGGTCTCTAGAACATTCCCAACCACAGAAGCCTTCAGAAGTTATTTTTTCCCATAGGATTGTATACCCATTTGAAAAGAAAACCTCTGAAACAAAGAAGAATCTGAGGGGATGAAAGAGCAGGAAACAACAACCCATTCAGGTAGTAATCAGTGGCAAGCAATAATTACCCCCAGATAACCAGGGAGGAAAGTGTTACAAAAGTTGTAAAAGTTTATAACACAAGAGACTAACAGAAGAAGGTATACTTGAATAGGAAGACTTATCACCTCTGTGGATTTATTTGCAAAGTTGGCAGAAAAGTGTATCAAGAAAGGTGGCAATGAGAGGTCTGGTGACCCGGAGGCAATTCTTACACGTGGCAAATAATCAAGTAGCCTTTATTACAAGGCTGTAATAAAAATCACAGCTGCTGTCACATCAACTGAGAGTTTTGGCAGGGAGTTTATAATTTATAATTTTGCAGCCTTTTTTAAAAACAACAACAATGGTTTTAGGACCATTATATTTTTTATTTTAACATTTATCTTCTTTTTATGCCTAATTATGAAGCATAATTATGTAACAGTGCTGTATAGACCAGAGGTTGGTCAGGAACCAGAAGTGGGTCACTCTCTAAGCTACAATGCAATCCACACCTTTGCACTGAGCCTCATTGTATTTTGAGTTGTGAAGGCCTAGGGGGAAAAAGTGGGGAAATTAAGCAAACCCCCCCCCCCGGGGTTTTCCAAAAGAATTTGGACTATGACATGTGAAAGGGTATAGACGTTTTTAGAAGTCCATGATAAATGTGATGACAAAAATGAAGAAACAGAAAATGACAGTGACGGCTCCGGAAATGAGACTGACTAAATTTCATGAGGTATTGAATGAGACAGTTTTCTTCCCTCTTTTTCTCTGCTCTTTTTATGGAAATGAGTGTGGTGTGTTTGCTTGACACTGTGGATGACTAGACGAGACATAATAATTTCCAGAATTCATAGTTTCTTTCTTTTTTATTGTAATATTGGTGGTTTCTCCTGTTTTTATTTTTTATTTTGCCTGCTCCTCATAAAGTGGCAAAATGAAAGAGATGCTCAGTTCCTTACAGTTTAGCATACAGTCTGTATTGTCTGAATAAAGTGTCCCTTTAATATACTAAGCATAATAATTTAATAGCAAACCAAGTTTTACATGATATATTTTCTGTCCCTAAAATAATTTTTTATCTGTAAAAGGTACTAAAAAAATAAGTATTGCATTTTTCAATTTTTCACAAAATTTATGTTAAAAAGTTATAAGTGGGTTATATGTTGGGACTAAAATGAAAATGGAAATGGACTGCCTTCAAGTCGATCCCGACTTATGGAGACCCTATAAATAGTGATTTCATGGTAAGTGGTATTCAGAGGGGGGTTACCATTGCCTCCCTCTGAGGTTAGTCCTCCCCAGCAGGCCAGGGCCTGCTCAGCTTGCCATAGCTTGCCCCTTCCTTGTCCGCAACTGCCAGCTGGGGGCGCAACTGGGCTCCTTGGGACTCTGCAGCTTGCCCACGGCTGCACAGGTGGCAGGGCACGTCACCCCTGAGCCACTCACTGTGGGGTGATCTTTAGCTGGCCCTTGACACCCAGGAGACACAAGCGGGGATTTGAACTCACAGACTCAGGACTCCCAGCTAGGCTCTCCTCCCCACTGTGCTATACCAGCTCCTTGTTGGGACTAAAAGAGAGTCTGAAATGGCCAGCCCGTAATTTAGTTGCAGCACCACCTGTTCTGCTAGCAAAAAGTGCTAAGTCTAATCCCAGGCATCTCCAGGTAAGGTTGGGAAGGACTCCTGGCTTGAAAACCTAGAGAGCACCTGCCAGTCAGGGTAGACCAGGGGTTTCGAAACTCTTTTCCCCATGGGCCACTTGAAAACTGTTGAGGGTCTTGGCGGACCCTCCTTAATGATTTTTCTGCCTGTTGTAACAATTGCAATTCCACAGAATTCAAATTACAATGCAAAATAATACAAGAAATAAAAATTTGAATCACTATGAATATTCTGAAGCAATGGATGAACTGCTCCCCCGTCTTCAGCCGCAAATCCACATGCCATGGGACCACCTAAATGAAGTTCACCGACCACAGCCTGGGAACCCCTGGCACGGGCAGCACTGACTGACCTATATGGACCTATGATCCAAGTGGGCGCACAGCAGCTTTCTATGTTCCTACTATCTGGGGCACAGATTGGAAAAGTTACTTTTTTGAACTACAACTCCCATCAGTCTCAGCCAACATGGCCACTGGATTGGACTGATGGGAGTTGTAGTTCAAAAAAAGTAACTTTCCCAAGCTCTGATCTGGGGTGATTTTAGGATGTTTTAATTGTTTTTGATGTATTTCAAAACTACTGTAACCCACCCTAGGGCTTCTTTCTGGGTGAAGAGCGGGTAATAAATGTAAATAATAATGGTAATGATCACAATAATAATTAATACCAAAAAGAACACAGGAAAAAAACCCAACAACAAAACACACTTAAATTTTAAACTGTTTAACACGGGGGGGCGAGGGGGAGAAGGAACGGGACTCTCCCCCCCCCGAGTTCCCCTATTAAGAGGCGCCTACCACAGGGATGGCGAACTTGTGATCCTCCAGGGGCAGCTGGACTCCAACTCCCAGCGGCCAGCACGGCCCAAGCGGACTCAGAGATGATGGGAGCTGTAGTCCTGCAACATCTGGAGGGCCGCCCCGCTTCCTCACCCCGGGCCCACAGCTAACCGAAAGATAAGCGCCTGCGAGAGGCGGGGGGAGAGAGAAAGAGAGAGGGAGGCAAGGAAAGGTGGTGCCTACAGCCGCGCCCTCGAGCTGCGGAACAAGGGAGGCACACCCGCGCCTCACCCATGCAGGGGCAATAGAGCAAGTATCCAGCAGGGTCCAAGTCACTGCTGCCGCTGCTGCCGCCGACGCCGCCGAGATAAAACAGGACGAGTAGCAGCCGTAGGCCCGCGACGCCAACCGGCCCCTTCCCACAGGCAGCCATGCCTTCCTCTCCTGCTGAGGCAGAGCGGCTGGAACAAGCGGTGTCCTAGGCAGGTAGGAGCGGCTTCGCTAGGCCCGGGCGGGCCAGGCCAGACCCGTCTCCATGGCGACCAACCCTGTTCCCGCCATGCCCCGCGCTCGCGAGGGAGGCAGGGAGGGCGAAGCGGCCAGGCCGAGGTAACTTCCGGTCTGCGCCGGATGTGGCGCCATGGAGGCCTTGAGGAGCGCGAGCAAGCCCGCGAGAGGAAAGTAAAGACGGCCGAAGCGCTGCCGCCGCTTGTCTTCCTCCCTCCTCCTCCTCCTCGCTGAACTTTTCCTCTTCCCCTCAGCCTCCGGCCATGGGGCCTCCGCCGCTCCTTCAGTTACCACAACAAGAACCGAGCACTCCTCCTCCTCCTGTATCTGAAGGCGCCGGGACGAGCCAGCAGAGAGGAGCGATTCGCGGGGCCGGGGTGAGCGAGCAAGCAAGGGAGCGGGCGGCACTAGTGAAAGTACGCATGCGCGGGGTTGGTGGGTGCTCGGGGCACCGTTGCGCCCCCCTCTCTCACCCCCAATTAGGGGGCTCTGCGCGGCACCCCTAGGTATTGGTGGTGATAACAATAGCATGCATATGGTGCCAAGGGTCGGAACAAAAAGGCAAAGTGCCTGCCCCAAGGAGCTTCCAGGCTTAAGGTGGGAAGCGGGTGGGCCACAGGGCGGCAGGAGGAGAAGATGGGCGAATGCAGTTCTGTCGGCTTAGACATCGTTTGAGGTGGAGGTAAGGACCGAGGAGAGCATTAAGCCAAAAGCTCTGTAGGAGAAGTGAGTTTTGAGCCTGAGTTGAGGGTGTGTGTGAGCTAGGGATGTCCTTGTAGGAGTTCTTGTGAGGAGCCACAGGCCCCAAGGGGGTGGCAAAGAAGATGCCAACCGTTGCGACTTCTGCAAGGGAGGCTCAGCGGAGCTCCTCTGTGTCCATGGTTGGCATGTAGAAGGCTCCAGGATCAATCTCTGGTGTGAAGAGTATCCGATAGGAGATGATGGCACAGACCTTTCTCTCTCTACTTCTAAGATTCTGGAGACCTGCTGGCAGTTGGAGTGGACAATCCCAGGGTAGCCATAGTCAGTCAGTAGTCTGACTTGGTGTAAGGCAAATTCCCAGATTCTGTAGCCGAGAGAGAAAATACACAGTGAGTGTGGTGCTGCAAACTCTGGTTGTCTTTTTAAACAAACAAACAAAAAAACTCACTTAGAATCACAGAATGGTAGAGTTGGAAGGGCCTACAAGGCCATTGAGTCCAACCCCTTGCTCAATGCAAGAATCCAACTTAAAAGCATATCTGACAGGTGACTAGCCCGTCTCCTTCCATTAAACTAGGCCAAGCACCTCCTATGACTCTTAATTCATAAGGGAGTCCCTGAGTCTTGGATTCAGCAGAAGGGATGTGTCTCAGTCCCACAAACATCATTTCAGCTGCTCAGAGCCCTTGACTGAGTAAGGAAGGCCGCCCTTTGATCCTGCAAGCTCACTGTCCTTAGGGCTGATGGGCAATTCCATTTCTGCTGGGAGAGGGAAGAATGAAGAGCACTGGAGCTCTGGCTTTGTGCCCACTTCCCGAAGAAGGTCACGTGGCCTTCTGCTTTGATCTACTTGGATGGAAACACTTGGCCCGGCGGAATGGCAGCCTGCCCTGTCAGCTTGCCGGTTTCCTAGGCAGATGTGCAGACACAACAGTCATATTAAAAATAAATAAGTCTTGGCATCCCTCTGACAGGTGATGCAAGTTGAGAATTCCACTTGAACCTAGAACAAGCTTTCTGAATGAAGAAAGCAGCGAAATGACAGGACTCCTGATTGGTAGGGATGAGGATTTTGTCAGAAGGTTGGGTCTTCTAATTTCTTCGTCCAGAGGAACCTTTTTTTTGTTTCAATAACCTTTTTTTAACTGTTTTGGGAGGTATAATTTTAGTATGAGAAAGCCGTTGAGAGGTGATAGTCCATTTACAATAAAGAGCTCTGGCATGGCCATCTTCTGAAAATGGGACATGCTGTTGAGTGCCATCAGTATGCATGGTGCTTTGTAGAGTATAGTAGGACAGGTTACTGCCCCAAGGAGCTTACAATCTAACGATGTAAATGGCAAAACAAAAATAAGGGAATGCTTCAATTTCCCAGCTGTAAAATGAGAACAATTATTATGTACCTCATAGGCCAACATGAGGTGCTCCGTCTCAAGAGTCATAAAGAAATTATACGCTATCACTGTGGTGACACGTAACACCAAACTGTTTTTGTAATAAATATCAAGGTGCATATGCAGCCTATCTTATGCATGTCAACACTGGTAGTCTTTGCTTCTTCCAAAGAGGTAAGAGGTATTCAGAGGTGGTTTACCATTGCCCTCCTCTGAGTTTGGATGCATCTTAGTCTGGTATCTCAGCTTTGACCATTCTGCTGTGGGTGCTCCTGCTAGGAGTCTAGCCTTTTGGTCTAGACTCCTGACAGCATTGCTGTCAGCTTCTTCAACACTCTCAAACCCCCTCACCACGTTAAGGTGTGCATCCTAAAGGTGGACATTATTGGTTAGGACACTTTAATGCCTTTTTTGTTCTTTCATCCTGCTCTTCTTTCAGAAATCTCACAACAGTTCTAGAAAGTGCTTATGTTGTCTCCTAGCTGAGGAGTGGTCAGGTCTACCCCCGCCCCCAACCTCCTTAGCTTCACCATTGCTACAGGACTGGTGTGCCTAGATTAGTCATGCTTGTTCCAAAATATATTTTCCCAACAGCATTAAAAAAAAAAGTGACATCTGTTCTTAGGAACCTCCAGTAGATCAACAGAGGAAGGAGACTCAACAGGGGAGATTCATGAATCAGTATTTACTGTCTTATTCTGAAAGGTATTGAAGGTCATCCCTAACATCTCTGCTGCAAGGGTGGAGTTTGGATCCAGTGTTCAAGTGGGAGTATTCCAGGCCTTATAGCAGGAGTGGCTAACTTCAGACCTAGGGGCCAAATGTGGCCCTCGGAACTCTCTCCAGGCCATATCCCTCACTGGCCTTGCTTCGCCGCCGCCCCCCCAAGAGTTTTTGTCTGGGTGGAATGGGCCCTTGAACACTGATGATTCCTCTTGGCTTGCCTGGATAGAGAGGGGTGTACCTACTGTACAAAGGTAAATGTTACATTTTCAGCTCTGACCACTTTTGCCTCTGGCCTCGCCCATCACTGGTAAGTGGCTTCCAGAAGGGAATGTGGCCCTTGGACTGAAAAAGGTCCCCCACCCCTGCCTTACCTCATGCAGCTTGCCTATTTGAAGCAAAGTATTACTTAGGAGGATAACTGCGGAATAACATAAATGCCAGCTCCTTTATTAGCAGGGAATGTCATACACTGAATCGGAGGCACACCGAGCCAGCAAGCGAAGCTTCGGGCTAGACTGTGTCTTGAGGCAGCTTTTTTCCTTTATGCAAAGAGATCTACACTGTCATTGTAGGAATTGCACATGGTGGTAATAGCTTCTCTTCTAAGGCTTTAATCTCAAGTGCTTCTTTAAAAATCTTAAATGCTCCTTAGAGTTTGATGCTGACATCCAGGAATCTACATATATTCTTTTACTCAAAATAGGGTTGGTGCCTAAAACTAGATAAAGGGGATTTATAATCCTCCCCCTGCTCTGTGCATGTATGTATTTACTTAAGTGTGCAATTGGTCCTTCCAGGTAGAAATCTCTTCTTGCTGAAACCTTTGAAGATTGTTGGTGGATGTGATTGTACCAGTGAGATGCCCATGGGCAGGACTTCTGCTTCGTTTGGCCCTCCTCTGCCAGGCCTGCCATGACAGCATTCTTTACCAGCGTTCCCAACTGGATTCAAGATGCAAAGCAGGAGGAGGAGGAGACAGGCTGGAAACTAGTGGCCCGTCCCAAGGGCCGAGAAAGCGAGAGCCAAGGGAAATGCCAGTATGAGCTTCCGGGAGCCTCCTTCCCCAGTGTGGATAAGCTGAGAGGAAACCCGGAGCAGAGACCATACTGCTGCCCTCAACTGCACTGTGGCAAGGCCTTTGCCTCCAAATACAAGCTCTACAGGTGTGTGGGGTAGTGGCTAGAGTGTTGGACTGGGAGTGGGGAGACCCAGGTGCAGACTCAGCCAGGTAGCTCACTGGCCAGTCAATATGTTTCTTGACCTCAATTTTATTGCGGGGGCTGTTCAGGAGATAAAAATGGGTGAGGAAACCAGGTGCACTGCTTTTGAAGTCTGGTGGAAAGGTGGGATACATATTTAATAGACTGATATATTCTGGTTGCCACCTGTCTTTACAAATCCTAGGTGGCTATGCAGCAACTTGCCCCAGGTGTGTGTGTGTGTTTCTGTGTCCGTGTCCCCATCCAGTGCTTTGGTCCTGACTATCTTTTTAAAAAATAAGAGTGTCATCAGAACTGCCTCCTCCACTGGGATAGGGCCTGCAGTGTGAGGGTAGGTCATGGGCTGTATCTTCCAGTGGTCAAAAGAATCAGCCCAGCGGAGCTTACCACAATAATCTCCAGGGGCAGTTTAAAACGTTCCAAGGAATGCTTCACCGTAGGATAAGGGTGAATGAACCACTTTCCTCTGTAAGCCCCAGCGCAAATGCAGGCTTAGTAGCTAAACATGAAAAGAGGTATTTGGGCGAGAATAGGTGGTGATGATGAGCAGATTTTTCTGGGGGTGACATAGGCTAATTGTAGGAATGGTAACCATAAGGCCATAGATGTAAACTTTGGGGCTGCTAGTGAAATGCACCAGACCTCGCCATACAAGGTTTCATGGCATCCTCCTCCTTTTATGATCTGAACAGCATAAGATGTTGCTTGGATGTGTGGTATTAAGTGTTAAAACGCTTTGACGTCTTGCTCTTCTTCAGTACCATATCTCTAAAACTGAGCACCCAACAGCACAGGAAGAGCGACTTGCCCAATCCATGGGGCCCAGCTTTTTTTTTTATGATGGGGAGTGTGGGGGGGATGCAGACAGGACAAGCAAGATGTTTGTAACCTGTGCTTCTTTTCCCGGCAAGGCACTTGGCCACCCATTCTGCCCAGAAGCCCCACCAATGCATGTACTGTGAGAAAATGTTCCACCGCAAGGACCACCTCCGTAACCACCTTCAGACGCATGACCCCAACAAAGAAGCTCTTCACTGCCCTGAGTGCGGCAAGAACTACAATACCAAGCTTGGCTACCGGCGTCACCTGGCCATGCACGCTGCCGCCAGTGGCGACCTCAGCTGTAAAGTGTGCCTGCAGGCCTTTGAGAGCACCCAAGTGCTGCTGGAGCACCTCAAGGCCCACTCGCGGAGGCCGTCGGGCAGCGTGAAGGAAAAGAAGCACCCGTGCGACCACTGCGACCGCCGCTTCTACACGCGCAAGGACGTGAGGAGGCACCTGGTCGTGCACACGGGCCGGAAGGACTTCTTGTGCCAGTACTGTGCCCAGCGGTTTGGCCGCAAAGACCACCTGACCAGGCACATGAAGAAAAGCCACTCCCAAGAACTGCTGAAGATCAAGACGGAGCCAGTGGACATGCTGGGCCTTCTCAGCTGCAGTTCAGCCGTCGCAGTGAAAGACGAGCTGAGCCCCGTCTTGTGCATGGCACCCCGGGATGTGATGAACAGCAAGAGTTTCCCTGGGATGCTGCCAATGGGCATGTACGGCGCACATGTCCCCACCATGCCCAGCTCAGGAATGCCGCATTCTTTAGGCCCCAGTCCTCTGCCAATGGGAATGAGCTATCCCCTGGAATCATCCTCCCCACCACAACCTCCCCCAAAGTACCAGCTTGGATCTACCTCATACTTGCCTGACAAGCTACCCAAAGTGGAGGTGGACAGTTGTTTGTCAGAGCTCCCTGGAGGCCTGTCTCTTGTGCCTGGTGAGCCATCCTCGTCCTCTCCTCAACCTGCCACCCTAGAAGAAACTCTTCTCTCCAAGAGCCCTGCTCTGCTCTCTGAGGCTCTCTGTGCTGCTAACATGGACTTCTCCCACCTCCTGGGCTTCCTTCCCTTGAACCTCCCGACGTGCAACCCTCCCGTCTCCTCGGGTGGTCTGGTCATGGGCTATTCACAAGGAGAGGCTCAGTCACTCCTCACCACTCTGCCACCGCAAGAGTCGCCAGGAGCCACAACCTCCCTTGGCTTTGGAGCGCTTCACTCATTGCCCTCCATGTTCTCTCCTGGCTTGGGGGCCACGACCTTGCCACGTTTCCACCAAGCTTTCCAATGAGATAGCCAGAGAGAACAGAACTGGCCTGAGTGTGTAGATGGGGTACTGCGAAGGTGCCCAGATTTGTTATCCTTCCTACTGTGGGGTGGGAAAGCTTTAGGAAGGACTGGAACTGCCATATCCATTTCGGTGTATACCTCCGTCCTAGACAGTGAGTAGGTTGCAGCAAATTAGGAATTCAGGGATTTCCCCTCCTTTTTTGTTTGGTAAATCAGGTGCCACACTCCACACAGAGCTACATTAGGGCTACCATCTGCATTCCACTTTAGGAGGTGATTGAGTTGGGGTCTGCCTCAAGTTAGGGCCCAACATTTCCTCTGCCTTTCAGTGTCTCAGTCCATGGAGCAGCAAGAGGCTGAAAGAAGCTGCTGTTGTCCCTTATGCCCCCCCCCAATCATCTCTGCTGGTTGTGCCCACAGTGCTTGGTCTGTGGCGATTCAACACTTCCTTTCTTCAGAGCCGCTTCATTAAGACTTCATTCCAATAGCATTGTGTTTCAGAGCCATCCGTCTTCCCCTCTCCCCCCCCCTCAAATCACTGCAAATCAGGAAGTGCCAGGAACACTGTCCTTGTTTCTGGTATAGCTATTACACTGTTTACACAATGAACTCGAGTCACCCTGATTTCACTTCACTACTTCCATTTCTTCCCCTGTGGGGAAAATAAACGGACTTGGGACGGCCTTTGCCAATTTGGCCAACTGCTCTATAGATTGTGCCCCCTCAAATCTCAATGTGGTCAGAAGGATGCTGCAGCCCAACAAGTCCAGCTTGCTTTTGTGTCTTCGAGAGCACTGTTCCCCAAAGTACGTGCAGGTACAGAGAGGGGTGGGCGGTGGCCCTTTCTGTCCTAATGGACGCTCATTGCTTGCGGGCTTGTTTCCACTTCTCTAGCTTACTGTTCAGCAGTGAGAGCTGCCACTCTGCCTTGCAGTTGACACTTGATCGTTGACTGTTGAAGCACAGCGGGCTTGCTAGGAGTAGCATCGCTTCAGCCCAGTAAGTGCAAGTCCTGAGAAGAAGTTTACTTATGCCGAGCCTCCCTGCACCTACTTGGCACTGCTTGTTGGAGAAGCCCATCAGGCTGTGCTTTGCAGGAGCCAGCCCACAGCGCCTAACATCTTAACTTCATGGGCAGAGGAAAGGAGCTACAGCCAGCATGAAGTAGTCTCACTCTTTCAGTGGCTCAGCAAGATATATGCCACTTGTCTCTCGTGGGATGTTTTTGGTAACGCTTGTGGGAGGCAGCTTTTAACTCAACTGTGTCTTATCTAAAGAATGCCTTCGCGCCCTGTTCCTGCAACATGTGTGCGTTTCCCACAACCTCCAGATCTCCTGTGCTCCTTCCTGTCTCTTTAAGCGCTTGGAGCCCTTCCTAAGGCACCCCACCCACCTGCCTCTTGCACAACCTGTGTCTAGTGTTTTCCCTGCGTTTCAGGGACGTGGCACTCAACTCAAATGAGGGCTGCTTTGTAGAGTTTTCTGAGAAAAGCTGAGGTCTTGCACCAAAGGATGAAGAGAAACAAAATGTGCCATGGCTGTGGGGGTTACTTTGGGACACTTTGGCAGCACCAGGATCTGGTCCCTGCATGCTTTGTCACTTGATGAACTTGGGCCCATTAGGGCTTATCAATTGTTCCTGAGTTTCTGCTTCTCTGTCATACATTTGCATGCTGTGTTTGCTGCTTCCATTCTCCCTCCTGCTTACAATCCGCTTCTCTTTCCCCTGCAGCTTCCAGCCTTCCCCAGGCACTTACCTGGACTATTCTGTCTGTATCACAGCAAATACCTCATGATGTAGGTTCCCCTACTTCCCTGTTCTTATGAACTCGCACTTGGTAGCCTCATTTGGGGGTCAGTCCACCTGTGTTGCACTTCAGGGTATCTTCACAAGCCCCAGATGTGCACTTCTTCATACCTCAGATATATATTGGGGGGGAGGGGGCTAAGACTCTGGGGTCTGTTACTCTTTTACCTGCCCAGGTATGATACGCCTACCTCTGCACTCATTCCAAGATGCAGTCAGTGGCTTCTCTGGAGCTCCTTTCTCTATCAGCAAATACATAGGAAGTTCATCTTCTACTAGTTCATGTTCCAGTTTGCTTTAAGGTCTAGGTTCTTCCTTGTTGCCTTCCAGTATTTTGATATTTTCTTTGTAGGATATCCCCTCCTACTGGAGGGACAGGATTTGTAGGCTTAGCTGGCCCTTCTACACCTGTTTTTTTCATACCAGTTTAGTATTTTGTGTAATACTTACCTCGGTAATTGCATGTGGAAGTGAGTTCCACAAGTTGTGCTTCCTGATCTGTTTTAAGACGTTGCCTTTCTAATTTCAGTGAGTGCCTTGCGCTGGGTAAATAGGAGAGTGTCTGGGCTTCTCCTTATCATTCAGTATTTTTAAATACCTCAGTTGCATTTCCTCTTACTCTTTTCTTCCAGAAATTGCTGCACAGTCTTTTATCTTATGCAATCCTCATCACATCCCTACCTCGACACTTAAGATAAAGTTTCTACACTTTGCTTCTTCAGATATGACATTTGACTTCTGATCATGACTCTTCCAGCTTTTGACATCTCCTGCCTTGTCTGTTGATGATACCTGCTTCCAGCCTTATGTTCTGGGAAAAGTCTGACCTAGGAGAATATTTTGGGTTCTGACCCCTGTTCTTTTGAATGACCGTGTCCCTTTGACCTGTATCTCTTTGCTTTATTGCCCAACCTAAGATATAGGATAGGTAAGATTTGCCCCACTAATAATTCATAGCAGGCTTGGATGCCAAACTTTATACCAAAATGTTACCTTGCCAGTAATTTGGGGAGGGAGTTGGGAGAGGAACAGTGAAGTTTTGTATAATTATGGGTGCAAAATGCCACCCAAACAGCTGTAACAGGTCAGACAGTTGATCTGTCCAGCCTGTTTTTCTGTTTCTGACAGAAACCAAATCAGCATTGTTGCTTAAAGCTTTGTAACAATAGAACAGTGTTAAATGAAAATGGGGATTTGGTGGTGGTTGACCGCACCTAATCTGCTAGTTCATACACCTGTTGCTCAACCTGTTTGTCCTGTCCCACTATAAAAAGGAAATTGTGGTATTTTTTTTTTAAAAAAAGCCCACTTGGGAGTGAGTTGCTCCTGGCCAGCGTAAGCGGCAGAGAAATGTGGGGCATGACAGTTGGGCAGAAGAGCTCATAAGCCCCCTGCCTCCTGTTCCAAGGAAAGAGCAGTAGAAGCACATAGCCACGTGCTGTCCCATCCTGTCTACTCTCAGACTTCCACCATTTTAATGCTGGGCGCAGGCTAGAGTTATTTGAGAAGCTGAATGTGAGGCTGTAGAGCTGTCGTTGCACACAATACATGTACTGGGTTGTTTTTTCTGTTCTGCCATGCTTGGTGCAAAGGAAATGTCCTTTTTGGGGGCTTAGGAGAACATGAAAGGGTGGCCTTTTTTCCCTCCTTTCTACACAAGTAGCCTGTTTCAAGAAAGGTATAGCAAAGGTATTGCTATCTCTCTCAAAACCAAGAACCTATAGATGCTCACGCTTTACTTACAGTGATCCTGTCTGGGCTATAAGAGCTTCTGTGAATAGCAGTCTCCCAAAGAAAATTAACACATTATGTATGTAAGGTTTGCCATCCTGTTCCCGTTGGCCAGGATGCTTTTTGCAGGAGGGCGATACGCCCACAGGTTCAAACTAAGGCAGGGAATTCTCAAATTCTGGACTGGTGGTTCTTGCCAGCAGCTGCCACCTTTTCCCATTATCACGAGCTTCTCTCTGCCTAGAACCAAGTTTTTTTAGGGTGGTGGGGGCGCTTTTTTCTGTAGTTCCACTCAGGAGTGAAATTGACTGGACGCGAATCTGCTTGTTAAGAAGTCTGGTCACTGTCACCACTAGACCAAGCGGCAGAGGCTACAGGAGATAGGAATGAATAGACTCCTCCACAGTGCCTGGGGGCAGGGATTGTGCTGCAATGAAAGCAGGGGATGAATCGCTATCCCTGCTCTCCTGAAACTGCAGTCTGGACACAGCCTTGGGTGTTCAGGCCACTTGAAGCATTGAGATAGGTGGCCTCTGCCTCTCGTCTGGTAGGTGTTTATCCTGATTCCTTTTTTGGGGTGAGCAACTGATGGGGGCCCTTTTGGCCATTATTGCATTTAGTGGCAAATAGTTCAGCAAACCAATAGAGGGTGGAAATAGGGACACTTTCTTTGTGTTAAACTGCTGTACGTTAATTTAATTGAGCCCGATTACTTGGAAAGGTGACCAGCTGGCCCATATTCACCCTTTCCAACTGATGCGTTGGTGCTTTTTAATACTTCAGTTATCCTTCCTCTTGATCCTAAATGCGGTATCTAGAAGCTTGTCTTGCTGATTTTACATGGGGCTTAATTTCATATGGTGTGTTTAATAGTGCGATCCATTGTAAAGCAGAATTTGTCTTTGAGCTAAAGAGATTTTCCTCCTGCTTGTCAAGATTTCAGCTTTACCAAGACAATGCCTTCACCACCACCCCACTATTTTCCCAGAGCTTATGATTGCTTTAGGACATCATGATGAGGTGATCTTGCAATATCTGTGCCCTGTTAAATGCTTTTTGTATCCTTGCGTGGCCTAACCTGATATTTACCACTCTTTTATGAACCATTGAAGACAAAGGTTTTTTCTGGTGCGGTTGGTGCCAATGCATGCCACACAACGACTGGTAAAGTCATCACCTGAGGATTTCTATGGTCTCTTAGTAAAGGGAGGATTGGCTGGTAGATATGCAGTTGCCATTTCTTCATGGCAGTTTGAGCCCCGTTGGCATACCTTTGTAGCTTCCTTGTTGAGGAAACTGGCACTAGGGCTTGTCCTAGCTTTATTGGTGTCAGTGTTGCAGCAACCCTATCCTTCCCCAAAAAGGGCTCGCTCACTGTCACAAGGGTCTGTGTTCCCTTTAGCATTGCAGTTTCTTGCTGTACAAGCCTGCAAACTGTTTTGTGAACGCAAGTACATCACAACTATATCCAAAGTTTTAGGCTCTACTATTTGACTAAGCTGGTTCTTTCCCTTGCAGTTAGCAGTAAGTCCAGCGGCTTTATTTTACCCACAGAGGCCTCTTCTCAATGTAAATAGTAAAACTCATCGGGTTATTTGTACTTTCCCTTCCTTCAACTGGCACATCCTAAACGCTTAACTCATTTTTATTTTCTTACTGAGATAGCAAGTTGCTTGAAACTTGAGAATAAAATCTGACGCACTCTCATGTCCCTGGAGATTTTGAGCCCATCCCTGTGTGCTCAAAATATGCCTTTGCAGATTTTTTTATTCCTTGCTGTGGTTATGGGATTGCCCTTTCAAAGAAGAATATGCCCCTCACAGCAGTGGGATTCACTTTCAAGATGCCACTATTTCCAGACTTGCTCATTAGAAATGGAAGAGATGTACAACCTCCTGGGGTTAAAATTTCAGCTGAATTACAATAAGAGAAAAAGTAATATCTTCTGTTTTAATGTTACACAGGAACCTTTGGTTAAATAGATATGTCAATTATGATGAATTATTGTGAGTAAGCTCTGCATGGAGGGTTTTGCTTGTGTTGGTGATCCTGGGAGAAAGATGGCCTAGACACAAAAATTGCAAAAACAGAATAGTTGCAAATGGAGTTTTGGGGAAGAGTATGGGCAGAGAGAGAATGAACATCTGTTCTTGACCCCTTTGTGTGTTTGGCTTGCTTTATGACTTTATGCATTTTCCACCACAACAGCTATAACTTGAAGCAGCTTCAAATGCTCCCTCTCAGTATCCACCCAAACGAAGAAATGTCAATAAACTCAACATCCCTTTTCTGCTGCTCACACTTGTTGAAACTGATGGGGAGGTTCTCTCCGCTTCCCCACCCCCCAAAAAACTAGATAGCTTTCAATAGCAAGTTTCACTTGCCCAGTTTTACGGTGTGCTCTCAGCCTCCAGCTAACGTCTCATTAAAACTTGGGATTTTTGCCTAGTCTTAACTAAGAGCTGTGGTGGTGGTAGTGGTTTTTTTAAATAATGCTTTATGTAATGTGTTTTTACCAAGGTTTTACTGCTAAATAGGATGCTTTGACATGGAGCAGGCTGGGGACAGCCCCTTCCCTTGTGACCTACTACCTCAAGGCCACAGATTATCTCCCATGTACCTGCTCCTTGTGCTGGCTACCACATTTTCTTAATTCTCCTGTACCCCTATGTGCATGCAAAGGATTATAAGGGAACAGGGCAACTGCTGTCACCTGTGAGAAAAGTGGGGGCAGTGGAAACATGGAAGGTAGAGGATGCTTAGTAGCCTGCACCTCTCCAGTGAGGAATTAAAGCTTGTGGATGCCCGTGTCTTGGGTTGTCATAGGCTCAGGGTCAGACCGCTGAACTCTGGTTGCTCCTGCAGAAGCCTTAATAGCATACACTGTGATTCTGGAGTGCTTTGCACTGGGAGGAGGGAGTCATGGTTCTTGCCTTGTTTTGGAGGTTGAAACTTAAGACACTCTAGGGATGCTCTGTTCCTCGAGTCATTTCTTCATGGGAAAGCTGCCTGGTCCTCTGAACGGGAGCAGGTGAAGTGATGTCATGAACAGCCAGTGAAGGTGCAAATGGCCATCCTGTCCGAGAGCGTTTGTCCCTTATGTTATCTGCTCTCCTGCTTACAGCTGTGGTGCAACGACTGGACTACGACAGGCTCCTCTGGAATTTCTCCCATTCCTGCACCTTGTAAGAGGGAGCTGACCTCTCTGAGCCATACCAGCCCAATCTCCCATGCTGGCCAGCCTTCCCTCTGTTAGAGCCACCAAGGCCCTCTTGGCCTCAAGCTGGGACTTCTCAAACAAATCTAGCACTTTTTCTAAATGCAGCAAACAACCTCTTTATCAGAGTATTGTAGGACTTCTTACAAGTCCAAGTTTTTAAAACTAAAGATTGAAGTGCCATTAGGAAATGTACAGTTCAGCATTGTGCAGTTAACTTTTCCTTTTATCTTAACAGAATTAAGTCCAAAATGAAAGAGGGTGTGTTTTTTTAAAATGAAATTGCTTATTAAAAATGTTTGAAGTATGAGCTATACTGTTTGTTTGTGGTAGTGGGAACACTTATGCATAGCGCAGGTGGGTACCTAAGAACCAAACTGCCTATCACCCAGCTGGAGCCTTTAGTTTTTCCCTAGAAACGTGGCCTGTTTAATAAATAGAGGAGCTTGAGGCAGTTAGGGAAGAGCAGGACTTAATCACATGGTGTGAGAGCAAGAGGGAACCTAATTTTCAAGTTAGTATGGGGACTGCGAAAAAGACAAATAATTGGGTGTTAGAACAAATTAAACCAGAACTGTCACTAGAAGCTAAAATGATGAAACTGAGGTTATCATACTTTGGACACATAATGAGAAGACAATATTCACTAGAAAAGACAATGCTGGGAAAAACAGAAGGGAGTAGAAAAAGAGGAAGGCCAAACAAGAGATGGATTGATTCCATAAAGGAAGCCACAGACCTGAACTTACAAGATCTGAGCAGGGTGGTTCATAACAGATGCTCTTGGAGATCGCTGATTCATAGGGTCACCATAAGTCATAATTGACTTGAAGGCACATAACAACATGGGGATCCTGCATCTTGCCACATGTTGCTGGGCTCAGCATTCATCATGCTTGACTGCTGCCCATGCTGGCTGCTATGGCTGATGAGAATGGAAGTCCAGTGATAGTTGGAGCTCTGCAGGTTCCCCAACCCTGTGCTAGAATCACTATTCAGGTAAGTGCCTGCCAGTTTGGAAGTGAAACTGAGCTGCCCACAAATTAGGGAGTGGATACTAGATACTCTCGTATGTGGACTGAGTATGGCGGCTAGTGGTCTCAAATTTCACTGTAGATGTTACAGTGTACTGTCAGCTGGAAAACTCAAAGGTGCAGGGGATTGGCCTATTGAGCCCTTCTGGAGGAGGAAAGAACTCGCTGGAAGGAACCCTGAACAAGCAGTGCTGCTCTTAAGAGGTGGGGATGGGATACGCTACAACATTTTGTTTTAGGGCCCACTTTTATTAAGTGGCATGAAATGTGGTAAATAAAAGTAGAATCTCTCTCCAATCAGAAGTCTAGAACTATAGGTCATAGGCTTCCTCTCCAAGTCATCCTTTTGGCTTCTGAAATACTATCTCAAACAGCCCATACATTTTCAAGTTTGTATTGGCCACAATAGCAGACCAGAAATAATTCCTTACATATAAAAGCCAAGATTCAAGAGACTAAAGTGCAAGTCTAACACCCCTTGAGTTTTAAGAAAGTGATTCCAGATAGATAACACAGCAAAGCATCCTTTTTTATAAAAAGCAGTCTTTACACTACTCCCTACAGTTCTGTGACCAGAATGGCTGGATTTCCTGACAACAGGGCAAATGCAAGAAATCCCACCTGTTGCGCTGCACCTTGAAAATCTGAACAAGTCACTTGTAGCTAAAGTTGCGCAATCCAAAACAATGACAACAACAGCATATTTATTTACAGTTGGGCTCAAACAATACATTAAAAAATATAAGAAACAGTGGAAGGATAGAGCAGATCTGGTTAAAAAAAATCACAGGGAGAAAGGACTCGGTCAGGTATCCTATTGCTAAATCAAATTGGAGTTAACTAAGGAATCCATAGCAAAAGTGACAAATACCACACTTCCTGATTTGTTAGACCTTGATACTTGAGCTGGTGTGGCTTTGGCGTTATGGGCAATGAAGCATGGGGCAAGTAGCAACAGCTGTTAGAAATTCCTCATTCTCTATGATCATGGGACTGTTATTTGCTTATGCCATAATATGGAGAACCGAGCAGTGGAGTCTTCCCTGCAGTTATTACAAGACAAAGTGGGGTGGGGTGTGTGTGTTAAATTAAAACACACTTAAGAGATCTCATAGATAAGAAATGCATGTGTTCCTACAGAGATTAATTTTCTATGGAAGAAATCCACAGAACTCCCACCACCTACCACCATGGCACACCCACTCTTTTGCTAGAACCGCACATTCATAAAGCAGCAGAATTTGCAGGGAACTTGGAATTAAGCCATTCCACAATTAGGTTTGATTTTTTTTAAAAGTAGCTGAAAATTCAGTCTTTTAATTCTGATCACTTACAGCAAGATTTTGCTACACAAAGGAGGTACTTTAACCACCTTAAAGGAAATGCCCAACGGAGTGCAACAATCTCTGAGAAGAGACAGACCCATTGTGCTCAGTTAAAAAGTAATCTGATGGTATAGTCTACAAAAGGAGTAAAACCCAATTTTTGTTCTTGGTAATTGGAAAAGGCACAGGGGGTCCACTGGTTACATTTTAGGAGTTGGACTCTGACCACCTATCTAATTTACAAAGAGGTCAAGAGTAAAACCACCAATACTTATGCATTTCTGGAGGAACAGACAGAACTGAAAAAGTGACAAGATGGGGCACCAAGATTGCAGGGGAGTGGGTGAGAAAAAGAACAAATTATTCCTTTTTTTTTTTGAAAGTAAGAAAAACCAGAACTCTTCTGGTTTCTTTTCCACTCTTGCACATTACAGCAGCAGTTCCCAACAAGTGAGCTGTGGATTCCTTGGCACATGAGCAGCGGAGCAAGTTTTTCTGAACAGTCTCTAACCTCACCAAAATCCAAGAGTTACATGGGGGCAGTGAGAGAGATTCCCTGGGATTTTTCCAGGATTTCCAAGTAGCCTCCAGTTTGCAGGCCTATGACATTTTCAGCAGGCGGTGGTTCCACGTTATCAGTTTATCCTCATTCAAAGCAAGTGAGTGGGGGCCAAGACAACAGGCGTCTGTTGCTGTCTCCACTGACACTCCCTCAGCATTAAGTGGGCACAAGAGGCAGAGTGGAAGGTTGCACAGTTTGAGAGACGTCTGTGAGAGAACTGCACTTGCCTTGTGAAATGGCACCTCCAGAGTACCAGAACGGACAGCTGCTGGAAGCAGAGTACAAGAAGGTGGCAGTAGACCATTTCCAGGAATGCTGACTTCCAATTTCTCTCTCTCTCTCTCTCTCTCTCTCTCTCCACTGTCTTGTTCCAAGAAAGGGCACAGCAAAACGTTATCCTGTGCAATTACTGAAGAATCTCCCTGAACTCTTGACAGTTTCATAAATTTGTATCCATTGCAATCTCGTATTATTGTAATAACAGAAAATGAATTAGACAAAAGAAAAAGAAAGTTACTCATTGAGGAGGGACGGTTTTCAGCTAAAAAAAACCCTTATAACCAGAACAGGATAAAAGTTAAAATGCAAAGTATCTATACCCTTCCTCACCAGGAAATCCAATTCCACGGACGCTGTGCCAAAGATTACATTCCAAAAAATTGAACTATTTTTATTTCTTGTGTCCCACTCCAGTGGGATTTATTTCCTTGGGAGAAACGGGAGAGTTCCCCACTTCCTTCCAAGGAGGAAGCTGAAGGGACAGCTGCTTTGTGCTATGTGATGCCAGGGCATCTTCAGTCTATTTTCACAGCGGCATAAATCTTGCGGACAAACATGTAGGCTGCATAGAAGCCAATGGTCCCCGTCAAGAGCCAGAAAGACAGCACCATGAGGGCTGTGTAGCCAAAGTATAGCAAGGAGGGAATGAACTCGACAATGTCCAGCTAGAAGAGAGAATCAAAATGAGGTCAGGCACACTTCAAACCCTCCACACTGGCCCACACTAGCCCTCTTCGCCCAAGGAAAAGCAGGACAGGAACTTCCCTCACCACCACCACCCCAAACTGTGAAGAGTACAGTTAAGGTAAACAATTTACCACCTTAAGGAAATGTCCAACATTTCCCCGTCTTAAAGAAGTGGCCAGAAAATGGCACGTTTTCCCATTAGACAGCCCCCAGACCAGATATCACATTCCTTTTAATAGCTACTGAGTCGATAAGGACAGTAGGATTCTGAGCTGGTGCAAACAGCAACGTACCTTATTTACAAAGTAGAAGATTGCATAAATTAACACATAGAAGGCAGACCCTCCAGACACTAGGAAAGTCCTCCACCACCACCGATAATCCTGGTAAACAGAGGAGACACATGCTGCGTTATTCTGTCAAAGTGGAGGAAGCAAGCAGAGGATCCTGGACTTGATTCTCACCAACAGAGATGATTTGGTGGATGAAGTGGCAGTTACGGGAACTCTGGGGGAAAGTGACCACGCTGAGTTCTTGATTTTAACAGAAACAAAAGCTGAGAGTAGCCATATGTGCACCCTGCACTTCAGGAAAGCTGATTTTAATAAACTCAGAACAATTGTGAGTACGGTTCCACGGCAAGCCACCCTAATGAGAAAAGGAGTCCAAGATGGGTGGGAGTTTCTAAAAAAGGAAATTCTAAAAGAGCAATGGCAAGCAATTCCAACAAGGAAAAAAAAGGGGGGAAACAACAGAAGAAGCCAGTGTGGCTTCACAAAAAGCTTAGAGATGACCTGAAAACAAAAGAAGACACATACAGGAAGTGGAAAGAAGGCCAGGCCACAAAGGAAGAGTACAGGCAGGTATCACGGAATTGCAGGGATGGCATCAGGAAGGCTACAGATGAGAATGAACTGAGACTAGTGAGAGATGCCAAAAGCAACAAAAAAGCTTTCCTCAGGTACGTCCATAGTAAAAGACAGAGAAAAGAAACAGTGGCAGTTACTCAATAAGGATGGCAAAATGATAACAGCTGACAAAGAAAAGGCAGAAGTGCTCAATTCCTACTTTGGCTCAGTCTTCTCCCAAAAAAGGGTCTATGATCCTCCTGGGAAACATGAAGTGGAAGGTGCAGGATTGGAGCTTGAGATTGATAGACAAATGGTCAAGGAATACCTAATCGCTTTGAACGAGTTCAAATCGACAGGGCACAATAAACTGCATCCTAGAGTACTGAAGGAACTGGCTGAAGAACTCTCAGAACTGCTGTCTATTAACTTTGTGAAATCATAGAGGACTGGTGAAGTGCTGGACGACTGGAAGAGAGCTAATGTTGTCCCTATCTTCAAAAAGGGCAAAAAGGAGGAACCAGGGAACTACAGACCAGTCAGCCTAACATCAATCCCTGGAAAAACTGAGGAGCAGATTATAAATCAGTCAATCTGTAAGCACCTTGAAAACAATGCAGTGATTACTAGGAGCCAATATGGATTTATGAAGAACAAATCCTGCCAAACTAATCTTATCTCATTTTTTGATTGGGTAACCTCCCTTGTAGACTGTGGGAATGCTGTGGACATAATATATCTCGACTTCAGCAAAGCTTTTGACAAAGTGCCCCATGATATTCTGATTAGCAAGCTAGTTAAATGTGGGCTGGATGAAACAATTATCAGGTGGATCCACGGTTGGCTCCAGAATCGTACTCAAAGAGTGCTTATCAATGGTTCCTTTTCAAAATGGGCGGAAGTAACGAGTGGGGTAACACAGGGCTCAGTCTTGGGCCCAATGCTCTTCAACATTTTTATTAACAACTTGGATGAGGAGGTACAGAGCATGCTTATCAAATTTGCAGATGATACAAAATTGGGGGGCATAGCTAATACCGTGGAAGACAGAAACAAAATTCAAAAGGACCTTGATAGGCTGGAGCATTGGGCTGAAAACAGAATGGCATTCAACAGGGATAGATGCAAATTTCTACACTTAGGAAAAAGAAACCAAATGCACAGTTATAAGATGGGGGATACTTGGCTCAGCAGTACGACATGTGAGAAGGATCTTGGAATTGTTGTTGATCACAAGCTGAATATGAGCCAACAGTGTGATGTGGCTGCAAAAAAGGCAAATGCTATATTAGGCTGCATTAACAGAAGTATAGTTGCCAAATCGCGTGAAGTATTTGTTCCCTATTCAGCACTGGTTAGGCCTCATCTTGGGTACTGTGTCCAGTTCTGGTCTCTGCACTTCAAGAAGGATGCAGACAAACTGGAACAGGTTCAGAGGAGGGCAACAAGGATGATCAGGAGACTGGAAACAAAGCCCTATGAGGAGAGACTGAAAGAACTGGGCATGTTTAGCCTGGAGAAGAGAAGATTGAGGGAACACAGGATAGCACTCTTCAAGTACATAAAAGGTTGTCACACAGAGGAGGGCCGGGATCTCTTCTCAATTGTCCCAGAGTGCAGGACAAGGAATAATGGGCTGAAGTTGCAGGAAGGCAGATTTCGACTGGACATCAGGAAAAACTTCCTAACTGTTAGAGCCATACGACAATGGAACCAATTGCCTAGAGAGGTAGTGGGCTCTCTGACACTGGAGGCCTTCAAGAGGCAGCTGGACAGCCATCTGTCGGGAATGCTTTGATTTGGATCCCTGCATAACAGGGCCCCTTCCAACTCTACTGTTCTATGATTTTGTGAAAGCTCTCTACATCCCTTGTGCCCCCCCCCCACATGTTGGGGCAGCCATAGATGGCCCACATGAGCTCTGCTAGCGGCAAGTTTGAAATGGTACAAAGCTGTAGGCGGTAACTTAGATGGCTTTAAAAGATTAGAAAAAATCATGGAGGGTAAGGGTATCAGTGTCTACTAGTAATGATGGCGATGCTCTGTCTCCATAGTCAGAGGCTGTATGCTTCCGAATAACAGTTGCTGGAAACTGCAGGAGGGGAGAGTGCTCTTGCACTCAAGTTCTGCCTGTGGGCTTCCCATGGGCAACTAGTTGGCCACTGTGAGAACAGGATTGTGGCCTAGCTGGGCCATGGGCCTGATCCAGTAGCTCTTCTTATGTTCTAGTGGATTGTGCAGGCTTGATATCCTCAAGTATGGTGGACAGTAGATCAACTTCACAGGACAGTTTGGCGGCCAGGCTACTTTCATTCCTGCAGTTCTCTTGAAATTAGGCTAGACTTCACAAGATTCTCTTGAAGGCAGATCATCCAGATACACGGCAATGTGAATTTCCCTCAGAAAAACATAAACCAAAAACGCTTCTTGCACATAGAAAATTAGCATGCCAGGGAGAAAGTAAAGCTAACTTTACCCCATGATACGCTAGTTTTCTTTGTGCTAGGAAGTGTTTTGTCTTTTTGTTGTTGTTTGTTGTTATGTGCCTTCAAGTCGATCACGACTTATGGCAACCACATGAATCAGTGACCTCCAAGAGCATCTGTCGTGAACCACCCTGTTCAGATCTTGTAAGTTCAGGTCTGTGGCTTCCTCTACAGAATCAATCCATCTCTTGTCTGGCCTTCCTCTTTCTCTACTTCCTTCTGTTTTCCCCATCATTATTGTCTTTTCCAATGAATCATGTCTTCTCATTATGTGTCCAAAGTATGATAACCTCAGTTTCATCATTTTAGCTTCTAGTGACAGTTCTGGTTTAATTTGTTCTAACACCCAATTATTTGTCTTTTTCACAGTCCATGGTATGCACAAAGCTCTCCTCCAACACCACATTTCAAATGAGTTGATTTTTCTCTTATCCACCTTTTTCACTGTCCAACTTTCACATCCATACATAGAGATCGGAAATACCATGGTCTGAATGATCCTGACTTTGGTGTTCAGTGATACATCTTTGCATTTGAGGACTTTTTCTAGTTCTCTCACAGCTGACCTCCCCAGTTGTACCCTTCTTCTGATTTCTTGACTATTGTCTCCATTTTGGTTAATGACTGTGCCGAGGTATTGATAATCCTTGACAAGTTCAATGTTCTCATTGTCAACTTTAAAGCTACATAAATCTTCTGTTGTCATTACTTTAGTCTTCTTGACGTTCAGCTGTAGTCCTGCTTTTGTGCTTTCCTCTTTAACTTTCATCAGCATTCGTTTCAAATCATTACTGGTTTCTGCTAGTAGTATGGTATTGTCTGATACAAAGGAGGATCTGCTAGCCAGAGACGCAATCCTCAGCAGCAGAAGCGAGCACCCTTAGTGCGGTGTCCTCTGGTAGATCCTCAGCCACAGAGTCAAGCACCTCCTGCAAGGGTTCTTGGAGGGAAGCTTGCTCCTTTGCACACCAGGAAGAGGGAGCCAGTGGCAACGAGCCACCTTGCTCCACTCAGGGCTAGGGAAGCCAGGAGGGACAAATCGGAGTGGATGCCAGAAGGGAGGCCCACATACATCATACAAGAAGGAAACTCTGAAGTGGAATGGAGAGAAGGACAGAGGGGGGACTCAGTTTGGAAGGAAGGGATGGATTATCTTGATGAGATCCAACCAAGAAGGCTGGAGAACAGGGGTACCACAGGTAGTGGAGGGAAGATCTGCCACAGGGCTGAAGATGGAGAAGCTAGACAGACAAAAAACGTGGCACGGCAGAGGTAGGGAAACAGGAAACGAGGGAAAAGCAGGTGAGGGGAAGCTGGCCTTTAGAATACTGAGTTACACCTTGTGTTGATGAAGTATTTTATATTGTACGTCGCCCAGAGTGTCCGTTAAGTCAGACAGATGGGCGTCTGATAAATAAAATTTTATTATTATTATTATTATTATTAAAGTTAAAGTGGCTCAGGTGTGAAGACCTTGCACCATGACACTGGACTTTCAGAATCTGAGAAATGTGGGTGAGGAAGCGAGCGTGTGCAAGAGAGTGTGGCCTTGTATATTTCCCCTGGTACCAAGGAATGCTCCCCGTTATTGGACAACAGCATCTCTGTGTGTATGCGTGAGACAGACAGAGAAAACATTAATATTATGTGATTGCCACAGGAGCAGCAGGACATGGCACTGACTTCCCAGGTTAGGCATGAGGTTGGGGGGAGGGGAAGCAGCAATGGCTCTACTCTGATTTTGTGCTCTGCTATGCTCTCATGGCAAACACTGTTTGCTATCTCACACACCCCAGGGTGTGAGTGGGCCCTTGACACCAGTCTTAATTTTTAATTCTCCAGAACTCAAAGCAATAAACATCATCTATAAAATGTTAAATATTTTATTATCAACTTTTTATTATCATTACCAATTCAACAGAGAAGGGGGAGGGGTGGGCAGAAGGGTGGTGGTGGTATGACTCAAGAAGGGACCCTGCACTTCTAAATTTGCCACTACAGCACTGGCTGAGAGACACTGGGACACGTTACAGAACTGGGTTGCGTTCCCCGCCTGCGCCTCCCTCCCCCAACGTCCATCTGTCATCTTACCTCAGCACAGAGCTGGAAGTACACCATGACAATGCTGATCTGGGAGCAAGAGACCACAAGGATGATGAACACCAGGAAGAGGAAGCCAAAGAGGTAGTAGAACTGGTTTTCCCAAATTGCCTGGATGCAAGAGAGAAGGGGGGGGGAGTGCAAAATAGGAGAGGACATAAAAATGATGGAACAGGCCTTGAGAAACAAGCAAACGATTGCTGCTGAGGCACATCTACACCAGAAATCTCTACACATTTTACTCCACGTTGACCACCACGGCTTTCCTCAAAGATTCAGGGGGAGTCACAGGCTGCTGGGGTTGTTGGTAACCCTATTACTCCCTGGCCCACCCTTACAGAACTACAATTCCCAGGGTTCCGAGGGAAAATAAAATGACCGTTAAGCCAGTAAAGTCTGCAGTGCAGATACTCCAAAGCAGTGGTAGGGCATCCTAGAGACAGAACCACTTTGCTGTGACACAACAGCTTCCTTCGCTATGTGCATGAAGTGGATTGGGAAAACAGTCAGCGTAGAGAGAGCCAGGCGTGCGGCAGAAGATGAAGCAAGCTTACTAGCTGGTAATGAAGGACGATGAGGAATGTAAATACTAGATCCTGACAGATGGGTTTGAAACAGGAATTCAGGGTTTTAATATTAACAAGTTTGACACAAAACCCTAACAAGAAGTAGTAGTAATATTCCAAACATATACTGGGGCATCAAAGGATGCAAAAACTGCTATAGCAACAGTACAAGACAGTTTCTGGAGAAAGAGCAGGGCACAATCATTTATATTTGTTAGATTTTTTTTTAAAGCATTGTATTGGTTTCTCTAATCTGCCAGCCAGAGACAGCAGGACTGTCACCAGGCCAGGCAACTTCTCACTGAGGTGCTGTACTGTTTCAGACTGTGGCTGGGGGCTCATGTAAACAGAACAGGCCCCAGTCCAGCGATTCCCTGTGCAAAGGAAACTAGTGCATTAGGGAGCAGGGTGCTAGCCTATCCTCTTCCTTGCCATGCCAGCTCTCTATTCCGGGATTGTGAGTAAGTAAATAAGTAAGCAAGTATATCTGAATGAGACATCCAGGCATACTAGCTCTCACAGGCAGTAAAGGCAAGGTGCAGAGCGGCCACCGGAGTAAGAACAAGGCTTTAGTCTATACTTTGCTGCTACAGACTTACATTTTCCCTTCTGGAACCACAGCTGGCTTATCCCACCATTTGAAAATATGCAAAGAGCTTTGTTGCCTTCTGGCAATAATTCCGTTTGCTATCATTCCCATTTTGCCAAGACCGAATGAGCACAGCTCACCAAAGGGCACAGTGTGTGCTCGTGGCGGACGGGGCTTTCGTTCTGGAATTTTGCTAGCCAAGTGGCTGCACTGTGCGATGGGGGTGGGGGTTCCCATGCACTGATGCAAAGCATGCTGGGTACAGCTCTCAAATCATGTGAGGAAACAGAGGATAGCCAGCAGATTTCTCAGACTGGATGCTCCTCAACTGACACCCTTAGAAATGCAGCTCCCCCAGGTGACTACTTTGGTTGCTTGTGTTGTCGACTTGGCCCCAATACAGGCCTCCCAGAACAAAGCTTGATTTTCTATTCAGCTGGAGCATTTCCTCAAGGATATGATGATGATTCAGGATCCCTATTATCGTGGTGAAAGATACCTCTCTTCTTCACAACAGCAAGAAAGCAGTCACTTCTCTCAAGGCATTCTCCAAGAGGAGATCGTTGAAGCAGCATCTGCCCATTACAACAAGCCAAGTCTCACAGCTCAGTCCTTTGGGACTGCTGTGACCAATACAAAAAGACTCTGGAGGGTCACATCTTACCCTAGAGCTCAACAGGCAGAGCCTGGAAGACTTGATGAGTTCATAGGAGAAAGAACCATCCTCCATCCCACATGGGCTCCATAAAACACTCTTGCCCGGGAGCCACCCACCCCCAACATCACTCCTTAAAGGCCCTACAATGCAGCTCTCTGGGAACCCCACTTCAGAAAGTAAGAGGATGGCAATGTTTCTTACACTGAAGATGAAGAAAAGTTCAATGAACATGGCTCCAAAAGGCAGAATTCCAGCCATAAGAATCCTAAAAGATGAGAGGAAAAATTGGTTACTATAAAATACGTTTTGTTTGAGTGAGATCCAACTGACTATCAATTCATTCCTGTTGTCTAGACTACTGCTGTGTGTGCTTCTGGGGGCTGCCCCATTTCAAATATAAGAAGAGCCCAGCTGGATCAGATCAAACGCCATCTAGGTTAGCATCCTGTGTCTGACAACAGCCAGCCAGCCAGCCACTTTCCAGAAAGCCCGTAGGCAGGGCACAAAGGGAACTGCTCAATGCTGTTTTCTGTCCCCCCAGCAATTGGTGTTCCATTGGGTTGCCAAAGAGACTAGCTATCGATAGGCCTATCCTCCATTTCTGAGGCTGTAAGAAACTTAGTGTTGCACTACAACCTAGGAGACCAGGGTTCGAATCCCTGCACAGCCACGAAGCTCACTGGGCGACCTTGGGTCAGTCCCTGCCTCTCAGCCTCAGAGGAAGGCAACGGTAAACCACCTCTGAATACCCCTTACCATGAAAACCCTCTTCATAGGGTCGCCATAAGTCAGGATCGACTTGAAGGCAGTCCATTTCCATTTTTCCAAGGAACTTATAGGACAACATACATATGTCTATGAAGCTGCTGCTTCACACTGCCATTATTCTGAGCCATGCAGCCCAGAACCATCTACCACTCTGACAGGCAGCAGCTCTCCAGAGCCTAAGGCAGGGCGAGGTCTTTCCCAGCCCTGTGAGCCAAGACCCTTTGAACTGGAGATGCCAAGGTCTGGCCCTGGGACCATCTGCCTGCAGAGCATGTTCTGTATTCTGGCACTGAGCTGCGGTCCCCTCCTCTCCGTTATACAGACACTGTATACGTATGCTGGAGAAAGTGCCTGAGCCCCATCCAGGGTGGCTGTGGTCGATCCAGCCAACTGGGGTGCTGGCAGCAGTAGCAATCTGACAGGACAAGCTGTCCAAGAGGCAGAATGATTTGCCCTCACCGGAAAGTATTCCCTTCCAGCAACTGGACAGCACATCCTTTCATAAATAAGCCTCTAGGCCAACTCAAAAAGAAGCCATCAAATTCTGGGTGGTTTGCTTGGATATTATCCCAAACCAACCACCAGCAGCTCTTGTGCCTCAGCTGGCAGCAGAATGGCCCTACAGAAGGACCCAGGCAAAGGCAGAAGGCCCAGGGATCTTTCCCAGCCTTTCTGCAGCAATTTGCTCACTAGCCTTAACAAGCCACCCAAGCAAAGACTTGGCCCAGCTGGGCTGGAAACGGTTCTCCTGGACACTCACCCAACAAACCGGTTCATGTACCACCTCTGTTCTGGGATCTGCCTTGGAATCTGATTGGTCCGCACGGGGTTGTCGTAGGGCTGCTTGCGAAATCCAAAGTAGTAGCCCAGGTAAACCAGGGGCAAAGAGATACCAAACCACATGCAAAGGAGAGCCACCATGGTGGGGAAAGGCACCTGCAGGCGGGAGTCCAACTCTTAGAACAGCTGGCCAGCAGAAGAAGAAATTGAGAGGGACCCAGCCAGGGGAGCTCTACCTGGAGCCATCCCTGCCTGGCCTCCCACTGCTCCCCCATCACGGCATTTTTAAAATCTATTTGTTTATTATTTGATTTATATCCCGCCCTTCCTCCCAGCAGGAGCTCAGGGCGGCAAACAAAAAAGCTAAAAACACTTTAAAACATCATAAAAACAGACATTAAAATACATTAAAACAAAACATCTTTAAAAACATTTTTTTTTAAAAAAGCTTTAAAGACTTTTTTTTTTTTTAAAAGGTTAAAAAAACATATTAAAAGGTTTAAAAGCATATTAAAAAGCAATTCCAACACAGACGCAAACTGGGATAGGTCTCAACTTAAAAGGCTTGTTGAAAGAGGAAAGTCTTCAAAAGGCGCCGAAAAGATAACAGAGATGACGCCTGCCTAATATTCAATGGGAGGGAATTCCACAGGGTAGGTGCTGCCACACTAAAGGTTCGTTTTCTATGTTGTGCAGAACGGACCTCCTGATAAGAGGGTATCTGCAGGAGGCCCTCACCTGCAGAGCTCAGTGATCGACTGGGTATATAAGGGGTAAGACAGTCTTTCAGGTATCCTGGTCCCAAGCTGTATAGGGCTTTGTATACCAAAACTAGAACCTTGAACCATCATGAACAGTCCGCAAGGCAACACACTCGGCTGACATTACTGTCCCCTCACAGGCAAGCTCCTGGGGCCACATGCCAGTTAGCAGGTGGAGCCAGAGGCAGTAAAGGCAGAGCCACGGAAGGGACTCTTACTTTGTACAGTGGGCTCCATCTATGCACAGCCACAGCCCTCTCCAGCCTGGCAGGCGAGAGGCATCGACACTGTCCGAGGACTTCTTTCTGCCGGGCAAAAGCCATTGAGGAGACTGGTAAGGGGGATATGACCTGCAGAGACTCCCAAAGGCCAGGCAGGCCCCGAGGGCCACATCCAGGCCTGAGGTTGCCCACTCCTGATTTAGAGGCAGCATGTTGTCTTCCCACGTGCTGACTCTTGCCCACATATTTCAGTATCTAAGCTGAATTCCCAGGACCACCATTATAGGGAAAAGGCAGCGGGAGAGGTTAAGATATATTCTTGCTTCATTATTACATACTGAAAACCTCAGTAAATATATTTTAAAAAATCTAAAACAAGATAGACAGGAGAAAAGAACAGAAGGCAGCATGATATGGGCAGGAGGGGGAAGGAACTAGTCTAGGTCCAAGACAGAACTCAAACAAGCTGGCATCCTCCAGATGTTTTGAAGTACAACTCCCATCAGCCTCAGCCAGCAAAGCCAGGTTTTTGTATACAAAAACATCTGGAGGGCACCAACTTGGTGAAGATTAGTTTAAGAGGATTTGCCTGACAGAAAACATGAAAGCGAGATGACACCAGGGAGTATACAAGGCTCCTAATTCCTAATGGCTAAAATGTCTCCTGTCTGGGTATTTACAGAACATTACATAACACAACATTTAGAAATTGTTCTTAAATGTCTTTTTAACAACCGCAGAAATGACAATACCCTATCAAGTGTGTGGGGGGGAATAATCTCCATTCTCAGAATGTGGAGTTGTAGAATCTATAATATTTATTAAATTTTATATACCGCTTCACTGTAAAAAAATCTTTAAGCGGTTTACAAAGGCATTAAAATTATTGATAAAACAGCTAAAACAAGTAATTAAAACATTTTAAAACAAAACTTAAAAAGCAACAGACAAAAAAAGTGAAAACACATCAGCATCTATGCATTTGGATAGGCTTGTCTAAAAAAAATTGTTAAGCAGGTGTTGGAAAGAATACAGTGAAGGTGTCTGCCTGATGTCAACAGTCAGAGAGTTCCAAAGAGTTGGTGCTTCCACACGAAAAGAACGACTTCTTACAGGTGTGGAATGGATATTATATGGCACCTGTAACATGGCCTGTTCCGCAGACTGAAGTGTTCAAGTGGGCACATACGAGGTAAGACAAATAAACTGGTCCTAAGCTGTTAAGGGCTTTATATACCAACAGAAACACCTTGAACTTGGCCCAGTAGCAAATCAGCAACCAGTGCAGACCCCTGTGCAGAGGTGCTATATGCTGACAGGCTCTCAACTCCTGTCTGCAATCTGGCTGCAGTTTCGAGGTCAAGTGCAAGTGAAGCCCCACATAGAGTGCATTGCAATACTCTGGTCCTGAAGTCACCAATGCTTTAACTAGTGTGGTCAGGCTCTCCTGGTCCAGGACAGTTGTAGTTGTCTTACTAGGTGCAGCTGATAAAAGGCACTGCTAGCCACTGCAACTACCTGGGCATCCAGTGACAGCTGGATCCAGAAGCACCCCCAGACTCCATACTTGCTCCTTCAGGGGGAGAGCAACCAAGACCAGCAGCAGGCAGGACTAGGCCCTTGGGCCCCAGACTGTCCCAGGCCCAGGTCATCATGCTCCCCAATACCCCCTCCCGATGCAGGGGAGTGGGCTTAAATAGGCCCACCCACCCATCTCCCACATCACCGGGACGCCAACCCCTTAAGGATGCCCCCCCCCCGCCATCTTGGGTGATGGTAGACATGTGCCGACAGCACGCTGGCAGGGCAATGCAGGAGGTAGGAGGGGTGGGGTGGGGTGGGGCTATTTAAGTCATGCTGCCTGCAACCGGGGGGGTAGTGTTGTCTTGGAGGGTGGAGATCCCTCTCCATGATCCACAGCAGCGTCAGGTCGCTGGGCGTGATTAATCCCACAACCCAATGCTGGTGCAGATCATGGAGCTGGAGGAGCCCATCCTAGTCTAAGGAGGGGCCCTTGGCCAGTGCCCAACCCGACCAATAGCTGGCGCCAGGGCCTGAGTGCAACCCCATCCAGGACAGGAAACTGACCAATTTCTTGGACACGGGAACCACTCACCTACAGTGCCTCCATCTTGCCAGGATTCAAGCTCAGCTTATTTTACTTCATCCATCCTATCACTGCATCCAGGCACCGGTCCAGGGGCTATACAGCCTCTCCTAATTTGGATGTTATGGAGAAGTAGAGCAGAGTGTCATCAGCACACTGATGACACTTTGCCCCGAAACTCCTGATCACTCCCAGTGGCTTCATATAGATATTAAATAGCACTGGGGATGGGATGGTACCCTGCTGCACAAGACAACTGCCAGGGAGCCGAAAGGCAATCACCCAATGCTACTCTCTGGTAGGACTGGAACCAGTATAGCACAGTGCCCCCAATTCCCATTCCATGAAGCCGGTCCAGGAGGATACAGTGGTCAATGGTATCCAAAGCCACAGAGAGATTGACAAGCAGGAGCAAGGTTACACTCCCCCTGTCCTGCTCTCTATAAAGGTCATCCATCAGGGTAACCAAGGCTGACTCAGTCCCATGGCCAGGTCTGAACCCACACTGGGTACTGCCATAACATATAACAACAAATTTAATACACTGTGTATTAGGGAAGGCAAAACAAAAACGGGGTGCTTAAAAGAAGCAGGTCAACATTTGCTATGTACCAGAAGTTCTGAACATATAAACAAGACAAATATAAGAGGGAAACAAGACTAGACCAAGAGAGGCGTTTGCACAGAGAGCAAGGAGAGGGCTGGGAGTTGGGAAGATACACACCGCTCCCGACGAGTGCTTGCCCCAGATGAAACAGTTCAGGACAAAGCATATCCCAAAGACAACTCCTGGGTACAGGGTGGCTGTCTGCAAAGAAAAAAGCAAACAGGGCTGAATAACAGGATGTCAGTACAGCTGATCCAAGGATCCTGATGTGACATGGGATCATTTCAGCACCAGGCACAGAAGGCAGCAATCTGAGAACTCTTGTGAGAAATGGTGATCAACAGGCCAATCCATGAATCACAAAGCCCCCAGTTCAGATTTCAGCTCTGCCATGGATCAGCCCCACGGGCAGTCACTGTTCCCCAACACCCCTGCCCCAGCAATTCCACTCCCAAGAGTATGCCACGGTCACTCCTGACAGCCACTTAGCTCCTTTTACAAGGCTGCCATAGCGGCCGCCACATTGTCAGAATCAGATGAGGCTCCCTGCAGTTTGGCTCCAGTTGACACCTACCCTGCCCCTCCCACCCCCATCCCCAAATCCCTTGGAGCCCTCGCAGGTTTGCACACCACAGCATTACTTACGCAGAAAGCCCCTTTCTTCCATCGGTGGCCTTTCAGTGTCCGATATAATCGGCCAGCAGAGAAACCGCCAAAAACCCTAGCACGGGACAAAGGGGTGGGGGAGACAGGAGGTCATCTCTCATCACGAGTCAGGTAGAGGCACGATGACGGGCGCAAGGGAGAGGCCGCACCTACCCCATGAACATGAAGAGGAAGCAGGCAGTGGTCATCAGGGCGCCCCGGCTAGAAGGAGACAGCATCCCCAGCATGGCCACAACTGCAAGGCAAGAGAGGAGGAGGAGGAGTAAGGCCGCCCTCTCAAACCTACCAGGTTGCAGGAAGCCCAGGGGCCACAGTGGGCCTAGCTGTGCATCACTTTCTCCAACCAGCCTCAATTAATCCAAAGGCAGTGCTTGTATACAGAGAAGAGGGATAACAGCAGAATATTCACAGAACACATTTGCTCACCAATGCACTCTTTATTTATTTTTTAAAAATCTACCCACTTACTTCTTCAGAGACTCAGTCAAGGCAGCTAACAGACCGTCATGAAAAAAAGAACGAAAGCAAATGTAATTCCCCCAAAAGTTCCAATATACATTTAAAATGAACAATTGTTAACAGCACTAGGGGGCTGCCTTCCTAATTCCCTAGGACACAAAGGGGTCCTTTCAGAGAGAGAGAGAGAGAGAGAGAGAGAGAGAGAGAGAGAGACAGACAGAGAGACAGAGAGACAGAGAGAGAGACAGAGAGAGAGACAGAGAGAGAGAGACAGAGAGAGAGACAGCGAGACAGAGAGAGAGAGAGTATATATATATATCAGCAAATAGCTCCATGAAGAAATTGACACCGGCCCGAGAACCCAGAAGGAGCCCTGACAAATGCAGACACACCTGGGAATGGGGCGATGAAGATTAGGGACCGTTTGCAGAGGCAGGTAGCAGACAAGAGAGGCTTGTGGTAGAGGATGGAGAAGGAGAAAAGGCAGGATAAGGGGAGCCTCTTGCACTGCTTGAAGTGCAGAGCAGTGGATGCCAAGGGAGGTTTAGGGGATGTTGAACGCCTGCCTCCTTCCCAGGGCCTGGTGAATGGGCAGCAGTCTCTTGTCCTTCATTGACTGTCAAAACAGATGAGCGGTGGTTTCTCTAGAACCGTTAGAACTGTGGTGCGTTCTGTCCCCCAAGAGATGCCTTTAAGGCATCGCTGCAAAACTATGGAACTGAAAGAAGCTGCCTTGTCTAGCTCCCTTCACGAGGCAGGGTCATCGTGATCAATTCATGTTGTACCGACAGAGTGCATGGGGCTTTGCTGAGTACAAGAGGACAGGTCTCTGCCCCAGGGGGTCACAATCTAAGATTCAACAGAGGGGAAAATGAAGAAGAGGAGGGGGTAAACAGGGAAGTAATACAAAAGTGCTCCTGTTGCCCTTGCCCTTTTGTCACCCTTGCCTAGGCATGGGAACTAGAGAGTGGAACCAAAGGGTCATTGAAAAAGGGAGTTTGTTAAGCGAAGCGTTTTTTCTTCTCCCAAAAAAAAAACGTTCTTAACCAGCGAGCCCACTTCTGCCTAAACCTTATCATTCGGCTTAAATTACTGCAATAAAAGGGATTTGTTTATGAATCAGCAATTGAGAAACCTGGGTGAGTCATACTTTTTCTCTTTTAAATATAATTAAGGAAGAAAGAAAATATAAACAACTTATATACTTTTTTTACGACAAAAAGCTGGCTTGAATTTGGACTTTTAAAGTTTAAAAACGGATGAGAGGTAATTATTATATTTTGGACTATTTTTCTCTTTGGACTATTTCTTGTTGGATGAATCCGCTGCTCGTATATGCTACTAATTGTTTAGTCTTGGCAACCAGAATTGTTTTGCATTCTTGGAAGCAGATAAGGACTGTGTTGTGCTGGCTGGATTTCAATAATAGGCCTGGAATATTAACTCTTCTTTTTGGTGGAGGGAAAAAAAGAAAAGAAATAGACTGCCCTTAGGTTCTGAAACAGTGATTAATATTAGAAATTAAAGGCCTCTTTTTGAAAATGACAACTAAAAAAACAACCAAGGCCCAGGGGCGAAGAGGTTCTATTGATACACAGGAAGAGGATATACCCCCAGAAATGTTTCAAAAAATAATGGAAGGGATTAATGCTATAAAACAGGAAATGAAACAGGAAATGAAAACTGAATTGACAGATATAAAAGACTATATTAAAACACAAGTGGATGAGATTAAAGGGACAATTGGGCAAATAAAGGAAGATGCAAAAAATACTAAAGAAAAGGTACAAACCTTGGAGAATAGAACAGATATACTAAATCTGGAACTAGAAAAAAATTTGGACTATTTAGCTGTGACTGAAATGAGAAATAAAGAGCATTGTTTGAGATTCCGTGCAATCCCTGAGGAAACAGGTGAAGACATTAGAGATAAAATTGTTAATGCTTTAGTAAAATTTCTGGACTTGAATGAAGATAGGATGGAATTTGAAATAGACAAAGTTTATAGAATTAACTCCAGATATGCAACAATGAAAAAAATTCCAAGAGATGTGCTTGTTCATTTCGTAAAGAAGACGACCAGAGATATGGTTTTACAGCAACACTTTAAATATACCTTTAAAATTGATGGTAAGGAAATACTGGTGATGAAGGAAATTCCTATTAGACTTTTACGTAAGAGAAAAGAATATGCTTTCCTTACAGAAAAACTTAAGCAATGCAAAATTCAATTTAGGTGGGACGTTCCAGAAGGAGTGATTTTTACATTCAGACAACAGAAATACAGACTGAATACTGTTCAAAAAGCAAGGGACTTCTTGAGAAAAGCTTCAAAAGATATGGAAGAAGATAAACTCAAAGATATGGATATAGTTCCTGGGAAACAAAGTCAACAAGGATATGCAGAGGAGGGGAAGGAAGATGATGGATCAAAAGCAGCATCAGGCAAATTTTAAAATACACGCTTAATGATGGATTACAAATACCTAACTTGGAATATAAATGGAGCCAACACGGCGCAGAAGAGAAAGAAAGTGTTTCATTATTTGAAAAAATTAAAATTGGATATAATTTGTTTACAAGAAACTCATATTCAGAAGAAAGATTCCAAATATTTGATTTGTAAAAATTTGGGTGAAGAATTTATTTCAGCTGGACCAAAAAAAAAAAATGGAGTTGTTCTCTATATTAACCCACAATTGCTTCCTAAATTGGTATTATTGGACGATAGTGGTAGATTTGTGGGGGTTGAAATTACTTTACAAGGTACAAACATTTTGATAGTGGGTATTTATGCCCCCAATGAAGATAAAACAAGGTTTTATACAGGACTTATGGAAAAATTGTCAGAGTTTTCATATGAGCATTGGTGTGTCATGGGTGACTGGAATGGGGTAATCTCACCAAAAATTGATAGGCTTTCTGAAAAAAATATCAAAGAGACACAAGGTAAATTACCGAAGATTTGTTTTGAACTCATGGAACATTTAGAATTGGTGGATACCTGGAGATATATAAATGATAATGCAAAGGAATTTACTTATTTTTCAGAAAGACATAAAACATTTTCGAGGATTGATATGATTTGGATGTCAAAAATTTTAGCGAAGGATATTTTTAAAATGGATATATTACCAAAAACTTTTTCGGACCACAATCCTGTGATATTAACTTTAAAAAAAAAAAATCTTGGATTTAGATGGAGACTAAATGAATCTTTATTACAGAATGATAAAGTAGTACAAGAATGTAAGAAGAAATTAAAGGAGTTCTTTGAATATAATTTATATAAAGGAACAAGTGAAAATATTGTTTGGGATACTAGTAAGGCATTTATGAGGGGATACTTTATTAAATGTAATTCTGAATTAAAAAAAAAGAAACAACAGAAAATGCAATTAATTTTGGAAGAAATAAAACAAAAAGAGGAAGAATTGAAAAAGAATCCAGCTAAAGTTTCTATTGTAAATCAAATTAAAATGTTACAGAAGCAAGTATCAATGTTGACAGTTAGAGAAATTGAAAGGAAATTAAATTTTGCTAAACAAAGGACTTTTGAATTTGCAAATAAACCTGGGAAATGGTTAGCATATAAATTAAGAAAAGAACGTCAAAAAAATATTATTTTAAAGATACAAGAAGGAGATGAGACGCTGACAGATAATGTAAAAATCAAAAAGATTTTTCATCAATATTACTCAACATTGTATAAGTGTCAAGAAATTCCATCTGAAAAAATAGAAGAGTATTTATCTAAACAGAATTTGCCGAAAATTACAGATTTTCAGAGACAAGTTATTAATGGCCCTATTACGTCAAGAGAGATATCTGAAGCTATAAATAAAATTAAATTAGGAAAGGCGCCAGGACCAGATGGGCTATCTGCAATGTATTATAAATGTTTGGAGGAAGAACTCTTGCTACCCTTACAGTCTACAATGAATTCTATTTTGCAAGAGGGAAAGATACCGGATAGTTGGAAAAATGCTAATATAACATTAATACCTAAAGAGGACCAAGATTTAACTAAAACAAAAAATTATCGGCCAATATCTCTACTGAATAATGATTATAAAATTTTTACAATGATTTTGGCTGAAAGATTGAAAATAATATTGCAACAATTTATTCAGGAAGATCAATCAGGGTTTTTACCTAAAAGACAATTACGTGACAACGTCAGGAATGTTTTGAATGTGTTGGAATATTTAGAACAACGAAATGATAAACAAGCAGCTTTGATTTTTTTAGATGCTGAAAAAGCATTTGATAATTTGAATTGGAAATTTATGTTCCAGGTTTTGGAGCAAATGGATTTTGGAGACAACTTTATAAAATGGATCAGATCGATTTATACATCACAGAAGGCCCAGATAATTGTTAATGGAGACTTAACGGATTCATGTGAAATACAAAAGGGTACAAGACAGGGATGTCCATTATCTCCCCTTTTATTTATTCTGGTTTTAGAAGTGCTGCTTAGAGATATAAGGCAAGATAAAAGGATTTCGGGATTAAAAATAAAAAAAGAAGAATATAAATTGAGAGCATTTGCTGATGATTTGATAATTGTACTAGAAAACCCTTTGGAAGGAATTCATATATTGATGGACAAATTAAAAGAATTTGGACCGTTAGCAGGATTTAAGATCAACAATCAAAAAACAAAGATGTTGGTGAAAAATTTAACTTTAAGGGAACAGAAAGAGTTAATGGACAAGACAGATTTTACAATAGAAAAAAAGTTGAAATATCTAGGCATCATCATGACAAATAAAAACTCAAAGCTGTTTCATAATAATTACGAAAAATTATGGACAGAGATTAAGAAAGACTTGCTAAGATGGGATAAACTACAACTGTCATTAATGGGTAGAATATCTGTGATAAAAATGAATGTATTACCGAGAATGATGTTTTTGTTTCAAACAATACCTGTAATATCCTCTGATTTACCTTTTAAACAATGGCAAAAAGATATTTCTAAATTTGTATGGCAAGGAAAAAAACCAAGAGTTAAATTTAAATTACTTCAAGACGCTAAAGAAAGAGGAGGACTGGGATTACCAAATTTGAGACTTTATTTTGCTGCCTGCTGTTTAGTCTGGATAAAGGAATGGATCTTATTGAGGAATAAAAGACTATTGGATTTGGAGGGCCACAATCTGAAGTGGGGATGGCATGGATATCTATGGTATGACAAAGTAAAAGTAAACGTAGACTTTAACAATCATTTTATAAGACGTTCTCTGTTGAAAATATGGAATAGATACAAACCAAGGTTTTATTCGAAAATACCATTATGTGTCTCAAGTCAAGAAGCGTTTTATAGAAGAGAAATGTCTGGAAAAGAGAAATGGTTAACTTATCAAGAACTATTAGAAAATGTACATGGAGAATACACAATGAAAGAGAGAGAACAATTGATAAAGGAAGGATATAGTTTTCATTGGTTTGCCTATTTACAATTGTTAGAAAGATATAAAATGGACAAGAAAATGTATGGGTTTGAAATAAGTAAATCTGATTTTGAAATAGGTTTGTATACAAATGATGAAAACATAATTGCAAAAATGTATAAACTTTTATTGAAAATGGATATGGAGGAAGAACAAGTAAAAGAGTGCATGGTAAAGTGGGCAAAAAATTTTGGTCATAACATACAAATGGATCAATGGGAAAATATGTGGAAAAAAGGCTTGAAATTTACATTATGTTATAATCTTAAAGAAAATTTTTATAAAATGATGTACCGTTGGTACATGACTCCAGAAAAGCTGTCAAAAATGTATAGTAATGTCTCTAATGTTTGTTGGAAATGTAAACAACAAGAAGGATCTTTTTATCATATGTGGTGGTCATGTAAAAAGGCGAAATTATTCTGGGCACAGATAGGTAGGAAGATGCAAAAAATTTTAAAGATAAATATTCAGTCAAAACCAGAATTTTTTTTACTGGGTTTTATGGATAAACAAACAGAAAAGAAATATGGAAGAATATTATTATATATGATTACGGCAGCAAGATTATTATATGCACAAAAGTGGAAAATGGAATCAATACCAACAATGGAAGAATGGCTACTGAAATTAATGGACTTAGTAGAAATGGATAAATTGACGTGTTTACTTAGAGAAAAATCGACAGATACATTCCTTAAGGATTGGAAGCCTCTCTTAGACTTTTTGTCGAAAGATCAAAATAAAATGATGATACTGGGATTTGATGATTAATTAAGACAGCTTATGGAGAAAAGGGATTCTGTATGTACATATTAAGGGACAGGTTTGATGTATATTATATACTTATAGCTGATCTGTGACAAATCGGAAGTCAACCATTTTATTTTTATTTTTTTGTTGTAGTATTGTTATGTTTTTTCTTACTTTGTTTTGTTTGTTTTTTGGAAAAATTTGAATAAAAACTATATAAAAAAAGAAAAGAAAAAGGGAGTTTGTGAGGAGGGACCTGAGCAAAGAAAGGGGTCCCAAGCCCACGGGACAGCAAGGGAGAAAGCGTGATCTGGTCTGGTGAGGGAGCAGGAGGCCATCAGACAGCAGAGAGTGGTGGAGCTGGAAGAGTCAAGGTCACAGATGGGGAAGAGTTGGGGCACATGGGAGAGAGGTTGGGGGGCAAGGCCATGGTGGCCTTTTTTTGGAGTAAGGGCACATCACACACACCATGAAATCCAGACCTCGGCAGCATCAGCTCATTCAACAAGATGTGCTCTTGACTAGTTTGCAGGGTTTCTGTCCCCCTTCACTTATTCACACAGAAGAATGCTCAGGCTCTGCACAGGATACTCACAAATAACAATCAGGATCATGCAGAAGAGCTGGATTCCGGAGCCCAATAGGGAGCTGAGGATCATGGGATACTGAGGCGGCCTGAAGACATCACCATGCACCAGTTTCCAGCCGGATTCCTCCATGGTGTCTTCCTGTGGGGAAACCCAACACACACAGCAGGACTGAAACTGGGCCCACAAAAGGTACTGTGTGCGTTTAGTCTTGCCACCCAGATACATAGCACTCCTTTCCGCTCTCCCCCATCCTCTATGGGATCTCCCTTCTTCAAGGTGAGCTATCAAATTTCTCAAGAGCTTAAACTGCTGCCAGGTACTGCCTGCACCTGGAGGGGAAAAACACTCCAGCACAAGGAAGGTAGCAGGGCCTAGCAAGCTCCGCCAAGAAATGTGCTGAAAGTGGTTAAGCCCCACAAGGGACACACAAGCTGAGGGTTAACAAGCAATCTCTCTTCTACTCTGCACAAAGATAACTGGTGGAGTTTGCCACCACAAGATATGGTGATGGCCAGCAGTTCTTTAAAGAGGGGATCAGGCCAAACCCATGGCAGAAATGTTATCAGTGGCTGCTAGGCATCATGGCTACATGCAGTCTCTAGGTTCAGGGGCAGCATGCTACTCTAGGACCATTGGCTAGGGAGCAAGCAGAAGAGGGTGACCGCCCTCAAGCCTTGCTCAGATGTGCTTCCCAGAGGCATCTACTTGGCAATATGGGAATCCAAATGCTGGGCTTGGCTAGATCAAACCCAAAGGCCTACCAAGTTCTTCCTATCTGCTCAACCAGTTTTACTGGCTCCAGCCTTTCAAAAGAAGATTCTAAAAACATTCTCAGGGCACAAAACAGCATCTCTCCTCCCACCTCACCCCACCCCAAGCACAGGTTTCTCGTACAATGTCATCTTCCTTGTTGTAGTTGGCAATATCCTTCCGAAGCGTCCGGATGATGATCATGCTAAGAATACCTGAAATGCACAAAACCTGGAATTAGCCAATTGCAGCTTAATCTGCTGAGCACAGAAGAGTCTACACTCCGAGACACATGAGCAAGGGCTGTAAAGGGAGACGGATCTGTCTACACACAGTCCCTGCAGCGCACCCATGCCAACAACTTCAGCCTTGCCCACAAATAGTAGCAATGGGGGTGAGAGTGTTGGTTTATCATAGCAAGAATTGCACTTTTGAGTCCCAGGCCATTTACATTTATTTATTAAATTTGTATCCTGCCATTCCTCCCAGGGAGCCCGTAGGCGTTGCTCATTTTTGCATTACTGCATTAGGACGTGGGTGCCCACCAAGAGCAGTGAAAGCTGCCACTTGGATAGGCCCTTGTGAGCAGGAGGCAGGGCACCTATGCCAGTGCAAGCCATTTTTTTTCTCACTGACTTTTTAAAATGCATCTCTCCTGGGCTGTCATGTTGGATAGTGCAAGCAGGAGAGGAGTAAGGGGGCCAAATTTTCAGCAAAGGAAACAAGATGCATATACCTGTTCTTAGATATATTCAAGATTAAGTTGTAACACAGAACACCCCACCAATATTTTATAATGACCACACCAGCGTTAATGCCCTCACACACATTTTTAACCTGTTAAACCGTGACTCTGTGCAGCAGTGGAATGATTGGACTGCTATGTATGATTCTTTGGAATTCTTCATATAGTCCTCACCATTATATTCTATTATAAGCAGATGACATCTTTGTACTCTAAATAATGTGGGGGGGGTTGCATCAGTTCTTTATTGAACGTATACGTACTATTATCCTCACTTTTGCATTGCTTTCATTATCCGCTAGGAGGTGATCTTGTTTCTTTTCTGCCCAAGCAGGAACACACTCCGGGTTGCATTCAACACAGCACTAATGCAATTCTTCCATCAGCTCACAGTTTTCTCATTGTGCAGTGGACTGATCTCCCTGTTCTCCCCCTGTGCACCTCTAAACCTGTTCTGGAAGTTCCCCCAACCCTCCAGAGCAAATTCAGGGCAAGCATGGGGGAGGGCAAAGGAACCCTGTTGTGCTAGCCTAACTCTAGTACTGGTGCAAAAAGTTGAATATCGCCCTCAGCGTGCAGGATCAGTGAATTATCCAAAGACACAGGTATGCTGAAAAAGTATCACGTATGGTGTTCAACATGTTCTGTGGTTCTCAACCTAAACTTCTTGAAATAGCATCCTGCAATATATTTGATCACAGCTGAGGGACAAGCTATGTTAGAACCAGCCCTCCCATCGCTCAGCCACATTTAGAAGCAGCAGAACGGAAGCACAGGCAGTACCATTCAGCAACAGGAGCTCAGAACATTGATGGACACATTTCAACAGACAAGCCACTAGTGGAGAAAACTTGTTCTCCTTAAAAAATTTTTTAAAAAAGACCAGCTAACATGTCCTAAACATACAGCACACATTTGCAATTGGGTTATAATGCTTGTTTACCCTTGCAGCCTTTCAGAGTCTACATATGAAGCAGAATGAGGCGATACATCGTGTAATGTGCCACTCCAGGCAGGAGACTGTATTTTGTAATGATCCCGGCCACACGTTAAGAGCTCCTTGCAAAGAGAAAACTAGCACAACAGGGCAAGGGGTAGGCTAGAACATTTAGCCCTTGAGTGCTAAACACGTGTATGTGTACATGTGTGTGTGTGTTTAAAAAAATATTACCCACCCTTCACCATGAGGTCCCAACAATTTAAAATACAACCTTAATGTTTATTTATTACATTTATATACCACCCCATAGCAGAAGCTCTCTGGGGGTTTACAGCAATTAAAAACCTTAAAAACAAATATACAAATTTAAAAACACATTTTTTAAAAAACAATTGAAAAAAAACTTTAAAACAATTTAAAACAACTTAGACTCACAAAAAAGTGGGTGGGTCCAAAAAATATACATCTCATATGTCAAAGGCCAGGGTAAAGAGGAGAGTCTTCAAGATTGGCCAAAAATTGTATCACGAAGTGGGCAGACACAAAATGTATCTCTCTTTGATGAGGGAGGGTTTCCCAAATTCTGCTGCATGTTTAGACCTAGCCAGGATCATCAGGCCACATGGTGAGGCCAGGATTTGAATCTAAGCCCATTAGGCTGCCTACCTCGGATTCGTTATTCTTTTAGACATCGATACACACATGAACGATGGTCTACACTACTATTCACCTGGCAAGCCCCCATTCCTGCCATATAGCAGCAAGCTGATGATCTCCCCACCACCACCGAAAACCCCCTGGCTTCTCTTACCTGAAAGGAAGAATACAACTACGACGGAGTTAATGATGGAGAACCAATGGATCTGCACGTCACTCATCGTGAGATAAGTATCCCAACGAGAAGCCCATTTGATATCACTTTCCTACAGGAAGTAAAGTCCAGGTTAATAGATTGATCTCTCTGCCCTGAGGTGGCCCACTACGTCTCCCATGCTGGAGATGGAAAACTGAGGCTAAGCAGTAAGCGACTTAACCATCAACCCTCTAATAGCTCTAAACTGTTTTACTGCAGAGGTCTCCAAAGTGCTTTATAGCATCATGGAGTGTAATTAATAAATAAATACTAAAGAGTTCTATAAAACTAAATTCTAATAGTAGACCCACTGAAATTAATTGCTGCAGATTAGTCATGCCCATTCATTTCAATGGGTCTTCTCTGAGTATGACTCATGTTTGGAACAACCAGAAATAAAGCAACACAGAACAATTCTTAAGATCAAGAGAAGACCCACTTGACTCCACCCACTGGACAGAGAAGAAGCAAAGAGGACTGCAAATTCTGACCCCATCCATCAAGCAGAGGTCTAAAGACTGCTGGGGTGTGTGTCATATTTACTTAATTATTTGATTTATATCCTGCCCTTCCCCCCAGCAGGAGCCCAGGGCAGTAAACAAAAGCACTAAAAACACCTTAAAACATCATAAAAACAGACTTTAAAACGCATTAAAACAAACAACTTTAAAAACATTTTTAAAAGCTTTTAAAATCTTAAAAAAGGTTAAAAGCATATTGTTTTAAAAAAGGTTTAAAAACACATTAAAAAGCAATTCTAACACAGATGCAGACTGGGATAAAGTCTCTACTTAAAAGGCTTGTTGAAAGAGAACGGTCTTACAATGGAATATTACACTCCATTTTGATAAAAACTGGGATATATTTTTTTTAAATACATACATAATTATTATTATTATTTATTGCAATGAACGAATGGACAGAAAAAAACAAATTTCATCCAGTTCCTATTTTCATTTTGACCAAAAAAGGCACATCAACCAGAAATGTCATAGCAGAGTCCTCAAAGCAGAAATGGAGCAGAGCTTTCCACAACATGGGAGAAGGACTTGCCAGATAAGGGGTGCTTATGTAGTGACGGGTAGAGGTTGGAACCTTGCAGGCCCAGGCCCCAGGTACTCAGCCAGCTGTGGCTGATACTGTTCCACCTGTCCCTTCTCTGGAGGGGATACATAAGCTGGCTGGCTGAGGTGGCTTGGGAGACCCAGTGCCTGCAGGGGGAAGAGGACCATCACCGCCCAGGGAGGGAGAGCCATCTGCCTGCTTGTGCTGCTGCTTGGCTATCATCACCGCCCTCTCCTTCTTGGGCTTCTGCTCTGCAGGTTGGCACCTTGCAGGACCAGGCCCCAGGTACTCAGCCAGCTGTGGCCGATATTGTTCCACCTGTCCCTTCCTCGGAGGGGATACATAAGCCAGCTGACTGAGGTGGCTCCTGCTTTGTTTGCCTTTTTGTGGGTCTTGAATCATGTGCCTGGGAGAGAGGATTCAGAGCCAAGTGGGGAGACTTGAGGGGGCCCCAATTAGTGTAGTGACGGGTAGAGGGAGATATGACATAGGGAGGACTTGCCAGGTAAGGGGAACGCGGCCCAGGCAGTTAACGGCTGTGCCTTGTTCCTGTCCTCCCCACACCCGCAGGTTTGTTGGTTGCCCTATCAGCCAGCTCTCAGGCCTCTGGATGCTGCTCCTAAACGCCAGATCGGTGCATAATAAGATCTCCCTCATTCATGATTTGTGGATGAGGCAGCCGATCTGGCATGTATAACCGGGACCTAGGTGGGTGAGCAGGGGAGAATCAGTCTCTCCCAGCTATGTCCACCAGGGTACCTGGTCCAGCATCAGGGTAGACCTGAGGGTCTGGGAGGAGGGGTTGCTGTGATCTATAGAAGCTCCATCTCCCTCTGCAAGCACCCTGTCCATGTGATTACGGGTCTGGAGTGTTTGCACCTTACGCTGGGTCAATGGGACAGACTGGGGATTCTGTTGGTGTACCGCCCACCCCACTGCCCAACAGACTCCCTAGCTGAGCTGATGGCGGTGGTCTTGGGTGTACTGTTGAGATCCCCCAGACTGTTGGTTCTGGGGGATGTCAACATCCATGCCGAGGACACCTTATCCGGGGCGGCTCAGGATTTCATGGTCTCCATGACAACCATGGGACTGCCCCAATATGCCATTGGCCCAACACATGTAGCAGGGCATACTCTAGATCTGGTTTTTGCATCTGGACATGGAGCTGGTGATCTGACTGTGGGGGGCCTTACATCAGTCCCTCTGTCATGGACAGATCACTGCTTGCTGAAGTTTAGACTCACAGCAGCTTTTCCCCTCTGCAAGGGTGGGGGACCTATTAAGTTGGTCCGCCCCCAGAGACTAATGGATCCGGATGGTTTCCAAAGGGCTCTGGGGAATTTTCCGGCTGATAGGGCTGGCGCTCCTGTCGAAACCCTGGTCGAGCTGTGGAATACAGAAATGACCCGGGCAGTTGACATGATTGCTCCTGAGCATCCTCTCCTGTGTAGAGCTCGTACAACTCCATGGTATACCCCAGAGCTGAAAGCGATGAAACAATATCGGAGATGGCTTGAGTGCAGATGGAGACGGACTCCTGGTGGATGCAATTATACACTGGTAAGTGCCTATGATAAGTTGTATTTAGGGGCAGTAAGGGCAGCAAAAAAACAGTATTTTGCTGCCACTATCTAATCATCAATCTGCCGCCCAGCGGCGCTCTTCAGAATTGTCCGGGGGCTATTACACTCTGGCCCCAGGGACAAGGTAGAACCATCTGAGGCCCACTGTAATGAATTTGCTAGGCACTTCCAGGATAAAATCTTTAGCATCCGCCAGGATAGTGATAGCAGGTGAATCAAGCGAGGTATCCAGAGCACAGCCTTGTCCTGATTTCTTGGATGAGTTTCAGTTGGTGCAGCTTGAGGACGTTGACAAGGTGCTTGGACAGGTCCGTGCAACCACTTCTGTGCTGGATCCTTGCCCTTCTTGGCTAATAAAAGCTAGCAGGGATGGAACAGCCAGCTGGGCCAGGGAAGTGATTAATGCCTCTCTGTGAGAGGGGGTGGTCCCTGGCTGCCTGAAAGAGGCAGTAGTGAGACCACTCCTGAAGAGACCCTCCCTGGACCCAGCAAATTTTAATAACTATAGGCCAGTGACAAATGTTCCATTCCTGGGCAAGGTCCTTGAACGAGTGGTTGTGGGCCAGCTCCGACACTCTTGGATGAGACCGATTATCTGGATCCATTTCAGTCAGGTTTCAGGCCTGGTTTTGGCACGGAAACAGCCTTGGTCGCCCTGTATGGTGACCTTTGTCAGGAGAGAGACGGAGAATATGACTCTTTTGATTCTCCTTGATCTCAGCGGCTTTCGATACCATCAACCATGGTATCCTTCTGACTTCCGGGAAGGGTGACTTCGCTTGTGCCTGCTTTTGAGACGGGCTCCCGCCTCAAAAGAAGCTTATTCAGATATAAATCAGTCAGAACATTTTTTTTTTTGACTGATGAAATTTCTCCCGGGCAGGGAGAAACGTAGAGATCAACCTCAAAAGCCTGTTTTTGTTGGGAGGACTGGATTTCATTAATTTATGAGAAAAGGTCCAGCCAGCAATGCCAGACAGACTTCCGAACAAGCTCTATCTGATTAATGCGATACGTTTATCTTTTCTTCAAAGAGAAAACGGACTAACAGGCAAGCACCCTTCTTTCTATTATTTTTTTTACTTGGTTTAAATTGTTGCAGCAAAAAGAGATTTGTCAAATGAATCAGCTTTAAAGAACTTCTGGGTGAGCTATAACTCTTCTCTGTTATTCACGAAATTAACAGCTTATCTCTGTTTCTATTGCAAAAAGCTGTCCTGGAAGTGCATTCTAAAGATATAAACAGAAGAGGGATTTCTATTCCGAGGAACATTATATTGTCTGGGACTATTCTCTTTTTGGTCTATTTTATTTTGACGAATCTGCTTCTTCACGACGCCACTAACTGTTTTGATGCTGGGAACTAAATTTGTTTTGTATTCTTGAACATAGAGAGATAAGGCAGGCTGCTCTGTTTATACTGTGATGTCATCAAGCCTGGAATATTAACCCAATTGTTGCTGAAATAAGAAGTGGTTCTTCTTTATTTTTGTTTTGTTTTGTTTTGGTGGTTTTAAAAATGGCAATCAAGAAAGTGGCTGAGAATCTGGAAGTAATTATGTTTCAGAAAATAATGGATGAGATTGAGATAACGAAACAAACCCTGCGACAGGGCAGTAAGGAGCTGAAAATTGAACTGAGCAAAATGACGCAGGAGCTTAAAGAAATAGGGGATCCTGTGAGAGAGGAGAATGAGATCAGAGATGAGAAAAGAAAAAATAAAGGGAAGATACAAGCCCTGGAGATTGGAACAAATGTGGAATTGGAAAAAGATCTGGAGTTTATGGATATTAGAAATAAAATCTACTGTTTGGAATTTAACGTTATCTCTGAAGAAATTAATGAAGATATTAGAGATAAAGTTATCAATGGCTTGGATAATCTTCTGGACTGGAATGACGTGATGGAGCTTGATATAGAGAAAATCTATGGAATTAACTGCAGCCATGTGATAATGGAAAAACTCTCAAGAGATGAGCCAGTGCATTTTGTAAAAAAGAAGAACAGAGATATGACTTTACAACAATATTTCAGCAACTTATTCAGAATTGATGGCAAGAAAATATTTGGGATAGAGGAAATTCCCATCAGACTTTTATTATATGACTATGGCTATGACAGCAAGATTATTATGGAATACTGATAAAGGAAGATTGGACACTGAAATTACTGGACTTAACAGGACTATTGAAGATGGAAGATGGAATTAATATGGATAATGGAATAATGGCTATTGAAATTATTGGACCTAACAGATTTTGATGAGATGGATTAATCGATATGTTTATTTGGACTATGGTTATGACAATAAGATTATTATTATTATTAACGAGATGGATTAATCGATATGTTTATTTGGAGAAAAATTGATAGATATATTTCTTAAAGAATTGAAACCTCTCTTTGACTTTTTGTGGAAAGAATAAAGTAATGTTTATGAGATTTGATGATTAATTAAGATAACTACTGGAGGAAAGTGATTTTATAATATAATTTAAGAGACAGGATTGTTATATATTGTAGACCTATAACTGATTTGATCTGCGACAAATGGGAAGTCAACATTTTATTTTTTTGTTTAATCATTTTTGTTTTGTTTTGTTTTTTGTCTTTGAATGTTTTATGATTTTGTTTTGTATGTTTTATGAAAATTTGAATAAAAATTATTGTAAAAAAAAAAAAAACCATGGTATCCTTCTGGGAAGACTAGCTGAGTTGGGAGTGGGAGGGACTCCATGACGGTGGTTCTGCTCCTACTTGGCGGGTCGGCTCCAGAAGGTGGTGCTTGGGGAACATTGCTCAGCACCTGGACTCTGCAGTATGAGGTTCCACAGGGGTCAGTTCTGTCGTTGGGTGCGGTCATCCGGAGCTTTGGAGTGTGTTGCCATCAGTATGCTGATGACATGCAGCTCTATTTCTCCTTTTCATCCTCTTCAGGTGAGGCTGTCAATGTGCTGAACCGGTGCCTGGCTGTGACAATGGACTGGATGAGGGCTAATAAACTGAGGCTCAATCCAGACGAGACTGCGATGCTGCTAGTGGGTGGTTCTTCTGACCAGATGGTGGATGTCCAACCTGTCCTGGATGGGGTTGCACTCCCCCTGAAGGAGCAGGTTCGTAGCTTGGGGGTTCTCCTAGAACCATTTCTGTCACTTGAGGCTCAGGTAGCCTCGGTGGCACGGAGTGCCTTCTACTAACTTTGGTTGGTGGCCCAGCTACGCTCCTATCTGGAGAGGGATAACCTGGCTTCAGTTGTCCATGCTCTGGTAACCTCCAAATTAGATTACTGCAATGCACTCTATGTGGGGCTGCCTTTGAAGACGGTTCGGAAACTGCAGCTTGTGCAAAATGCAGCGGCCAGATTGGTAACAGGGACCAGAGCGTCCGACCATATAAAACCGATTCTGGCCCGCTTGCACTGGCTGCCTGTATGTTTCCAAGCTCGATTCAAGGTGCTGGTTCTGACCTATAAAGCCTTACATGGCTTGGGACCACAATACCTGATGGAATGCCTCGCCCGATACAAACCCACCCGTACACTACGTTCAAGATCAAAGGCCCTCCTCCGGGTGCCTACTCCAAGGGAAGCTGGGAGTCTGGCAACAAGGGAGAGAGCCTTCTCAGTGGTGGCCCCCAAATAATGGAATGATCTCCCTGATGAGGTGTGCCTGGCGCCAACACTGTTATCTTTTCAGTGCCAGGTCAAGACTTTCCTCTTCTCCCAGGCATTTTAGCATGTGTTTTATACGGTTTAAATTTTTAAATTGTGTTTTAAATTGTTTTTATAAGATCTGTTTTAAATTGTATTTGTTTTTAATGTTTTTATTTACTGTAAGCCGCCCAGAGAGCATAGCATGGCTATGGGGTGGTATACAAGTATAATAAAATAAATAAATAAATGGGCACCACCACCTAAAAAGCTCTGCTTCTTCAACCTGGTGCCCTCTAGATGTTTTGACTACAAATCATACTAACCCCAACCAGCACAAGCATATTGGCTGGGGCTGATGGGACTTGCAGTCCAAAACACAAGGGCACCAGGCTGGAGTGGCTGTTCTAGCAAACGTCAATTTTTCTTCAAATGTGGGACCCAAAGCGGGACTTGTCCAGTTAAGGCTCAACTCATGGTGGGGAATTATCATTTTTAAATAAATATACAGAAGGTGTTCCCTTAAAGACAGCTGAGGCAGGGCTTGACCCTTGGCGCTCCACATCCCAGCATTGGCCCTCACCCTTCTCTTCGTTCAGGCTTCCCAGTGTTTGGGAATCTGCATTCAATCACCACACCTGCTACAATGAGTCCGTGGGTTGTATCCAAAGTTAGTCCTACTCAGAGTAGATCCGTTGGAATTAAGGGGCCTCTGTTAGTCATGTCCATTAATTTCAATGGGTCTACTCCGAGTAACACTGGGTAGAACCCTACGTCTCTTCCTGTTCCCCAATCCCTCACCTCCCAATGCACAGAGTAGGTGAAGAGCAACTCGTTTTCCTTCATGGGATCAATCTCCTGAGGAGCTGAGTTGGCAGCTTCAGGCAGGACACAGGCACCCTTCTCGTCGGCCTTCAGATCTAGAGAGCAAGAAGCTCACATTAGGAGAAGGAGAAGACTCTCTCTTGCTGAATGCCCTGACTCCAGAGGCCCAGGTCCCCTCTCCCCACCAGCCTTGCACAGGACCCCCCCCCGGCTGCACTGCCCTCACCCATTCTTCCTCTTCCACAAACGTGTCTATCCCTTCCTATTCCTGCTGTGAACGCAACAACATCTGAAGCAGCCTTAAACACAGTCAGACTCTTTATCCATCCCACAGTAGGGACCTCTGCATGCCTCCGCTCTCCAGGCGGTGCTGGAGCACCAACTCCCACCAGCCTCAGCCAGCATGGCCTACAGTCAGGGATGATGGAAGTGGTGAGGGCCAACAGCATCTGGAGGGCCAAGAGGCCACACCCTTGAACGGGCTCTCCGGGGCCCAGGCAGAGGTTTTTCCCCCTCAGCCCGCTACGTAATATTGGAGACATCAGGGACTGATCCAGGTATTCACTGTTGCATTGCCTTCTGAATGCAGAGCATGCGCTTCACGGGTCCCCCTCTCCCCTAAGACTGGACAGAGGACATTAAGGGCTCCTGGAAAGAACCCAGAAGGCCAATCAGGAGCTGCTGCCTTCTCCAAGCACATTGTTAAAGCAGACACTCAATGTAAGGGGATTCCCTCCTCCCCTCCGCCCCATATTTCCTGGCCCAAAATGTCCCTCTTGGTTCCGGGTCCTCCCTACAGACATTTAGTCCTTGCTCCGCTGGTAGGCAGCACAGGATGCCTCTTACCAGCAAGCTTGATGCTCTGCGGGATGACTTCAAAGCGAACCACCCTGTAGGTTGGCTGATGGTTCTCTTCCACGTCCTCTCTGTGGTAGTAAAGGATGAAGGAGAGGTGGTTGTGCAGATAGAACTGGAACAGATTGGATATTAAGAGAGAGGTTAGAGGCCCCGGAGCAGGAACACACAAATCAAGTGGGGTGAGGGGAATTTATCACTCCACGTGGCTTGTGGCTGGGACTCCTCAGCCTCAGAGATCTCCTGTAGGAGGCCAGCACCGTGTACCAAGGGGGTCCATCTGGGAAGCCACATCAAGCTATAGCCACTGGGATGCTCCCTGCAAAAGATTATTCTGATCGTCCAATTCCAAAGGAGGAGGATTTTTATTGTACTAGCTATTGGCCTTGACAATGTTAAAATATGCTCCATTGGGTACAACGGAGTAAGAATGTTATAATAATGAAACTGAAATCCAATGTAATTTTATGAAACATTTAACACAATACAACAAAGTCCAACTTAAACTAAAAATCTTAAAACCCTTAACCATAATCTGTCACATTTCGCTAACTCTGCTCGGACTTGCCTTGCACCTTGAGCATATAGCACTGTTCTATATGCTATATATGGATAAGCATCTTCTAAAAGAAAGCAAATGATCTAATGTTCAGAATAGGTTGTTAAACTAGGCAAGGTATTTTCCACGAATTTTTCCCTTGGGCCATCATATAAAGGACATTTCAGTATATAGTGGGTTGTGTTTTCCACCTGTTTTAAATTACAGATACAGATCTGCTGGGAAGCTGGAAGCCAAACTGTGAATTAACTGTTCACATCAATTCACTGGTCAAACATTCATTTTGCGCTCAAGAATTTGCAACCAACTGACAAGGAATGAGGTGCCTCAATTTAGAAAAAGGGAACTCTAGGAAGCAAGAGAGAAAAGAAAGGGATCTATCGCTGTAAAGAGAACTAAAAGTCCCACCAATGGAAGTCCTCCATCACGGTAAGAGGACAAACCAGATCAGTATTGGGAGAAGTGCAGATTAACCTCCTGCCTGTTTTTACCAGGATTTTTGCCAGGGACTCTCGGCACGTTTTCAAACTGCCATCAATGTCCAATGCATTCCCCCAAGTATATAAACAGGCCCTCTGCATTAATGCCAGTCATAGCCTTGGCTTCCTTCTGCACAGCTCTCCCCCAACTTAAAAACTGACTTGCATGTTCCCTTAGCAAGGGAACACTTGCAATCTTTCCTTCTGCTCCTTGTTTCAATGACAGGAGGAAAGAAGCAGGCCCCTCTCTTCTGGAGGTCCGCACAGGTGCTGAGGGCTGAACATTCCTCATATCACACCTCCTGTTGTGCGTTGCACTCATGGCGAGTGAAGGAACACATTTGAGCTCCCTCTGCAAGTCCTGGAGGTCAGGAGCCCTTGCTGCGTTTGTGAGAGGCTGCAGCTGCTGCCTGTTGGGAGCCAAATGAAGCAGAAGATGGACAGAACAATCTCCAGTTACTGCTGCTCTTGTCCCCTTGCTCACCAGCTTCTCCACAGAGAAAAGGCCACAAAGGGCATACACACAAACTCCCTGTCCCCCTGTGACTCTTCAAGTACATGAAAGGTTGTCACATAGAGGAGGGCTGGGATCTCTTCTCAATCGTCCCAGAGTGCAGGACACAGAATAATGGGCTCAAGTTGCAGGAAGCCTCATTTCGACTGAACATCAGGAGAAACTTCCTGTTAGAGCCATATGACAAATGGAACCAATGACCTAGAGAGGTAGTGGGCTCTCCGACACTGGAGGCCTTCAAGAGGCAGCTGGACAGGCATCTGTCAGGTATGCTTTGATTTGGATTCCTGCATGGAGCAGGGGGCTGGACTCGATGGCCTTATAGGCCCCTTCCAACTCTACTATTCTAAATCACTCCTGCAGCACAGGAAGAGGCGAGGCAACATGGGCTCCTCCATCACCCCAGCAGAGACTAATCGCCCTTCAGCTCCTCCTCTTCTTCTTCGTCTAGAACTGGTTATTCCTTCAGTGGATATTCTATCTCGTCATTAAATGACTGCTGGAATGCACTTGCTCTCTTGTCCTTTCCTCTGTTGTATGGGATCTTATTAGACTGCAAGCCTGTTGGCAGCGCCTCATTTATGGTTTTTTTTGAGTTCTTCATACAGCACAAAAGAAAACTTTAGGTGCCTTACAAATAACTAATAATTCCTAACTCTCACACAATCGCCAGGCAGCGGGCCACCTGAACTGTTCTTCAGAGTGCAGGAAAAAGAATGCAAGTTACACTCCACCTTCTGTCGAGGCAGAACAACAGGTATGTTTGTTGTAAGCACCCTCCGAGCTTCGTTCACTGACCTTCAGTAGGATTTTACTATCCCTTTCCAGTTTCATGTGTGTGTCCACACACATGGGCCTGTACAGATTTCAGTATGCGCAAGACACAATTCATAGTAAAGTTCTAATGCCTACGCTTGGTACATTCAAGGTTCAATTGCAAAATACAGTGTGTCTTACGGGGACTTGTAGCTTTGTTTTCTGTAAGAACTGAAACAGGCGCCCCTGTGAAATTTGCAAGTAAAGCTACAGGGGTGATGCCCTTCCACGGATGCCTCTGACGCCACCCTTTCCCTTCTCCAGGTAAAAACAGGCACCTTCACCTTAGTAGTGTCCATGAACCCAAGCCGGTAACCGTGCTCAAACTGTACATCTTTATCCTTGCCCTTCTCTTCCTCCTCGTGGTTCGAATAGAACTCCAGCCGTGTGGCCACAGGCAAGTTGTCGGCAATGCTGCAAAGATAAACCCTCGAGTCAGGACTACTTGCTCACTGATCCCGCTAAGAGTTGTTCCATCCTGTGCCCAGAGGAAAAGCACTCACAGATGGACATAGTATTCCTCCCGGATCCGTTCAGCGATCAGCTTGCTCTCCTCCTTTGTCAGGACTGCAGGCTTGCTGGGAGTGTTGCACAAAACCTCACACTTCTTCTCAACATTCATGAAAACCTGGAATGGAGTGTTGACAATCCGGTCCCCTCGAAGGACCTCACCTACAAATGGAGGTCAGAGAGAGAGAGAGAGAGAGAGGGAGAGAGAACGTACACTCTCAATGGCAGAGCAAAGCCCCAGGTTTGAATGTTTTAAGTTGGATTCCTGTAACGAACAGGGAGTTGGACTCGATGGCCTCACAGGCCCCTTCCAATTCTACTATTTTATGAAACCCTGGCATCTACAGCTTAAATCATCTCAAGTATTGGGCTGCCAGTCAAAGCAGACAATACTGGACAAGATCAGGAGTCAGAAAATTGTGGCCCTCCAAATGCTGTTGGATTTCAACTCCCATCAGTCTTAAGCAGCTCGGTGAATGGTCAGGGATGAAGCGAGTTGTAGTCCAGCAATTTTAGGAGAGTCACAGGTTCCATATACTGTTCTAGAGTCTGTACAAGGCAGCTTTCTATGTTGCATCATCCAAATATACCATCCATGTTAGCAGGACGACAAAGTGCTGTTTGCATACTTTATTTGTTTTTACCAGGGTTTTTGTGTGGCACCGGCACCCTCCCTTCCCTAGGGAAGCCCACCTCCCATGAGAAAAGCATTCCATATAAGGAGAGCCAGACATGATCAGCCCCAGTGAAGAACTGATTGCCCACTGCATTTTAAACTACAGGCAATCCTAGAGCCAAGGGAAACGGTGACACGCTGGAGCCAGGGCCCTGAAAAGAGAGCTGGGATGCGTGCCCCCCCACCCCGCCCAGGACATTCTATTTATTTCTTTATTAAATTTATATCCTGCCCTTCCTCCCAGCAGGAGCCAAGGGCAGCAAACAAAAACACTAAAAACACTCTAAAACATAATAAAAACCACTTTAAAATACATTAAAACAAAACAACTTTAAAAAAATCTTTTTTTAAAAAAAGCTTTAAAAACATATTAAAAAGCAATTCTAACACAGACGCAGACTGGGTAAGATCTCTACTTGGCGCCTGTCAAATATTTAAGGGGAGGGAATTCCAAAGGATAGGTGCCACTGCACTATAGGTCCGCTTCTGTGTTGTGTGGAATGGTCCTCCTGATAAGATGGTATCCGCAGGAGGCCCTTACCTGCAGAGCTGGGTATATCAACTGGGTATATAAGGGATAAGACGGTCTTTCAAATATCCTGGTCCCAAGCTGTATAGGGCTTTGTACAGCAAAACCAGAACCTTGAACTTAGCCCAGTAACTAATAGGCAGCCAGTGCAATTCTTTCAGCAGCGGGGTGATATGTTGGCGATACCCTACCCCAGTGAGCAGTTGCACCACTGCATTTTGCACCAGCTGCAGCTTCCAGACCAACCTCAAGGGCAGCCCCACATAGAGCGCAATACAGTAATCCAGCCTGGAGGTTACCAGTGCATGGACAACAGTGGTCAGGGTATCTCAGCCGAAGCTGGCAAAAGGCACTCCTAGCCACGGAGGTCACCTGGGCCTCTAGCAACAAAGATGGATCCAGGAGCACCCCCAGACTACGGATCTGCTCTTTCAAAGGGAGTACGACTCCATCCAAAGCAGGCAACTGACCAATTATCCAAACTCAGGAACCACCAACCCACAGCACCTCCATCTTGCTAGGATTCAGACTCAGTTTACTGGCCCTCATCCAGCCCACCCCGAGTACAGGCAGCGGTCCAAGGCTTGCATGACCTCTCCCAATTCAGATGTTATGAGAAACAGAGCTGGGTATCATCAGCGTACTGCTGACACCTTGCCCCAAATCTCGTGATGACCGCTCCCAAGGGCTTCATACAGATGTTAAACAGCATTGGGGACAAGATGGAACCCTGCGGCACCCACAGCACAACTGCCAGGGGGGCAAAAGATAATCACCCAATGCTATTATCTCAAAACAACCCTGGAGGTACAATCGGAACCACTGTAAAACAGTGCCTCCAATATCCATCTCGCTATGTTGGCTCAAGAGGATACCATGGCCAATGGTATCAAAAGCCACTGAGAAATCAAGTAAGAGTAACAGGGTCACACTCCCCCTATCCTTCTCCTGATAAAGGTCATCCATCAGAGCAACAAAGGCCGATTCAGTCCCATAACCAGGCCTGAACCCAGATTGGAATGAGTCAAAATAATCTGTTTCATTCAAGCATACTTGCAATTATTGCACCCAACCCTGTCAATCACCTTCCCTAAAAAGGGAGTATTTGTGACCGGGTGGTAATTGTCACAAACCAATGGGTCCAGGGTGGGCTGTTTCAGGAGTGGTCGGATCACCGCCTCTTTCAGGGTGGCTGGAACGACCTGTTGACCACACTCTAGATCCACTCAGTCAAACCTCCTTGGTAAATTTTAATAAGGCAAGAAGGGTAAGGGTCAAGAGAACACATCGTTGGCCGCATCATCGCAAGCACCTTGTCCATATCATCAAGGCTCATCAACTGAAACCGATCCAAAGAAGTTGCAGCAGACATTGCACTGGATACTTCACTGGGACTATAGTAGATGTGGATTGGGCATCAAGATTGCTACAGAGGTGAGCAACTTAACCTTCAAATTGCATTGCAAACAATTCACAGTGGGCCTCCGAAGGGTCTAAAATTCCATTTCCTGGAGTTGGTGTCAACAGACCCCTGAGAATACAGAAAAGCTCCACTGGATTGCTACTTGAGGATGCGATAGTGGTACAGACGGTGGCCTTCTTCACTTCCCTCACCACTACACATCAGGCACAGTTACAATGTTTTACTTGTGTCCGATCAGCCTCACAGCACATCTTTCGCCACTTGTGCTCTAGCCGTTGTGCAGACAGCTTCCCTTCCCTTAGCTCACTGGTGTACCAAGGTGCAAACTAGGCTCCACAATGCCAGAGACGGCGCTCAAGGGCAAGCATGTAAACAGCCTGATGCACCTCGCTGTTCCACAGCATGACAAGGGCTTCAACAGGGTCACCTCTTCTATCTACTGGGAACACCCCCAGGGCATTCAGGAATCCAGTGGATTCCATTAGTCTCTGGGGGTGGACCAACTTTATCTGTCCACCACCCCTGCAGGGGAGGACTGGAGCCGTAAGTCTAAACTTCACCAGGAAGTTGTCTGATCATGACAATGGGGTGACATCCCCCACTCCCCATCTGCAGACCACCCCTTCCTCCATCTGGAGCAAAAACCAAGTGTGGTGTGCCCTGCCTTATGCATCACGCCATTGACAACCTGAAACAGCCTCATGGTCATCATGGAGGCCATGAAGTCCCCAGCCAGAACACTAGAGGCAGCCTCAGCGTGGGCACTGAAATCACCCAGGACTATAGTTCTGGGCTCCTCCAATACTACTGCCGAGATGGCCTCTGACAGCTCGGTGAGAGAAGCTACTGGGCAGCAGGGTGGACGGTACACCAGCAGGAACCCTAGTTTACTGTCTCTTTGGTCTGACATTAGGTGCAGGCCCTCACAGCCAGCTCCAAGACAGAGTGGTTCCTGGTGACAAAGATGGAAGTTCTGTAGACCACAGCAACTCCTCCCCCCTCGTCCCTGCAGCCTGTGTTGCTGTTGCACCAAGTATTCAGGTGGGCAAAGCTGGGTCAGATCAACTTCTCCCAGCTCACCCACCCAGGTCTCGGTAACGCACACCAAATCGCCACCCTTATCCATGATCAAATCTGGCATTAAACAGCAGCACACACAGGCCGCTGGGCACAGCAGATAAGCAATGAGGAACCCATCCATGGGAGGAGTGGGAGCAAGGAACAAGGCGCAGGCATGTCGCACACCGATACCGCAGCTTCAGCCACTGACACTGCAGTACACACAGGGAGAAGCGGACCAGAGCTTGATACCAGGCATTGTGGCCTTACCCAGATTTTCAGCTTTATATGTGATTGTCCGAGGATGGCAGAAGGGTAAGGAATAATACTCGTAAGGTAGCTGCGTTCGTGAACTGGTGAGCTTCACAGCCTGGAAGGAAATGAGAGAGATGCTGTCAGCAACCATCTTCCCAACTCCCCCAACAGCACTTTCCCACTTTCCATTTTTTCAACAGTAACATTTTTACCAATGCCGTGTTCCCTCTTCTTCCTCCACCAAGAGAAATTATGTATTGCCGAGGAAACAGACAAGACAGGATACTGGGCTTGAGACACCACTGGTTTAGCCCTATAATACCATTTTGTTTTGATTTTTGCTCAGGAGTTGACAAAACTTAATTAGCACTGGTTTCGAAGCTTCCAGGGCAAGATAAAACCCACAGTTTAGGGGGGGAAATGCAAAGAAAAGGGCCATGGGAGATTTGAGTCTAAGCTAGACCTGCCCCCAAGTGTCTGCAAACAGCCTCAGAACCATGGATTAATGGTCTTGGAGAACTTATCCTGTAGTACTTGATCCCACACACACACCTCAAAAATGCTGAAACACAGACAGAGGAAACCACTGCAGTTTTCAACTTGTTATCGCTGCAGGGAAAACATTCTGGGAACGGAACTGACTTTTTTTAAAAAAGGACCCACAATACTCAGAAAAATCCAGCATTTCTACAACGCTTTAGAGACGTAGACGTCAACCTTTTCAGACTTAAGATGAGGTTTTACCCCCAACCTGCAACATGGGTTCCAGTTTACTTTTCAATGTAAATGTCCCTTTTCTTGCACACCCTTTTTTTCCTGGCATATCTGGAAATGGAAATGGACTGCCTTCAAGTCGACCCCGACTGATGGCGGCCCTACGAATAGGGATTTCATGGCAAGCGGTGTTCAGAGGGGGTTTACCATTGCCTCCGTCTGAGGCTAGTCCTCCCCAGCTGGCTAGGGCCTGCTCAGCTTGCCACAGCTGCACAAGCCAGCCCCTTCCTTGTCCGCAACTGCCAGCTGGGGGGCAACTGGGCTCCTTGGGACTATGCCGCTTGCCCACGGCTGCACAGGTGGCAGGGCACGTAGCTCCTGAGCCACTCGCTGTGGGGGTGATCTTTAGCTGGCCCTTGACACCCAGGAGACACGAGCGGGTATTTGAACTCACGGACTCTGGACTCCCAGCCAGGCTCTCCTCCCCACTGTGCTATGCCAAATTGTTCCTGGCATATCTACACACATCAAATCTCTAGAGGAGGGGTGGTTATTGTGGTGGTCCTCGGATGTTGTTGGACTCTAATTCCCATCAGTCTCAGCCAGCATAGCCAACAGTCAAGGATGATGGGAGTCACAGTCCAACAACATTTGAAGATCATCAGGTTGCTTCTCCTGCTTTACAGCATTCAAAGCACCTGACATACATAATCATTACAACATCCCTGTAAGGTAGGTCAGTAAATTTTCTCCAAGATTTCACTGTTTCAGGACACCTCAAGCTTGTGGTGAGGCAAGACAGAAATGGTTTTAAATGAAAATAAATGCATATGGGAAACCCAAACCAGCCAAAGCTGAGAAATGTTTAGGTCCCATAAATGTCAAGGGGAACTCTCTTCTCACTGAAATGAAGGGGATATGAAAGAGTTTGACTTTGGTGAGATTGTGGCTATGATGCCAGTAAATTATGGTCTGCGATAAGGCAGTCAATGGGGATGTTACCACAGGATAAACAGCATGTAAACAGGCCCATAATCATTTGAGTCAGGCTCAAAGACGACTGTAGAAACAGGGGTCACAAAACTTTTTGGGCATGTCTGCAAACTGGAGGAACTACTATGGGCTCCACATGTGCGCTGTAACTTTTTCCTCATCAGCTGTAACCCATGCCCCAAATTACCACAGGCTTGGGGGGGGGAGCCTTCTACTGACTAAAGGAGGCTTCTTTCAATAGAGAGAAGGGTGGGGGGATAGGATCCTGTGGGCACTAGGAAAAGCCTTTGAGGGCCCATATGTGCCCAAGGTGGCAGGACATGCTATAGAACAGAGTTCACCAGCCTTTTTGAACCAGAGGGCACATTTCAAATTTTGAAAGAGTGCTGGCGTCACAATGGCTGCCCGGGGGCATGGCATAACACATAAAGTTAGAATCATGGTGAAGCTTTCCCCATAATTGTAGTTCCATACTAGAAAAGGCTTGACCTGTTGAACTTCTGCCTGCCATACAGCTGTTAAAGGCACAAGAACCCTGGTTTTCCCCCAGTGCCAACTTTAAACCAAAGCCTCTTTGCAGAGTTTTCACAATTGCCTTTTTGGGAGCAGGGGGATTTTTCAACATTCACCCACACTTATTGTGAAGTAGTATTTGTGCAAAATAACTTCTAGGCATCACCTGATCTCAGGCAAACCCAGCACAGGGAAGATGCATCCTGATTGCTAGGGGAAAAGGATGGGCAAAGTAGATTCCAAGGCCTAGAAAAAAAGACAGAAGCAGGAAAAGGACACTAAAAGGGAGGGCAAAACAGCTGCTCTTTAGGAACCCAGGGATTCATATTTCCTGGTCTCCAAACAACTCACTTATCAATTGCAGTTCTGACTTCACTTTTTGGCTAATAACGCCAACAGGCAAGAGTAGCCAGGCTGGCTCATTTCACATAAATTGCTTAGAAGCGTACTTGCATGCTTTGCTTCATAACTGTCTTTCTAGGAGGGCTAGAGACTTAAAAAAAAAAGCTCAGATTCTGGACTACCTGCTGATGGTCTCTGAAGGCCTTTGTGGATGCCATGGCACCTGCAGGCAACAGCTTGGTGACCTCCACAGTAGAACATCAGAGACGTATTACTCTCATTAGTGTCCGATAGCTACAACTCAACAAAAGATTCTTTGGAACTACTGGCATTACTTTGCACGGCACTCTCAAGTTATTTCAAGGTTCCCTCTAGGGATGACCCGCTGTTAATTTGACCTGTCAAATATTGTCAGTTGATCATCTAGTATTTGATCATGGTCAAATGTTTCCAAGAACTGCACTGTGTAGATGTCAGCCTACCTTTCCCCCCCTGAAATTTCATTATGGTATCCTTTTCTAACAGCAGCTTGACTGCTAACCGTACAGCAGTTGGGGCAAACTTAGATGCACAGCAAAGCGTCTCCTACTGGCTGCCTGCTGGTACTACAAGCATCTCCAAACAGGAAGAGAAGCATTCATCAGTGGCAACGGCCACTGTCAAGTGGGCAGAGGGTTGGTGTTCTGGCCTCAACACACGTTGAGGCAGAGCTTGGAAAAGTTACTTTTTTGAACTACAACTCCCATCAGCCCAATCCAGTGGCCATGCTGGCTGGGGCTGATGGGAGTTGTAGTTCAAAAAAGTAACTTTTCCAAGCTCTGCGTTGAGGTGTGTATCTATCCAGGCTGATAGACTCACATCCAATCCACACTTTACGTGACTTAAATCTTCTATTTTTATTGATGAACAATCTCGAACAGCAACCAATAAACACTTAACTGCACAAAGTTGATTAAGAGGATTCAGTTGAACAAAGTAGATGGAATGGGTGCGTGATGAAAAGATAATGCACAGCCAAGCCCTCCGAGCTGAGGAGAACCAGGCCTGAGGGAGGTTGTCTGCCTTCTAGAAAGAACCACCACAAAACATATAACTAAAGACCTTTTTCAGGGCAGCCAATCGAGGCATGATCACAGACAATCAGACCTAATCAGTTGCTAACAGATTTCCTGAAGAGAATTCTACCTACTAGCCTGCAAGCAGTATATTAAACAACAATGCGTAATTGGGGCGGAACAGATGGAACCAGGGAAATCCAGAGTCAAATCCTCGTTCAGATGTAAAGCTCATTAGATGACACTAAGCCAGTTAGCCTGCCTCCTGTGTGTGTATCTCACACAGCCTAAGAGAAACCTTTCTGAACTCCTTTAGGAGGAAGGGTAGGATGTAAATTTTATAAATAAAATAAATAGTAAATAATACACCTATGTATGCCACCCTGATTTCTGTGGGGGAAGGACAGAATAAAAAATTAACAAAATTAATCAAATAAAAAAGTTCTTATTCCTGTTTCACAGCAATGTTTTTTCTAACTGGCATAAGTATCATTGTTAATTATTATTTGACCACATATTTGACTTTTTTTTTTTTTGCTGATTAAGTGGCCAATTGCAGCTTCAGCCTACCTTGATTTCTACAGGAGCCTTTTGGTGGAAGTTGATGGGTGCGACCCCCGGCACGTAGAAGCAGCTCACCCCATGGCACAAAAGCAGTAGCACCAGCGGACACGTGAGCCTCTCCTGCAATGAGAAAGTGGATTTTGCCACCAGAGCCAAATACATTCACAGAGATGCAAGCAATTCCCAACACTGCTTAGCTGTTTGTTTTTTTAAAACACACAACAGGGCCACAAAGCTAGGCCAGTAATTTTGGTCAAATCTGCAAGAGCTGCAGAAGTGGCAGACAAAGGAAAACCAAGAGCAATATTCAATATTCTTGCTGCTACTAAAAAGGCTTCTTTCTTTAAAAGGGTGAGAGAATTCTAGCAGATGAGAGAGGAGCCAAGTACCAGACGCCGCCTCTTAGATGCACTCAAAGAGTTCAGGAATCTGGGCCCTGCCTTACAGCGTTATGCTCACTAATGAAAGCGAAACAGGATATCCAGGGTATCAAAGCATGGCTCTCAGGCCTCACTATTTCTTCTGCTGTCTTAACAAAAGGTGGAGAGAGAGAGAGAAATCCAGTCTACCACTTGATACAAGACAGGGGGGCCTCAGGACAGCCACGTTCAGCTCCCAGGCCTGGGATTCTTTAAAGTGACACACCACCAGCACACCCTTTTGCTACAACAGCCCACTTCTTCACGCATTTCAGCTCCAGGACAACTTGGGGAAAGGAGGAAAGAGGACACAAATTTGGCATGGGTCTCTAACAGCCTATTCTAAGCTCTAATACAAAGAAGACAAAGCTAACAGGTATCCATACAACATATAATGCAACTGCTCTGAGACATGGCAATAAAGAGAGTGGTCACCCAGCTACACAAAGACACTCACAAATTTTAACACATCAGCCGTTGCACAGTCTTCAAAAGCAGTAGGTAGAAAACAATTCCGTTCCAATATTTTATACCAGGAGCACACAAGAGTAGCAAAATAGTGTTTTTACAAGACACTGGCAGCCGCATGCACAAATTAATTGCAAGCAATCAGAGTCTCTGCTACCAGGGTCACCCACCTGTTTAGGGTAGTGGGCACATTTGGATTTTTGACCAACGTTCAAGAGCACCAACCGCTCTGGTTGTTTCTCTTTCCTGGATCAGCCCCCATCCCCACAAAAGAGCGCATTCACAACCTTCACTTTCCAAGCAATCTGGGTAAAACCCAGATCCAGTATAATAATCAATGTGAGCCTTGAAGGAGGAAGCAGGAAACAGTGTCAGTCTTCCAACTTCTTCCTCCAGCTCTATGTACTTCTCAAGCGAGAAAAAGATAATCAACCTCAGTAGTACCTCACAATTCAGGCGGCGGCAGCGGCGGTGGGGGCTCAGAGGATCTGCATCCACCAGGAAAGAACTCAAGGGTGTGGCGCTGTTTAAAGTTCTTGATAGTAAGAGCAGTTCAACAATGAACTGAGTTCAAGGCGCTGATTTTGGTGTATAAAGCTCTGTATAGCTTGGGACTAGGATACCTCGCCCCTTATATACCAAGTTAATCACTGAGCTCTGCAGGCTATGGCCTTCTGCAGATACCACCTTCTTATGAGGTCCATTCCACACAATATAGGAATCGGGTCTTTAGTGTTGTGCCCCTACCCTTCGGAATTTCCTCCCTTTAAATATTCGACAGCCTCCATCTCTGTTGGCTTTTCGCTGCCTACTGAAGATCTTCCTCTTCCAACAAGCCTCTTAAGCAGAGGCATTTTATCCCAGTCTGCATCTGTACAGGAACTGTTTTTAAGATAATGGTTTTATCGTTTGCTGTTTACCAGCCTGGGTTACTTTCAACAAGCCTTTTACGTAGAGACCTTATCCCAGTCTGCATCTGTGTTGGAATTGCTTTTTCATACATTTTTAAAGATTTTTTTAAAAAGATTTTTTAAAAGATGTTTGGTTTTAATATGTCTTTAAGGATGTTTGGTTTTAATATATTTTAAAGTCTGGTTTTATTATGTTTAAAGAGTGCTTTTGTTTGCCGCCCTGGGTTCCTACTGGGAGAAAGGGCAGGATATCACTCAATCAATCTTTGGGAAAAAGAGTGGGATATAAATGTAATTAATTAAATAAACAAGCAAGCAAACCATGAAAAAAATCCCCCCGGGAGTGGGTGGGTTCTCCCTCACAGGTGGCCTTCAAGCACAGGCTGGACAGCCATCTATTGGAAATACTCCAGCTTTGGATTTCTTCGATAACTGGAGGCAGGGGATACCACACAGAGTTGGCGGGGGTGTGGTAGTTATGATTCTATTTATTTATTATTTGATTTATATCCCACCCTTCCTCCCAGCAGGAGCCCAGGGCAGGAAAGGTGTGCTGAACCTATTATCAGAACCACAGATGCTGCTCTGAGTTTTCATAACCTATGGCAGTCTTCTCCAACCTCCCCAGAAGCTGGACTTCTGCTGCAGCCATGATGGCCAATGGTCAGGGATGACAGGAGTTATAGTCCAAAACATCTAGAAGGCATCAGGTTAGAGAAGGCTACTCCATGGGATATCTGTGGAACAGTGTCCTCCTTTACTCTGCCGAAGAGTTCTGCTGTTGTTATGGTTATGTGCCTTCAAGTTGACTGCGACTTATGGCAACCCTAAGTATCGGCGACCTCCAAGAGCATCTCTAAACCTCCATGTTCAGATCTTGTAAGTTCAGGTCTGTGGCTTCCTTGATGGAATCAATCCATCTCTTGTTTGGCCTTCCTCTTTTTCTACTCCCTTCTATTTTTCCCAGCATTATTGTCTTTTCTAATGAATCAGGTCTTCTCATTATGTGTCCAAAGTATGATAACCTCAGTTTCATCGTTTTAGCTTCTAATGACAGTTCTGGTTTAATTTGTTCTAACACCCAATTATTAGTCTTTTTTGCAGTCCATGGTATGCGCAAAGCTCTCCTCCAGCACCACATTTCAAATGAGTTGGTTTTTCTCTTATCAGCTTTTTTCAGTCCAACTTTCACGTCCAAACACAGAGATCGGGAATACCATGGTCTGAGTAAAGAGTTCTGTAAAGGAGTCCAAAAAAGCACCTTACCGGTCTTAAGGTGCTTTTCAGGAAGAGATGTTTGGCAGCTCATTTTAAACAGAGGCAAGATCTTGCCCAAGTCACATCCATTTAACAGAGCCTGAGGCAAAGTTCCTCACTGATTGTGTCCTGTGTAAATGTAATGCCTAAAAAAGTTTCCAAAAATGGATACAAAAAAGAAAAAACCTGAAGGGGATGGTCATACATAACTATTTAGATCTGTCTCAACCATTTAAAAAAATATTAAATGAATGCAAAGAGGTAAAACAAGTCATAATTATCTTATTTTCGAACAGAAAATATAAGTAACATGGTATTGCATGATTTATTATTATTATTATTATTATTAATTATATTTATATCCTGCCCTTCCTCCAAGCAGGAGCTCTGGGTGGCAAACTACTCAAAAGACATGCTGATGAACATTCAGAATACATCATACCATTGAATCGTAGAGTTGGAAGGGGCCTGTAAGGCCATCAAGCCCAACCCCCTGCTGAATGCAGGAATCCAAATCAAAGCATTCCCGACAGGTGCCTGCCCAGCTGCCTTTAACGTCTCCAGTGCTGGAGAGCCCACCACCTCCCTGGGTCATTGGCTCCATTGTCGTACTGCTCTAACAGCTAGGAAGCTTTTCCTGATGTTCAGCTGAAATCTGGCTTCCTGTAACTTGAGCCCATTATTCCATGTCCTGCCCTCTGGGATGATCGAGAAGAGACCCTGACCCTCCTCTGTGTGACAACCTTTCAAGGACTTAAAGAGTGCTATCCTATCTCCCCTCAATCTTCTCTTTTCAAGGCTAAACATGCCCAGTTATTTCAGTCTCTCCTCATAGGGCTTTGTTTCCAGTCCCCTGATCATCCTTGTCGCCCTCCACTGAACTCATTTCAGTTTGTCTGCATCCTTCTTAAAGTGCGCGTCCAGAAATGGACACAATACTCAAGATGAGGCCTAACCAGTGTCAAATAGAGAGGGACTAATACTTCACGCGATTTTGAAACTATACGTCTGCTAATGTGCCTAAAAAGCATTTGCTTTTTTTCCACCACATCACACCATTGGCTCGTATTCAGCTTACGATCAACAACGATCCCAAGAGCCTTCTCACATGCAGTATTGCTGAGCCAAGTATCCCCCATCTTGTAACTGTGCACTTGGTTTCTTTTTCCTACAGTGACTTGCAAAAGTAATCAGACCCCTGACCAATGCTCTCACATTACTACATTACAAATGGTACATTGTAATTTCGTTCTGTATTTTATTTTGAAACACTGAAACTCAAAATCAATTATTGTAAGGTAACATCGGTTTTATGTTGGGAAATGTTTGTAAGAAACATAAAAAACTGAAACATGTTGCTTGTATAAGTATTTAACCCCTGCACTGTGGAAGCTCTCAGTTTACACAGATGAAAGAAATTGCCCTATCGAGGACACAATTACCTTACCATTGGCTTCCAACTGTGAACCATTAAAGTTGCTGTCACATTGTCAGGGTAAAACCCCCACTGTTGAAGGATCATTGGCCAGGCTGTGGATCTGAAAGAAAATGAAGACCAAAAGAGCATTCTACAGAAGTGAGAGATAATGTAATACAAATGCATAGATTAGGAAAAGGGTACAAGATAATATCCAAGTGTTTGGATATCCCAGTGAGCACAGCTGAATCAATAACTGGGGAGTGGAAGCTGCATCACACCACCCAAGCACCTCCAAGAAAAGGCTGTCCCTCAAAACTCAGCACTTGAACAAGGAGGAGACTTGTGAGAGAAGCTACGGAGAGGCCAACAATCACTTTGAAGGAGCTACAGAGTTCAGTGGCTGGGAGTGGAGTAATGGTCAACCATAAGAACATAAGAACATAAGAAGAGCCTGCTGGATCAGGCCAGTGGCCCATCTAGTCCAGCATCCTGTTCTCACAGTGGCCTACCAGGTGCCTGGGGGAAGAGCTCTGCATAACACTGGCCTGTATGGGAAGGTGGCAAGAAACAAGCCATTACTCAAAAAGTACCATCTGAAAGCACGTCTGGAGTTTGCCAAAAAGCATGAGAGTGCCTCAGCTGCGATGTGGGAAAAGGTGTTGTGGTCTGATCAGACCAAGATAAAGCTTTTTGGCCAAAACTCAAAGCGCTATGTGTGGCACAAACCTAACACTGCCCATGCCTCAAGACACACCATCCCTACAGTGAAGTATGGTGGTGGCAGCATCATGCTGTGGGGATGCTTTTCATCAGCAGGGACCGCGTATCTTGTTAAAATTGAAGGAAGAATGGATGGAGCAAAATGACAAGGAAATACTGCAAGAGAACCTGCTTCAGTCCACTACAAAACGGAAGCTTGTGAGGAAATTCCCTTTCCAGCAGGACAATGGTCCCAAGCACAAGGCCAAAGCAACATTGCAGTGGCTCAAGAACAAAAAGGTGAATGTCCTACAGTGGCCCAGTACTGATCTCAATCCCACTGAGAATCTGTGGCTGTCTTTGAAAATTGCAGTTCACAAGCAACGTCCAGCCAGCCTGAACGACCTGGAGCAAATCTGCCAAAAAGAATGGGCCAAAATCCCTCCAACACTGTGTGCAAAGCTGGTACGTACCTACCCCAAAAGACTTAAAGCTGTTATTGCAGCGAAAGGTAATAATAATGTGTGGGGGTTGAATACTTATACAAGCAACATATTTCAGTTTTTCTTACAAACATTTCCCAACATAAAACCAATGTCACCTTACAATAAATGATTTTGAGTTTCAGTGTTTCAAAATAAAACATACAGAATGAAATTACAATGTACCATTTGTAATTCAGTAATATGAGAGCATCGGTCAAGGGTCTGATTACTTTTGCAAGGCACTGTAGGTATAGACCTTTCCACTTATCCCTGTTAAATTTAATTCTGTTGTTTTCAGCACAATGCTCCAGCCTATCAGGCCAATGAGCCATCTAGTCCAACACCCTATTCTCATAGTGGACAACCAACTGCTCATGGGAAACCTGCAAGCAGGACCTGAGTGCAAAGAGGAGACCTTGATGGTCTTCTAGTCCAGGGCCCCACCCAGTACAAAAATATTACATCTACAGCCTCCCTGATAACTGTCCAGCCTCTGCTTACATATCTCCATCAAAAAGCTCAGCCACCCTGAAGGCAGTCTGTTCCCTATCAAACAGTTCTTACATTTAGACAAAACCTGCTTCCTTGCAATTTCCTAACCTCTGGAGCAAGCACAATTATAGGCATGCTTACTCAAAAAGTAAGTTCCACTGTATGCACTGGGGCTTCCTAACGTGATGCCCTCAGAACCCGCTGGGAAAGTGTTGGGACAACTGATGAATGGTATGGCCTACCTTGGAGAGTCTCTTCACGCTCCCAAAAAACTGTTCACAAAAGCTTTATCAAATTATGCATTACGTGGAAAAAGTGGAGGTAAGTTTATGGAACTGATTGGCAAGCGATTCAGGCCAGACAAAAGCAAGCACTTTTGCACACTGTGTATAGTTAATTTATGGAATCTGATGCCACAAGGTCTAGAGATGACTGCTAGCTTGGAGGAATGGGTGAAACATTCAATTCAGTTTGCATTTCAAGCCAAATACATCAAATACACACTTTCTGAAGCAATATGAGAACCAAACCACAGTCATCCTTTGACATTTGCACTTATTTGAATTTTGCAATACAGTTCACCAACCAATGTTTTCAAAAACACATTAGGGGGAAATGTGCAAAATGCATTATATAATGCAAAAGTGCTTGCAACAATTTGTACATTTTTCAAAACTGCATACAAAAAAGTGTTTATTAGGAGAAATTTACACTAAAATGCTAGAGAATTTTCCTGAGGATTTTTCGAAATAAACAAATTTGCAAATCGCTGCAGAAATGTGGAGAACTGAGTTTCAAGTTAGAAACATAAGAAACAGAGAGAACTGAAATTTACAGATCTTTCCATCCGTAATGGTTTGAAAAGCAAATTAGAGAAATTCATGGAAGAGAGCAGACAGATCAATGACTATCGGGGATCTCCATGTTCAGAGCAAAAATGCTACTGAATACCAGTTGCTGGAGAACAACAGGAGAAGAATGCCCCGCTGTCTTTCCCAAAGTCTCTAGCTGGCCTAGAGATGAACTTCTGGTCTTGCATTTACCAGAATAAGGCTTCCCCTCCCCCACCCATCCCAGATAATCCTCTGTAGGAAGTAGATGAGCTAACTCTTACATATCTTCTCGCATCACTACCAATTACAACTTGTAGAAATAACATTCTTGGTAAGTTACAGTAGAGGGAAATAACTGTGTCACAGAACTAGAATACCTGCTACACAGAACTGTTTGCCTTTCTCCCTGTGGGCTCAGTCTTGAGAAGATCAAGTGACCACAAAGTGCACAGCCCAACATAATTCCATTGCCATGACTCTGAGCCCATTAAGTTCAAGCCCTTATGATTCTTATCAATTTATGACAGTTTTGGTGTGCATTGCATTGAAACTCGGCACTTCTGGTTGCTAGTGTGCAGAACAGAAAGCAATGCTACACCTCCGTCTCCAGAAAGTGGCACAAACACTAGCAAGTGGCCCAAACACAGAGTTTGCAAAGAACATGAACTCTGTCTCAGGCTGTGCAAGTAATTCCTGCAGCATGGGGGACAATGTGGATCAAGAGCATAGCAATTCAATTTCCTACAGGCAGAAATACCATCCCAGCTTGTCACACACTAACAATTTCCTAAGTTGGCAGGAGCCTTGGGCTAGAGCTGTCTAAATACAGCAGGAGCCCTCAAAAGGGCAACCTTCCCCTAAGGCACAGAGCCACCCCAGCCAGCGTAATCTAGCTGTATGAAACAAGCTCTCCAGTGACAGATGTGGGATTCAAGACTGGGACACACACGGTCCCTCAGCAGAAGGAGGGAACAATCAGGCAACCTTCTGAAAAGCACCAAGCTGGGAATGAGAAAGGGTTTCCCAACAGCAGCAGGCATTGCATTTTTTCTTCCCCAGGTGTCAGCTTTCCAGTTGTGGGCTACTAGCCATTTGGAGTCCTCTCAGCACCGCCAGCATGTTGTTGTCAGGGCGGCAGTCATTCAGGGTCTCAGGGGGGTCTTAGACCCTTTACTTTTGGGGGAGCAGGGTCCCTATGTCTACAGCATCCTACGAGACAATCAGCATGAGAGGAGAGAGTGTTAGCCACTGAGAAGAGTCTTCTAACATGCTTCCTTGTCCTTTCCTGTTGATTGGAGCCAAACAGAGTGAAAGGAGGCGAGTCTGCCACTGAGAAGAAACTTCTCAACAGCTAAAACTCTCCCCATTCATGCTTATTATCTCCTAGGAATATCTGTTGTTATGGGAGAAGGCACTAACAAGGATCTCATTCTCAACCCAGCAACAAAAAAGGGTGGCTGTGCCTATCATGACGGGGCCCTGCACTTCTGAATCTGCTGCTGTTCTGCTGGCTGTTGTTAAGGTCTTCCTGTATTTTCCGCTCGTCACACGGAAGTATCTCAAAGCGGCATACAAAGCAAGAACAGAGTTAAGAAGAAAGAGGTCAGGAGCTTCCGCCTCGGGGCTCTTGAGGAAGCCCGGCCGCCCGCCCCGGTCTCCGCTGAGGGGGAGCGCTCGGCGCTGTACAGCGGAAAGCCGGCGCGGCGCGGCCTCTGCCCAACGACCCCCGCCAACCTAGTGGGAAGAAAGCAATGGGCGCGCAGAGGAGGGGAGGGCAACCGAGAGGGTCCCGTCAGGCGCCCCCCGCCCCGAGGCGCCCCCCCGGACTCGCAGCCCCCCGCCCCTTTCTCCTCAGAGGCTTCCCCCTCCCCTCAGAAAGGCGGGAAGGGGAGGCTGCGGGGACGAGGAGGAGGAGGGGGTCCCGGCCTCCACACTCACCAGCGCCCCTGCCGCCGCCATCTTGGATCCACGTGTCACTGCTGACGTCAGAGGAAGTGGCTCGCGGTTGGCCGAGGCGACTTAGCTCCATTGAGACGCCGACAGGCCGCGGCTGGGTAAGGTCTCCCTGCGCGGTATCGGCCTCTGTCATTCTCTCCGCTTGCTCCGCTCTCTCCCCTAGAAACGGCAGTGTCTTTCTCCTCTAAGGAAACGTCATCTCGCGCGAAGAGTTTGATCATTGTTTTTTTTCGGGGGGCGGGAAGAGATAAAGTGACCCTTTTCCCGCATCCCCATCTTGGTTATTGGCGGGACGGACCTCCCCCCCATCTTCACTGAGGGCGAGGAGACGTCAAGCGCGGCGCCATCTTTCTCGTGGGTGAAACCGCCAAGTTTGACCGAAGCGCCCTCTTTACTAATGGCAAACGTACCTTCAGGCAGCACCGAGCGCCGTGACTGTTGAGGGCATCTTGATCCACGAGACAGTAAAGCTGGCGGGGGGGGGGGTAATCGCCATCTTTGATAAGGGCGGGAGGCCTGTTGCGGCAGAGGGCCTGCGTTTCTGGGCACCGTTATTCCCGAGGGATGTTTGACTTAAAGGGCTGACCTCCAAATATCCACTGGATTGTCCCCCAATCCTCTGTACCAGATTTGGGGGGCTCATAGCAGCTGCAAGAGAAAGAGATATAAGAACATTGGTCCATCCCAAAACATTTCCCCCCCACAGACCACTTGAAAATTGCTGAGGGTCTTGGTGGATCACTTAATGATTTTTCTGCCTGTTGTAGCACTTGTAGCAGGCTGCGCTAGATGCTGTATGATTTTTAATTGTATTTTAATTGCTTTTATTTCTTATATTGTATTCTATTGTATTCCTAGGGGCTCCAGCCCTGCTTGTTTTGCTCTCCAACCTTGCCTACCCCCTGGGCCGCCAGAGCTCCCCTTCTCCACCCGCAGCCCAGGGGTTGCCAGAGCTCCCCTCCCCTTCCACCCCCATTCCAGCAGTTGTCAAGGCCGGCCTCCCACCCACCTGGTGAGGCCAAGCTCTGGGCCCAATCTTTTTTTTTTTTAAGAGATGCTTTGCCATCACTGTGTGACAGCATAACGACATACAAAAACATAATCTAGAGAGACAATTTGCATTCAATAGAATTCCAATTATAATACAAAAAATACAATATATAAGAAATAAAAGAAGAGCCCTATTCCAAAAGATTAGAGAAATTAAAGGAAAATTCAAACCAAGAGTAGGAATGTTGAATAATCAACAGGGGAAACACACTGACTGACCGAGATGAAATAAAAAGAAGATGGAAGCAATACACTGAAGAACTATAAAAGAGATGCAAGGATGACAGATTCATTCATGGAGGAACAGTATGATGAAGAACCAGAAATTTTAGAATGTGAGGTGAAAGCGTCTTTTAAAAAAAGACAAATAATTGGGTGTTAGAACAAATTAAACCAGAACTATCACTACAAGCTAAAATGATGTTATCATACTTTGGACACATAATGGGAAGACATGATTCACTAGAAAAGACAATAATGCTGGGAAAAACAGCAGGGAGTAGAGAAAGAGGAAGGCCAAAGAAGAGATGGATTGATTCCATCAAGGAAGCCACATAGGGTCTCCACAAGTCGTAATCGACTTGAAGGCACAAAACTTAGTTGGTAGAGTACCAAAAGAAGTATGGATTGAAGTCGGAGACATTATCGGGGAAGAATGCAAAAAGACAATACCTCTAGTTAAGACCTCAATGGATGACTGACGAAAATCTTAAAAAGAGAAGGAAAGGAAAGCAAAAGTAGACAAAACCCCGGTCAGAACCCTAAATGCAATAATACAGCAACTAGTACGTAGGGACAAAGAACTATTATAATAGTTATTGTATAGAAATAGAAGATAATAAAAAAAGTAAAACCAGAGCCCTATTCCCAAATATTAGAGAAATTAAAGGGAAATTTAAACCAAGAGTAGGGATGTTGAATAATCAACAGGGAAACACACTGACTGACTGAGATGAAATAAAAGGAAGATGGAAGCAATACATTATATAAAAGTGATGGAAGGTTGGACAGATTTATTCACGGAGGGACTCTGATGAAGAACCAGAAATTTTAGAATGTGAGGTAAAAGCTGCTCTTAAATATGTAGAAGAAACAAAGCATCAGAAACAGATAGCATACCAATAGAGCTGCTACAAGTTACTGAGACTGAATCTGTCCAAATTTTGACAAAAATTTGTCAACAAATATGGAAAACTAAACAATGGCCCACAGACTGGAAGCGTTCAATATACATCCCAATTCCAAAGAAAGGGGATCCCAGGGAATGCAGTAATTATCGAACTATTGCCTTAATATCCCATGCAAGTAAAGTATTGCTCAATATTCTACACCAAAAGCTGTTGCCATATATGGAGTGAGAAGTGCCAGACGTCCAAGCTGGATTCAGAAAGGGAAGAGGCACCAGAGATCAATCGCAAACATACGTTGGATAATGGAACGGACCAAGGAATTTCAGAAGAAAATCACCCTGTGCTTTATAGATTACAGCAAAGCCTTTGACTGTATAGCTCATGAGAAACTATGGAATGCTTTAAAAGAAATGAGGTGCTGAGTTGAGACAATGAGAGCTGTTTGTGCCAAGGAAGCATCTTAGGTGCTAGCTGTCCCCCTAGACCAGGGTGGGGAACCTTTTTGGCTCCACAGGCCAGATCATTATTAGGATTGGCCTTGTGGACCAAATTTGATAGGTGGGCAGGGACACTCACCTGTCACAATGACATTAGGTTATTTGGCACTTGCAGGCCTTAAGACACTGCTAAAAAGGAGGTATTTTCTTTGTTTTAGCAACAGTTTCAAGGCAAACCCCTTCCTGTTTCAGTAAGGGGTTTGTATTGAATTCTGCCAAACTGAGCAGGATTTAACTGCTCACTCATCAGCTGAGCAGGTTGAGTGTTTTTTTTTTTTTTTAAACCAACTACATTGTTTGCACATGACACTTCCCTACAGGGAATTGGCTTGGCTTGTGCAACCAAACTGAGATGATTTAACTCCTGCTCACCAGCTGATGAGTAGGGGGGTTAAATCCTGCTGAGGCGGCCTACGCCACCCCCTGCCCATCAGTTAACACAATCAAGTAACAGGTAATATGTCAGTGTGGTTTTGGGGAAGGGGGACCAGAGGTTCCGCACTCCTGCCCTAGTCATCTGATGTGGACTTGGTCTCTTGGAGTCTTCAAGCAACACCTCCACCTATGCATCGATAAACAAATATTACAAAAACATCTATAAGCTGCTAATGACCTCCTTCCAAAGGGGAAGTACTGTGCCCCTGGCATTTCTTGAATCTACTTAGAGAAGTGGGTGTGCATAAAAAAATAGGTTAAAACCAACATTTTCAGCTGGGCTCAGAAACAATCAAACAGCCACTGAGGGCAAATGCTGGTGAATTTTATTCACTATGGCAGTTTTTGGTTAATAACCTGGCCAAAATATTCTGGTCCATTTGAGGTTTCTCTTTTCTGTGGTAATTCTGCCTTGCTGTAACTGAGAAGACGTGAATGATAACTTTTTCCAGAAGGGGAAACAGCTGATGTGCCAACTGAAGCTGATGAAAGGTGTTCCATTTCATGGATGCCAGTCAGGCATCCTGAATCAAATCTATATCTAATAGCACCTCCCCCACTAGCTGCTGACCTGATCTTTAAGGTGGAGGTCAATCCCATATTAGCACACAGTAAACACAACCTCAATAGTCTTTTAGTGTTACATTTGAAAAAGCTCATAGCTACACCCATGGGGCAGAATCTCCAGTATTTTAAGGCCTTCAAGTAAGAACCTGAAAACCTTCAGAAAAGCAAGTGCGGTGTCACATTAACTTTTGGCACTATAAGAACATAAGAAGAGCCTGCTGGGTCAGGCCAGTGGCCCATCTAGTCCAGCATCCTGTTCTCACAGTGGCCTACCAGGTGCCTGGGGGAAGCCCGCAAGCAGGACCCGAGTGCAAGAACACTCTCCCCTCCTGAGGCTTCCGGCAACTGGTTTTCAGAAGCATGCTGCCTCTGACTAGGGTGGCAGAGCACAGCCATCATGGCTAGTAGCCATTGATAGCCCTGTCCTCCATGAATTTGTCTAATCTTCTTTTAAAGCCATCCAAGCTGGTGGCCATTACTGCATCTTGTGGGAGCAAATTCCATAGTTTAACTATGCGCTGAGTAAAGAAGTACTTCCTTTTGTCTGTCCTGAATCTTCCAACATTCAGCTTCTTTGAATGTCCACAAGTTCTAGTATTATGAGAGAGGGAGAAGAACTTTTCTCTATCCGCTTTCTCAATGCCATGCATAATTTTATACACTTCTATCATGTCTCCTCTGACCCGCCTTTTCTCTAAACTAAAAAGCCCCAAATGCTGCAACCTTTCCTCGTAAGGGAGTCGCTCCATCCCCTTGATCATTCTGGTTGCCCTCTTCTGAACCTTTTCCAACTCTATAATATGCTTTCTGAGATGAGGCGACCAGAACTGTACACAGTATTCCAAATGCGGCCGCACCATAGATTTATACAACGGCATTATGATATCGGCTGTTTTATTTTCAATACCTTTCCTAATTATTGCTAGCATGGAATTTGCCTTTTTCACAGCTGCCGCACACTGGGTCAACATTTTCATCGTGCTGTCTACCACAACCCTGAGGTCTCTCTCCTGGTCGGTCACCGCCAGTTCAGACCCCATGAGCGTATATGTGAAATTCAGATTTTTTGCTCCAATATGCATAATTTTACACTTGTTTATATTGAATTGCATTTGCCATTTTTCCGCCCATTCACTCAGTTTGGAGAGATCTTTTTGGAGCTCTTCGCAATCCCTTTTTGTTTTAACAACCCTGAACAATTTAGTGTCGTCAGCAAACTTGGCCACTTCACTGCTCACTCCTAATTCTAGGTCATTAATGAACAAGTTGAAAAGTACAGGTCCCAATACCGATCCTTGAGGGACTCCACTTTCTACAGGCCTCCATTGGGAGAACTGTCCGTTTATTCCTACTCTCTGCTTTCTGCTTCTTAACCAATTCCTTATCCACAAGAGGACCTCTCCTCTTATTCCATGACTGCTAAGCTTCCTCAGAAGCCTTTGGTGAGGTACCTTGTCAAACGCTTTTTGAAAGTCCAAGTACACTATGTCCACTGGATCACCTCTATCTATATGCTTGTTGACACTCTCAAAGAATTCTAATAGGTTACTGAGACAGGACTTTCCCTTGCAGAAGCCATGCTGGCTCTGCTTCAGCAAGGCTTGTTCTTCTATGTGCTTAGTTAATCTAGCTTTCATAATACTTTCTACCAGTTTTCCAGGGACAGAAGTTAAGCTAACTGGCCTGTAATTTCCGGGATCCCCTCTGGATCCCTTTTTGAAGATTGGCGTTACATTTGCCACTTTCCAGTCCTCGGGCACGGAGGAGGACCCGAGGGACAAGTTACATATTTTAGTTAGCAGATCAGCAATTTCACCTTTGAATTCTTTGAGAACTCTCGGGTGGATGCCATCCGGGCCCGGTGATTTGTCAGTTTTTATATTGTCCATTAAGCTTAGAACTTCCTCTCTCGTCACCACTATTTGTCTTAGTTCCTCAGAATCCCTTCCTGCAAATGTTAGTTCAGGTTCAGGGATCTGCCCTATATCTTCCACTGTGAAGACAGATGCAAAGAATTCATTTAGCTTCTCTGCAATCTCCTTATCGTTCTTTAGTACACCTTTGACTGCCGTATCATCCAAGGGTCCAATTGTCTCCCTAGATGGTCTCCTGCTTTGAATGTATTTATAGAATTTTTTGTTGTTGGTTTTTATGTTCTTAGCAATGTGCTCCTCAAATTCTTTTTTAGCATCCCTTATTGTCTTCTTGCATTTCTTTTGCCAGAGTTTGTGTTCTATCAAGAACCACTATCAAGGTTGCAGATCCTTAAAAAAAAAACCCAAAAGAACTGTAGGCTCAGTGACTTGGCAGCATATCCCATGCAGGATGCAGTGACTTGCTTTTGAGCACATGAACATAGGTCATACTGCAATTAGGAATCCACCTATAATATACTATCGTTTTATACTGGCATCATAACGCACAAGGCCACTTTCGAATCCGTTCTTCCAGAATTACCACTGTCCATAGCCAGAAATCACAACAAAAAACTTTTGACTTCTTAAAATATTTATCATTACAAAGCATACAGAAATGTTTATCAAAACATTTCAAAATACACAGAGTAAATATCCTTAAATAATATTTGACATCATCCTTGCTTTGCAGACTCTTAAATTTAGGCACAGGAATGAGGACAAAACGGGCTGATGTGTAAGGGTGTTTTAGTTTATCTGTGGAAAACACTTCCTCGGCTTTCACCAACATTAAAAATGTAAACCTCCCAAGCCGTGGAGGTGCTGGATTTCACCTGCTCTGGGACCAGCTTGTGGCCAGTGCACCAGACATCACAGAGGCAATATCAGAATGGACTGACATTATGGGTAAAAGTGCAAGGTTCCCTTCTCCCTCTTTGTCCTCCTTTGGATAAATAGAACTAATCTCATATTTGGGGTCTAGATATAAAGATTTGATTTTTTAAAAAGAGGCTGACAAAACAGCAAAGCAGATGGGTGGGAAAAGAGCAAACAGTTAACATCTTTTCTGAAACACCCCTTTTAATGTGATTTTATTTAAAAATGGATAATTGGGCATGAAATATGGACAATATCCATCTTGAATTTGAAATGGCAGACCCTAGAAGCATGAATGTTTAACCAGCTACTTCTTATTAATCTGCTGCTTGATCTGCCCCAGGCCCAGCCCTCTTGGGCACCTGCCAAGACCCATACTCCTTCAGGGGGTCCATTTTCAACCGCCAGAATCTGCTGGCCTGGTCACTGTCTATTCACCTGCCTCCTTGAGCATGCAAGCCATGACAACAGAGACAGAGCACCAGCCTTCACTTGCCTTCCAGGCTCCCTCTAGAACTGTAGGGAGATTTTTCAAGATGCCAGGTTTATCTTGAGCCTGCATGGTACTAAATACACACTGCAAATACACCGATGCAGCAATTTTGCTGTCCCAAAAGGAAGGAAAAGCAAATAATGAACAATTGAATATTTAAGTTCCTATGACTTCCAGTGGCTTTTAAAGAGGATTAGACAAATTCATGCAAGAAAGGGCTATCGGTGGCTGCTAGTCACAATAGCTATGTTCTGCCTTAGTGGTTCTCAAACTTTTTTCAAACTTAAAAATTGCCGAAGGTCTTGGCAGACTACTTAATGGTTTTTCTGCCTGTTGTGTACATTGTAACGTGCTCAGCTAGATGCTGAATGATTTTGATTGTATTTTATTGCTTCTTTTATTTATTTTATTGCATTACAATAATATTTATTACAATAATATTTTATTACTTCCACTGCTGGAGGCAGGATGCCTTTGAATACCAGTTGCTGGAATGGCAAGTGGGGAGGGTGGTCTTGCTTTCAGGTTCCACTTGTGGGTTTCCCATGGGCATCTAATTGCCCACTATGAGAGTAGAGCGTTGGACCAGATGGGCCATGGGCCTGATCCAGCAGTCAGGCTCTTCTTATGAACGCTGCGTGACTTCTCTAGGAAATCCTGGCCTGGAGAGATTCAGGTTTTCCTTTTAGTGATGTTGCTTGCAAATAGAAGTACAAAGGTGGATCTAGCAAACAAGAGATGGGTTTTGAAACAGATGCTTCTCCAGAATTTCCGAAGTTCACCCATTTGTGGACACACCAGTCAGCTGACTAGTTACATATCACCAACTGGCCACCTGCTATTTGACTGTAGTCAAATATTCTATGAAACTAAAGATAGCTTTTTAATGCCCTTTTAAATGCCATCATGGCATCATCTGAGAACAAAAGCAGGAGAGTGTGTCCTCAGCTCCTTCCTCTTCGGCCCTTCAGAAATCTGGCTTCACAAACACAACTGCAAGTACCATATTTAAAATCCGACCTGTCTATAGTTGCTCTGAAAAACCATGAAGAACAGTTTGACCTTTTGAATATTGTTGGCATACACTGATATCTATATAAAATTTCATAAGCTTTAAATACATTGATTAGAATAATTTAGAATGTAATGTCATTGCTACTAACTTGGGGCTTTGTGACAAATGTAAGCCAATTAGGCTCACCACCTGTTCTTTATTTCAGGGAACAGTTTCTTACTTAGAACGAGCATTTTATATTGCTAAATAAGCAACCATTCCTTGCATTAAGGAAGAGGTGGCAAGCTTAGCTGGAATGCCAATAATTAACAGTACTGTATTTATAACATTTGCCTAGTTGATTGGCCACATATTATTTTTAACTGATCAAATGACAAACAAAATCTCCCCCCACCCCTCTCCCTCTGATGCTCACTCACACACACACACACAAAATCCAGGCACTTCTAGAAGAACAGCCAACAGCTTTCCGGCTGGCGACAAATCCTTGAGACAAAAAGTGCACTGCCATATTTCCGTGGAAATGGCATCTGCTGAATGCAGTTTTGTTAAGGTATTTCAGCTACAAACATGACAGTTGCTTATGTTGGATCAGCTGGAGGGCCCGTCGAGTGCAGTTTTGTCTCCCAACAGTGGTCAATGCCAGGTTTCTTGTTAGTTCACAAGGTGGAGACAGGTGCTTCTGGCTAAGCCACTTGGGAATCTTGACATCCATCAGACCCGCTCTCTAGAGCATCTTTCTGCAGTGCTCCACTCTCTTGTCCGTCCCCGCATCTGCTTTAAGGCTGTTGCTGGTACTGACTTTCAGTGGCAGTAAAGAAATCTTCCAGGATGCTCTGATTGCACTCAAATGTAGGGCGGTCCTCAGGCTTGCGCTTCCAGCAGCGCATCATAATTTCATAGAGCTCCTCTGGGCAGCCCTCTGTGCGTGGCATCCGATAGCCACGCTCGAGGGCACGGATCACTTCCTGGTGAGACATCCCTGAATTCAAAAGAAGAGAAAGAAACTGAGACACCGTCGCTCAGGGGCAGAGCATCTGTCCTGCATGCAGAAGATCCCAGGTCCAATTCCCAGCATCTCCACATAGGGCTGAGAGAGATCCCTTGTCTGAAATCCGGGAGAGTTGCTGCCACTCAGTGTAGCCAATACTGAGCTAGGCAGACCAATGGTCTAACTCAGAATAAGGCAGCTCCCCATGAACTGCAGAAGTTAAACAAATAAAAGTGGACCAGCCTGCTCATCGAATACAATCCCCTCCTGCAAGCAGAAAAGGGTGGACGTTGAAGGAGACCACTGGATCACCCATCTTATTTGAAGAGGCAAAGCTGCCTTACACTGCATGAGACTACAAGTCTAATCTCATTAACAGCAGCCCTCCAAGGGCTTTCCCCAGCCTTGCAACCCGAGATTCTTTGAGCTCGAGGTGGAAACATCCAGCATGCAAAGTGCGCGGCCTCTCGCTGAGCTATGGGCTATCCCCATGAGAATCTGACATTGCCGTATCAGACCACTGGCCCGTCCAGTCCAACACACTCTACTCTGGCTAGCAGTGGCTCTCCAGTGTCTGTCTCAGACTTGATCCCTTTAACAGCTGTGCTGGCTGGGGCTGATGGGAGTTGTTCAAAACATCTGGAGGACACCAGGTTGGTGATGGCTGTATTACAGTCAGGCCCCCATCTGCACTATATATTTAAAGCGGTATCATACCACTTTAAATAGCCATGGCTTCACCCCAAGAGACCTGGGAACTGCAGCTTGTTAAGACTGCTAAGAGTTGCTAGGAGGCTCCTATTTCCCTCACAGAGCTACAATTCCCAGTGTGGATTAACAATCAATCCCTCTTCCCAGGAAACTCTTGAGAATTGTAGTTCTGGGAGAGGGAGAGAGGTCTCCTAATAGCTCTCAGCACCCTTAACAAACTACAGTTCCCAATATTCTTCGGTAGTTAAATGTATAGTGCAGATGTCAGTTGTGGCGCATCAACTGCCTGAAAAAAACCCTCTCTCTTTACAAAAACATGTCTGGACACCTGGTGGCAAATGTAACCGCCGGCAAGTAACTATTTTCAAGCTTGAGTTAAAGTCATAAACACAAGGTTCTCACCCCTTGGCCGCTCAGTCAAATGGGTGAAAGCATGTAATCAAAATGGTTTTCCTAAGGTGATAGGCTTGTTAAATGCTTTAAATGCTGTTTTAGTCTCCAATGGATGAGGAAAATTCAGAACTCTAAAAAAAAAAAAGCTGAACTATTGCAATATGTGAGTTTCAATGATAGTATGGTCTGGGTAGAGAAGACGGTGTATAAGCAGACGGTCAGATGATTTGACAGGGGGGTGGCCCTGCCCACCTTTTAAAATTAGCCCATGGGCATGGGGGGAGATAAAGATCTGGCTGGCTGGGCCAAAATGGCTTCACTAAGAAAGACTAGTAAGAAATACTAGTTCCTTTGGGATTTTCAGGGATCATCACCACACACCACATCTCCTCTTCTCCACGGGATACCCAGCCACACATTTAAAAAATTGTGGAGATACAGAGAGACTGCAAGGCGACATTTCCTACTACACACCTGGGTACGGAGTCCGTCCGTAGGTAATTATCTCCATCAGGAGAATCCCAAAGGACCAGACGTCAGATTTTATCGTGAAGGAGCCGTAGTTGATGGCTTCGGGTGCGGTCCACTTAATGGGAAACTTGGCACCTGCCCAAAATGGTCAAAACAAGCCAGGTAAGGCTCAGGAAGAAGACAGGGTATGTTCAAGAAAGAGTGGCTTTCAGGCAGGTAGCAGTTTTACTTCCCAAACTGTGGGTTGCAAGACTGTTTCTCATTTTTCCAGACTTAAATCCAGTTCACATTTCCACATCAGTTTGCAATTTTTTTTTAGTCCTCATGAAAACTCATCAGCGTTTTGCTGCGAGCCTCTCCTAGCATACTCATTTTTGTATGCAACTCTTTCTAATGTGCACATCAATTTCCCCTAACATAATGCACTTTCGTATGTCATTTTCACCAGTATATGAATTTTTATGCACTCTGACCTGGTCTGTGCATTTTCGTACTCATTACTTGGCTGGAGAACTGCATTGCAAAATTTGGAGAGGTGTGAATTTTGGAAAGGCAAATTAAGTGGGTTTGCATTTATATGCACACTGAATCAATTTTTCTCCCCCATCTCTATTATTAAGTGCCTAAGTCTAATGCACACTGTTCACAAGAGGGTGAAGACAGGAGGGATGGCTTTGGCAACCATCGTACAAAGCATCTTTTTGCACCTTCCCGGGCTGTGTATTCGTTATCATCAATCACTCGGGCCAAGCCAAAATCAGCAATCTTGCACACCAGCATGGCTGAAACCAGGATGTTGGCAGCTCTCAAGTCCCGATGGATGTAGTTCTGTTGCTCAATGTAAGCCATCCCTTCCGCTATCTGCATCAAAGAGAGAAAAAACATTTGTGACAAGGGAGCGATGGACCATAAAGAGCGATAGCTGGAGAAGCTGGATGGGCAGATCTGTCAATTTTGGTTCCTCGTGAGTTTTTCATTTTTCTAATCCTTAGTTCAGTTTCCCACATTCCCACATCAGTTCGTGATGTCTTCAAAAAAAGTCCTCCTGAAAATTCAGCATTTTAGTGCTAATTTCTCCTAATGTACACATTGGTGTATGCAGTTTTGCCTAATATACACATTTTTGCAAAGCAATTTCCCCTAATACTCATTTTTGTATGTTATCTTCACTAGCATATGAATGTATAATATGCGCACTGTACCCTGTATATGCATTTCTGTAAAAATTGCTTAGCTGGAAAAAATGCACTGCAAAATTTGAAGAATGAATTTTGACGGATGGCTGCTTTTCAGTTTGCATATTGGTTTGGAAAGTTCAAATTAGGGAGGTTTGCTTTTAAATGTCAACTGAATTGAATTTCTCGTCCATCCCTAGTTGGGAGACAGCCTTATGATGTGCTGAAGGCTCTACTATGGGTTCAGATCCCTCCCCAGCTCTTTCCGTCTCTGCACTAGCTTCCAGAAAATCACTGTTCTGTGAGAGTGACCTGCAGCATCTGCACATTTTCATAAATAGATTTTCCTCCAAGTGCATAAGAATCCCACCCCACCCCTTTCTTGGAATTTGCTTCCAGGCGATGTTAATGCTCAAAAAATGCAAACCAGCACAGCCTTCGCAACAGAACTCAAAACAACTGCTCGCTCTTCTAGTAGGAGAAAATCCTCCCATCAGAGGAAAGTGGCACCAAAGTGCAGAATTGGCATGCAAGGAGAAGAGCCAAGCGAGAGAAAGTAGCAAAGGCCTGAGATTGGATCTCCCTTCTCTTCATTTCAGATGCACCCACGGGTGAAGAAGGCCTGGTCTGGTATGGGACCATGGCACTGGCGGGAAGGAGATCAGCTCTTTCCCACAGCACTGTTGCGGGTTTTTTCCTAATAAAAATGCTCACCCCAGGTGCCGCTAGAACAGGATGAACATCCACTATCTGGGCAGGTAAAGGGCTCACCAACAGTGTCTCGGTCTTGTCTGGATTGAGTTTCAGTTTATTAGCTCTCATCCAGTCCATTATCACGGTCAAGCAATGGTTCAGCACATCAACAGCCTCACCTGAAAAAGGTGAAAAGGAGAAGCAGAGCTGCGTGTCATCAGCGTACTGATGACAACGCACTCCAAAACTCCTGATGACCGCACCCAGAGGCTGCATGTAGATGTTGGGACAGAGACGATCTCGCCTCAGTTGTTCACGCTCTGGTAACTTCTAGATTGGACTACTGTAATGCGCTCTACGTAGGGCTGCCCTTGAAGACTGTTCGGAAACTCCAGCTAGTGCAAAATGCGGCAGCCAGGTTGTTGACGAGGACCTATCGGTCTGCGCATATAACACCTGTCCTGGCCCGCTTGCACTGGCTACCCATCTGTTTCCGAGCTAGATTCAAGGTGCTGGTTTTGACCTATAAAGCCTTATACGGTGTGGGACCTACCTTGTGGAACGCCTCTCCCGCTATGAACCTACCCGTTCACTTCGTTCAGTATCTAAGGCCCTCCTCCGGGTACCAACTCATCAGGAAGCCCAGAGGACTGTTGTTAGATCTAGGGCCTTTTCTGTGGTGGCCCCCGAACTCTGGAACAGCTTACCTGAGGAGATACGCCTGGCGCCTATGGTACTTTCTTTTAGGCGCCAGGTTAAGACCTGGCCATACTCCCAGGCATTTTAATGTTTTTATGTTTAATTTTTTGTTAGTTAACTTGCTGCTATGTGTTATTGATTTTATTATATTATTGTATTTTAATCCAGTTTTGTACACCGCCCAGAGAGCTACTAGCTATGGGCGGTCTAGAAATGAAACGAAATAATAAATAAGTAATAATACTGGGGAAAGCTTTTTACACAAAGAAGCTTTTGTCACTTATGTAATTCTGTAGATTCTTTTGTAATTTTCAAAAATCAATCATTCAGATCAAGGATAGAGATTCCAGGGCCCTAGATGTTGGATTCCAGCTCCCATCATCCCTGACCATTGGCGATGCTGACTAGGGGCTGATGGGAGTTAGAGTCCCAAGAACAACTTCAGGGCCACAGGACACTCCTCTTCCAACAAGTTTTCTAAAATGTTTTTAAAGATGTTTTGTTTTAATGTATTTTAAAGTCTATTTTTATGATGTTTTAAAGGGTTTTTAGTGCTTTTGTTTGCCGCCCTGGGCTCCTGCTGGGAGGAAGGGTGGGATATAAATCAAATAATAAATAAATAAATAAAATCTTTATCCCAGTTGGTATCTGTCTTGGATTTGCATTGTTGTTGTTTCAAACTATTTTGCACGCACACGGACCCCTGCATGCCTTGCATGCCAACCCCATCACCTAACCCTAGGAATGGCAACCCCACATTCCCCCATCCTTCTCACCAAATCCCCCAGTGCTGCCAGGTGTTGCCACACGATCACCTCTTCCTCCTTGCTCGCCTGGCATTGGACCACTTCACAGCTGCTCACACTCATCACTCAAGTCAGTCAATCACCAGCCTGCCTGCCTGCCTCTTGCACCTTGCAGCAACTCCTCCAGGAGTTGCCTGGACCTGGAATGCTGAAGCGTTCACACTGTGGTTCACAGCGCCACCTGTCGGTGTTGATGCAAACTGCAGTGTGACAACCTGTAGCGTGAACGACTTCTTCTTTATGTTACAGAACATAATTGTTTCCTAAAATATTTAAGACATTTATATGTCACTGAATCATTAGCATTTCTAAGCTGTGTACATAAAAATAAACCATGCAGAAAGCAAAAACAATAAAAATATCATGAAAATGCCTGCTGGAATTTATGCAGTTTTAATTGTTTATATATAAATGTATGGTTTTATACATGTAAATCGCTTCAGGATGCCCCCTGGGAATCGATCCATAAAAAAAAATAATTTGCAGCAGGGAAAGTGAGAGACATTTGTGATACAGATGAGCCTTGTGGCAGACAGGTTTGTTTGTTATTATATTGATAAACCACCTTATTTTATTTATTTATTTGTTTATTATTTGATTTATATCCCACCCTTCCTCCCAGCAGGAGCCCAGGGAGGCATCCTACCTTCTAAACTTTCCTTCTAAAGCACTCAAGGTGGAGTTTGCCGCTCTGTCCCCTGCCCCCCCCCCTCTATTCTAGCCTCACAACCACCCTGTAAGGAAGGGAGAAGAGACAACGGGCTGGTTGAGACATAAAGCCTCCTCCCCCTTCCTCCCACAGCACATTCATGAGGAGGTGTGCCAAAGCTCCTGCTTCGATCAACTACAGCTTGCTATACCATTCAAACCCCAGGAAACCTTGGTCACAGCCCAAACAACCCAACTTCAAATCCAAACAGCATTATAAACCCAATTGAAAGAAGAACTTCTTCAGGCCATGTATGTGAAGATGTGCCTTGTGAGTGGCTTATCAATGGTCACATACAGGGCCAGCACCAGGCATGACTGGGCCCTTGGGCACCAGTCTGCCACAGGCATGTGGCTCCTGCCTGTTCCACCTACCCCTCTCCTGTGTTCTGCTGCTGCATGCGCAGTGCACGCAGGAGCAAAACGCAGGAGAGAGGTAGGTGGAGCGAACGGGCAGGCAGCCTGGAAGCTCTGTCCCTGCAATCTGCGACAGGGTCCCCTCGGCCAGGGCCCGACCTGGCCGCCCTTTGGCGCCGGCCCTGGTCACATAATGTCATGGGCAAGGCGAGATTTCAACCCAAAACTTCCAGGTTCAGACCCTCGCAGTGAGCAATTACCTCACAACAAAGCGAGCTATGAAGACCTGAAGCGAGGGGGTTAACTGTCATCCCAAAACAAGATGGATGGCCCACTGGGCACACCTGCTCTTTTTAGCACAGCCCTGAGCAACAAACGGCCAGTTGTTCTGCAGCCCGGGTAGAACAGTTCCTCCTCGGAGGAGAAGGCGACCCAGAGGAAGGAAATGACCATGGACCCTTTCCAGGTTCTCTCCTTCCTTCAGAGTTACACACACACAAAACAACAAAGCAAACTCCCCTCCCACAAGCACTCCACACACCGTGGCAGGCAGATTTGCACATTCAAATCAGCCTCCCTACTCTTCACTTGTCAAACTGGGAACAACGTAGTCGCACAGCCATCGCCCAGCGACATTTGAAACCCCACAAGAGAAGAGGGCGCTGGCTGTTAAATTCACCTCTTTATTACTGGAGGGTCTCTAGACCTTTCCACACCTGCAAGACTACCCAGGCAATGATGGAGAAGGAACCTGTGGCCCTCCAGGGAGTGTTGGACAGCCCCTGCAGCAGGCATGGCACAAAGGTCAGAGATGATGCACGAAAGCCCCAAGGACAGTTTTTGTGCCACTGCAGAGATTAGCCACTCCTCAGAAGAGCCATTTTGGGCGGCAGGAATCTGGGCTAATCCACAGTGTGCATTAAGGGGCACAGTGAAGCCTCACAAGAATCATAAGAGTGGTAGAGTTGGAAAGGGCCTGTAAGGCCATCCAGTCCAACCCCCTGCTCAATGCAGGAATCCAAATTGAAGCATACCCGTCAGGTGGCCGTCCAGCTGCCTCTTGAAGGTCTCCAGTGTCGGAGAGCCCACCACCTCTCTAGGTAATTGTCGCATCACTCTTAACAGGTAGGAAGTTTTTCCTGATGTTCATCTGAAATCTGGCTTCCTGTAACTTGAGCCCATTATTTCATGTCCTGCACTCTGGGACAATCGAGAAGAGATCCTGGCCCTCCTCTGTGTGGCAACCTTTCAAGTCCTTCAAGAGTACTATCACATCTCCCCCCAGTCTTCTCTTTTCCAGGCTAAACATGCCCAGTTCTTTCAGTCTCTCATCATAGGGCCTTGTTTCCAGTCCCCTGATCATCCTTGTTGCCTTCCTCCGAACCCGTTCCAGTTTGTCTGCATCCTTGTTAAAGTGCAGTGTCCAGAACTGGATGCAGTACTCAAGATGAGGCCAAACCAGTGCCGAATAGGAGGAAACCGATATGTGATTTAGAACCTATACTTCTGTTAATGCAACCTAAAATAGCATTTGTCTTTTTTGCAGCAACATTACACTGTTGGCTCATACTCAGCTTGTGATCAACAAGAACAGAAGATTCCATGAGCAATGTCATCTCCGGATGCTTCTAGGCACAAACAGTCACACACAGGGCAAGCTGTGGCTTGTGCGGTATAGATCTGGGCTCTCCCCACACCACCACTGCCTCCACTGGGACAGTGGGTGGCCAGATGGAAAAGACAAGCATGACAAGCTACACCTGTTGAAATTCCATCTTCTGCACACCTTAGCAGCCTTGACCCCTCTTGTATCTGGCCACCCTACTAGCGAGGGAATTGACCCACACTGTAAAGATCTACTCTGAGGACTTTCCATACTGGTACTGCCCCCGCCCAAGGACGCCAATCTGAGAAAAGAAATTGCATCACATTCCCTTCCAGGGCTGAACCCTGGTCCTACACTAGGTGGCCTGGCCCCCAGTGAGGGAGCGAACAGCAGCAGCCTCCTTGTTCCCAGTCACGGGTGAGATCCTGCAGGTCACTGTCAGGGACAGTATGCCTCTGAATACCAGTTGCTGGGGATTATTATTTAAATTTATATCCCAAACAAGAAGTGATAAAACAATTTTTAAAAAATCCAATGTAGATGCAGACTGGGATAAAGGTCTCACCTTAAAAGGCTTGTCAAAAGAGGAAGGTCATCTTGACCTGTAAGACCCTCTCCCTGCTCGCTGGCCTCTTTCCACCTGGCCTGCCCGGGTGGGGCCTTGACTGACTGCAGCTGCAAAAGGTATCACTACCTGAAGATGCCAGAGACCACCTGGACTGTGGGGTGTTGTTTAGGGGCTTCCGTTTGGGTAAAAGTTTGATTTCTGATGGTCGGTTTTTTGTTTTGCTGTTATTGGGATTATGCTTCTGTATTTTATTGTTGGGTTTTATTAGGAATTAGAAGGATGTATCAATTTATTGTATGTTTTTAATGATGTTTTTGTTAACTTATTGACCATTTGAATTTATTTCTTACAGTGAGTTGTGTAACTTTTTTCCTGTTCATGTTGTGAGACGCCTTGTGCGCAAATTGTTATGGAAAGGCGGCATACAAATAAACGATGATGATGATGATCTTCAGTAGGCACCAAAATGATAACACAGATGGCGCCTGTCTAATAATTAATGGGAGGGAATTCCAAAGGGTCGGTGCCGTCACACTAAAGGTCCTCTTCCTGTGTTGTGTGGATTGGATTCCTATACTGTGCAGGATCAGGTCCTGCTTGTGAGCTTTCCATAGGGAGCATCTGGTTGACCACCAGGATGCTGGGCTAGATGGGCCTCTGGCTGATCCAGCTTCAGGACTCTTCCCGGGATCGCACTCACCTGGGCAGAGAAGTCGATCAATGTGGGCAGTGGCTGTTTGTGCCCTTCATCGCTTTTCAGGAAATCCAGCAAGCTGCCTGCAGATGGAGGAAAGAAACTCTTCAGGGCACAGCAGGCCATTGTTCTTTTCAGAGGGCCCCCACCCCACCCCAATCTTTCCCTGGGAAGAGAGACCTACAGCTCAGAGTGGAAGAGCACATACTTAGTTTAGATGGAAAAGGGCCCAAGTTCACGTAGACACGGGCCACCAGACTGCTCAATGGCTGTGGCTTATCCCACCTCACCTCCCTGTCATCAGCCTTCCCCAGCCAGCACAGGGCTGATGGAAGTTGAAGACCAAAGCCGCTGGAAGGCACCAGGTTGGGGAAGGCTGCCCTAGAGCATATTTAGCATTAAAAAATTGCAGTGAATTGTGGGAAGGGAGCCTCTCTAGCATGCAGCCCAATTCTCTCCACAGCTACTCAGGAGCAACCTTCCTTGTGTTCAGAGGGGCTTGAAAAAATAAAAATGTACTGCCTACAAGTCGATTCCGACTTATGGCGACCCTATGAATAGGGCTTTCATGAGGCTGAGAGGCAGTGATTGGCCCAAGGTCACCCAGTGCGCTTCATGGTTGTGTGGGGATTCGAACCCTGGTCTCCCAGGTCGTAGTCCAACATATAGGGCTGCAGCCTTAGAAATAAAGACACTTCTGCAGATGGTTTATTTTCTTTCTTGGATCTCTTCCTTCAGTTCCCCATGCTGCATCTTCCCAGCCAGGCTCACAGCTATCTCTTCCTCCCAACTGTGTGCCTCGTCCTATGCAGCTTCCGTGGCACGTGGTACTGTCGTCTGTGTGGTTAGTGAGGGGCTGAGCACCTCTCAGCAGAACAGGAGGAAGCAGTGCCAGTCCTGCAGGACAGCAAGCAAGCGCATAAAATCTGATGTGGGGAACAAAACAGTAACAGGGCTTCTTAAGAAACCCAGGTTTTATGTAGTTTTTTAAAAAAATGTTTTTAAGTTTCCGGCCTTCCTGATTGCAACGAGAAGCCTGGAAACAGACAGACCAGCCTTTGCCCACCGGATCCCTCCGGATGTTTGGGATGACGACTTAGGGGGAAGGCCGTAGCTTAAGGGGAAATGTCTGTAGCTCAGTGATAGAGAGCCCGCCTTGCATGCAGTCGGCCCCAGGTTCAATCCCCTGCCTGAAAGTTTGGACAGTTGCTGCCGGTCAGTGCAGGCAGGAAAAAAAGTGCTGCCTCCTCTCCGATTTGGATTCTGGCTACCGTTGTGCAGCCTGCTATATTTGGCAATTATGTTTGAAGCCAAAATGGACAAACGCTTCCTGTTACCGCTCTGGCTTCTTTTCGTGCAAAAATGGGGGAGACGGTGGTGAGGAGGAGTGAGGGTCGCCTCTCCTCCGAAGACCACAAATAGGCAGTGAGGGAAGAGTGAAAAAAGTAACTGGGGGCAGGTGCTTTTAGTGAAAGCTTTCATCCTCCCTGCAAAAGGCCCTTCTGGGCTGAAAAAAATGGCTGTAGATCAGCCTTTGCCAACCTGGTGTCCTCACAGGAAACACAGGAAGCTGCCTTACATTGAGTCACGCCTGTGGCCCATCTAGCTCAGCAATGTCTACCCTGATTGGCAGCAAGAAGTCTTGAACACGGGACCTTCTGCATGCAAAGCAGAAGCTCTGCTACTGAGCTACGGTCCCAACCTGGTGCCCTCCAGATGTTTTGGGCTACAATGCCCATCAGCGCCAGCCAGCTGGCAGACACCAGGTTGGAGAAGTCTGCTGTAGATCATTCAGCTCACTTCTGGTGCTCACCTTTCTCCATATATTCGGTGATGATGTAAATGGGCTCCTCCCTGGTGACCACGGCATTCAGCTTGACCAGCTTGTCATGTTGCAGGGTCTTCATGATGTTAGCCTCTTCTAGGAAAGCTTCCACAGACATGCTTCCTGGCTTCATGGTTTTCACTGCCACTTTTGTGTGCATGTTGTAGGTGGCTGGAGGGGAGAGAGTGGGGATGCTTCAGAGCCACGGAATCACATCTTATTCCCTGCCCTACCACCAAGACTGTTATGCATTCCACGATTTCCATAAAACGTCACAAAAAAGCAAAATATAATATGGGCTGCAAAATTCTGCATCCTATTAATCTTAGCTTTAATTAACAATAGCTTCTAGTCTTTATGACTAAAATGACAAACTCAAAAGGCTATAGGCACTGTTTGGTGAAATCCAGGGTCAAAAAGCCATCCGGCGGAGCTTTTTAAAGTTGTCAGAGGGCTATTACATTCTGGCCCTAGGGACACGGTAGAACTATCCGAAGCACGCTGTAATGAATTTGCTAGGCACTTCCAGGATAAAATCTCTTGCATCCGTCAAGACTTGGACTCCAGTGTTATAGCAGTTGAATCAAATGAGGTATCCGGAGCACAGCCTGGTCATGATTTTTTGGATGAGTTTCAATTGGTGCAGCTTGAGGACGTTGACAAGGTGCTTGGACAGGTGCGTGCAACCTCTTCTGTTCTGGATCCTTGCCCCTCTTGGCTAATAAAAGCTAGCAGGGATGGAACAGCCGGCTGGGCCAGGGAAGTGATTAATGCCTCACTGTGTGAGGGAGAGGTCCCTGGCTGCCTAAAGGCGGTGGTAGTGAGACCACTTTTGAAGAAATCTTCCCTGGACCCAGAAAATCTTAATAATTACAGGCCGGTAGCAAATGTCCCATTCCTGGGCAAGGTCCTAGAAAGAGTGGTTGCAGACCAGCTCCAGACACTCTTGGATGAGACCGATTATCTGGATCCATTTCAATCGGGTTTCAGCCCCGGTTTTGGCACGGAGACGGCCTTGGTCGCCCTGTATTATGACCTTTGTTGGGAGAAAGACAGGGGGAGTGTAACTCTGTTGATTCTCCTTGATCTCTCAGCGGCTTTTGATACCATCGACCATGGTATTCTTCTGGGGAGACTTGCGGATTTGGGAGTTGGAGGTACTGCTTGGCAGTGGTTCTGCTCCTACTTGGCGGGTCGTCTCCAGAAGGTAGTGCTTGGGGAGCATTGTTCGGCACCCTGGGCTCTCCAATATGGAGTTCCGCAGGGGTCAGTTCTGTCCCCCATGCTCTTTAACATCTACATGAAGCCGCTGGGTGCTGTCATCAGGAGTTTTGGAGTGCGTTGTCACCAGTATGCTGATGACACGCAGCTCTACTTCTCCTTTTCATCCTCATCAGGTGAGGCTGTCAAGGTGCTGAACCGATGCCTGGCTGCGATAATGGACTGGATGAGAGCGAATAAATTGAAGCTCAATCCAGACAAGACTGAGATGCTGTTAGTAGGCGGTTCCCCTGACCAGAAGGTGGATGTGCAACCTGTCCTGGATGGGGTTGCACTCCCTCTGAAGGAGCAGGTTCGTAGTTTGGGAGTTCTTTTAGAACCATCCCTGTCACTGGAGGCTCAGGTAGCCTCGGTGGCACGGAGTGCTTTCTACCAGCTTCGGCTGGTGGCCCAACTACGCCACTATCTGGACAGGGGAAACCTTGCTTCAGTTGTCCATGCCCTGGTAACCTCTAAATTAGACTACTGCAATGCACTCTATGTGGGGCTGCCCTTGAAGACGGTTCGGAAACTGCAGCTCATGCAAAATGCGGCGGCCAGACTGATAACCGGGACTAGGCGGTCCGAACATATAACACCGATTCTGGCCCGCTTGCACTGGTTGCCTATATGTTTCCGGGCCCGATTCAAAGTGCTGGTTTTAACCTATAAAGCCTTGTACGGCATGGGGCCACAATATGTGATGGAACGCCTCTCCCGATATGAACCTACCCGTACACTGCGCTCAACATCGAAGGCCCTCCTCCGGGTGCCTACTCAGAGAGAAGCCCGGAAGGTGACAACAAGAAAAAGAGCCTTCTCAGTGGTGGCCCCCAAACTATGGAATATTCTTCCTGATGAGGTACGCCTGGCGCCAACATTATTATCTTTTCGGCGCCAGGTAAAAACCTTCCTCTTCTCCCAGGCATTTTCAGCATTTTAGTAGTATTTAATATGCATTTTAGTATCTGTTTAATTATGTTTTAATTTTTGATATCTTTAACTTATTTTAAATTGCTTAATATGTGGTTTTAATTGTATGTTAGATGTTTTTACCTGTTGTGAGCCGCCCAGAGAGCTTCGGCTATGGGGCGGTATAACAATTTAATTAATTAATAATAATAATAAAACTAGCACATCAAGTAAAACGGTTCTAAACTCTCTTGCTAGGTTTCTTCATGCAAGGTGTTCTTTTTACATGGTGGGGGAAGAGTCTTTAAAAAATGCATTCCACCACGCTGCTCCACCAGGTGGCTTTTGCTCAGTCCAAAGCATGAATGCCCCTACGAGAGAACCGTGCAAAGTCTCAGCCCACTCCCAAGAAAATTGTGCCATTGAATCCAACTGAAAAACCACCAGGCTCTCCACCTGTACAGTGAAGGAAGCTCAGCCACCCAAATATACCACACCTGCAGAGCTCACGCTTGCACAATCCAGATCACAGCATACCCCCAACACATAGGAGATGTAAGCAGGCAGGATGCTTACAGCTCAAAACCACCACTGCACCAAGTCAAGACACAACATAGTCAGCAAGTAGATTAATCAGTGGGCCACCCTGGGGGAAGGGCCGAGGGTCAGTGTCCCCCCACTCCTACCCCAACACATGTAGACTGCTGTGCTGACATGTCGCATGTTCACAGCTGCCACTTAGTGACCCTTTCCTCATCAGCAAATGCGCGGCCTCAGCTCTCCCTCAAACGGCTGAATCTGGCCCAGAGGCCACCAGTCGCTGCTCCATTAGGAAGAGAAGAAGGGAGACTAGGGTGGAAATCCATGCACAAAGGGCAGGGGTGGGAACAGGATCAGGCCAACGGGCCAGATCCTGAGTTCCCCCCTCCTCAGCAGACCAGTTTTATTCAACACACCATGAACATATGGAATTTGCTACAATGGATATTAGCCCTGATAACCAATGGAGCCTCCACGTTTGGAAGTAGTATACCTCTGAGTTCCAGTTTTCATTCCAAAAGAGATGGCAGTTGCATTCATGCAGGCTGGACCAGAGACCCCCTTGGTTCCACTGTATTCTGATGTTCTTACCCATCCAGACTTCTCCAAATTGCCCAGCTCCCAGCTTCTTCTCCAGCTTCAGAGACTCACGGGGGATTTCCCACGCATCTTTCTCCCAGGGTTTCTGAGGTTTTGGCGCGATGCATGGGTACGTCAGCTTTTGGCACAACCCTTCGCTTTGCCCTGAAAGAGAGCCAGAAAGAGGATGACCCCCCCCCCAAAAAAACCAGGCTTTTCCATCATGCAGGATTCCAGGACAAGGCTGCCTGGTCTTTACATCCCATGCTCCAAACAGGCCACAAATTTTGTGGACCGCAGAGAACAGCAGCCCTGGAGTCATCATGGAGAGACCTCTAAATGAACAGATTGCAAATACAGAGCTGGTTAGGACAAGAACACAAGAAGCTAACGTATGTTGTCCATCTAGCTCAGTATTGTTCACACTGACTGGCAACAGCTCTTGGTGGTTTCAGGCAGGGGACACTCCCAGCCCTAACTAGAGATGGGGGTGGGGTATCAAAATGACACAGTCTCCCCCACTTGAGTACTGCGTCCAGTTCTGGACAACGCACTATGGGAAGGATGCAGACAAACTGGAACAGGTTCAGAGGAGGGCAACAAGGATGATCAGGGGACTGGAAATAAAGCCCTATAAGGAGAGACTGAAAGAACTGGGCATGTTTAGCCTTGAGAAGACTGAGGGAGAGATGTGATAGCACTCTTCAAGTACATGAAAGGTGGTCACGCAAGAGGAGGGCCAAGATCTCTTCTTGATCGTCCCAGAGTGCAGGACACAGAATAATGGGCTCAAGTTACAGGAAGCCAGGTTTTGGCTGAACATCAGGAAAAATTTTCTAACTCTTAATGGTATGACAATGTGACCAATGACCTAAGGAGGTGGTGGGCTCTCCAACACTGGAGGCAGCTGGACAGTCACCTGTCTGGTATGCTTCAAGTTGGGCTCCTGCTGGGAGAAAGGGTGGGATACAAATTAAATAAATAAACAAATAAATAATAAATAAGTTGGATCCTGCATTGAGCAGGGGGTTGGACTCGATGGCCTTAGAGGCCCCTTCCAACTCTATGATTCTATGATTTTCCCAATTGCGTGGTGGCCTTTTGGAAGAAGGGGTCAGATTCCAGTGGTGCAGAATGCAGAACACCCCAAAAGAGACATATTAGATCTCATTCCTTGCTTTCCTCTGCTCTGCAAGTTTAGATTTTAACCCTGGTGCGAGGAAATGAAGGGCTCCCCCAACACAGGCCAAGGAGCAACCAACACTGGCTTACCCTTATAATGGCTGACCAGTTCCTGCAGGGTGTTGAAGGTGTTCCGAAGGGAGATGTAGAAGCCGCCATTGTCCATTGTCCGGATCTTGTAATGTTTCACCGTGTCCAATTTGTTCTCATTATTAAAATCTCTCACAGACAAGGAGTAGCACCCTGCGCCAAGAGAGAGGAAGAGGGCAACCATTTCACCAGCTCCTCCAAACATGCTGCTGGGATTTTGGATTCAGCATCCAGTCCCATTATACATGGGAGGAGGGGTGTTTCTAAGGAGCCAGCTTCAGTGAGAAACAAAGCAACTGAAAGTAGCTGCCATACAGACATTGCCTCAGGTTAGGCACAACGGCCTGGTTTGCATGTAACACTATACCATGGTTTGTTTAAGCCAGCCTTCCCCAATCTGGTGCCCTCCAGATGTTTTGGACTACAACTCCCATCAGCCTCAGCCAGCACAGCTGATGGAAGTTGTTGCTCAAACCATCACGAAGTACTGGGGAAGGCTGATTTAAGCAGTGGTTTGTTTAGCAAACCACATGTTAACCATGAGTTTGTCCCACAGATGATCAAACAAGCCATGGTTTGTTTTCCAGTTGCTCTTGCCTCATGCCTTTTTAGCTTGGCAAGTGTCTCGAGTGGGCTGGCTAAGCAAACCATGGTTCCCACCTAATACCAAGCCATAGTTTAGACAAACTAAAGTTAGTAAGCCAGCAACCCATAATTTCCGATGGTAGTTTGTTGGCCAGAAACAAGTCATAGTTCAGCTGCTGGGCAGGGTTTAGACAATCAAACAAGTTATGGATTAATAAACAACAGTTTAATACATTATGGTTCAGTGTGTTACATGCAAACCAGGTAAGAGTCTACTTTTCACATGTTCAAATTACACATTCTGTTACGCACAATTGTATGTATCTTTTTTCACCAAGTTTTGTTTTTAAAATGAAAAGCAGCCTTGGGAGGCTACAGTCTTGCATTCTTCCTCCAAGTCTGGCCGGGGGGGAGCAGTCAGAAACAGAAGCGCGATTAACCCCTTCTCCTCAAGGTTGTGTGTGCGTGTATGTGTGCAACAGCAGCCCCCCAAAAAGATGCTTTTCCTCCCCATGGAAGAAAAGCTATAGGGACCTGGCAGTATAAATCAGGGAGATATTCTTGCCTGCAGGTAAACACGTTAATTTTCTTTGTCCCACTCCGGTCCCAAGTCATCATTTGATTTTCAGAAAAGTGCCTCAAACATAGGACTATCACACAAGTAACGAAAGCTTGGATGACTAATCATAAGAGTTTTAATTAGAGCTGCAACCTGGTTTTTTTAAAAATGTAATTGGCTAAACGTCAAATTGTAGTTGATCAATCTATCAGTTAAATTTGCACATGATTTCAGTGTCAGTCATTATTTTTATGCTTATTTCCCAGTGAAGAAAGTATATTTGTTAACAGTACCAGAAAAACTAAAATAATGGCCAAAGTTGAGAGAATACTAGTGGCCATCATGACGTCTTGTGGCAGTGAATTCCCTAAGGCTGAAATCCTAGGCACATTTATCTGGGTCTGGGAATAAACTCCACTGGACCCAGCAGAGTTTTACTGGTGCCATGCTCACCAGACGTAGCTCCTGAACCTTTTTCAAGGCCAGACCCAAGTCTTGGCACATTTGATGAACAAGGGCATCCCAGCATCCCCAGCCCCAAAATCTCAGGGCCAGCACGGCACAACAGAGGGAGTGGAACAGTCAGACCACCCTCTCCATCCTAACACTGGCACTCAAGATTTCAGAAAGTGTTATGTATTCCACATCACTGGAAGCACAGGTGTCCTCAGTGGCTAAGAATGCTCTTTTCCATCTACGTCTGTTATGACAGCTATGTCTATTCCTGAATGGTGATAGATAGGCCACTGTGGTGCAGGCTTTGGTAAACACTAAACTGGACTATTGCAATGTGCTCTACATGGGGCTATCCTTGAAGTTTGTTCAGAAATTGCAGCTAATGCAGAATGCTGTGGCCTGGCTTTTGTTTTGGTTGCAATAGCTCCACATCAAATTACACAGAAAGCTGCCAGTATATCACTGAGCTAAGTCCAAGGTACAAAACCCTAAATGACCTAGGACCAGGTACCTGAAGGTCTACCTTCAGGTCCCTTATATACCAGTCAGATCACAGCGATCGTCTGTAGAAGCCCTTCTGACTGTCCCACAGTTTCTATGTGAACTAAGGGAGTTCCCAAACTGCGGAGCTTCTCTCAAGTGGTTCACAGCATGTCTGTGGATTTGTGGCACATCCATCAGATTAAGTATTTGTATTGATTTTTAATTGCATTTTTATCATTCTTTTATTTCTTATGCATTGTATTTTATTGTATTAGTTTGAATTCCGTAGACTTCAAGCTGTAATACAATAAAATACATTATAAGAGATAAAAGAAGTAATAAAAATAAAATTAAAAATCATACAGCATCTAGCACGGTGCATTAGAATTTCTAAAACAGGCAGAAAAAGCCCACCAAAGTCCATGGGGGGGGAGTCTGGGAACCAATGAATGAAGGCTTTTAGCATAGTTGGCATCAGTAATTTGGAACAGTATTCCTAGTGAAATCAGACAGCCCCCAACGATTCTAATATTCTGTCACCTGCTGAAAACATTGCTTCGCCAAGGATTTTTAGAGAGTAAATTTGATTAAGAGTGTTGGTGATTTGTGCTAGATTTTATGATCTTAGAATTTTACGGCATTTTAAGAATTTTATTGTATACTGGTGGTTTATAAATCTTTGTATAAATAAATACAAAAGATATATTCATACCAAGCCAACACAGAGATGTAACCACATATTCAGCTGCTCTCTGCACATGCACAATAACTCCATTTCACCAGCACACATGCGTATACAGCCATCTCTGCTTCTCCTAACAACAAGGCCTACAATGAGCCAGCCTACCTCACCCACACCATCACTGCCTTGACTCACCCAGTTCTAGATACTGGGGTTGGAGGCAGAACAAATTTGCACTTTCCAAAACAATACATTAGAACTGAAACACAACTATCCCTCAAAATCCGCCCTTATCCAAAATTTATCATGCAGTTCTCCACCCAAAGAACGTTTACAAACATGCATGAAGGAAGGAAGTGGACTGCCTTCAAGTCGATCCCGACTTATGGCGACCCTACGAATAGGGTTTTCATGGTAAGCGGTATTCAGAGGGGGTATACCATTGCCTTCCTCTGAGGCTGAGAGGCAGTGACTGGGCCAAGGTCACCCAGTGAGCTTCATGGCTGTGTGGGGATTCGAACCCTGGTCTCCCAGGTTGTAGTCCTAGGATAGGACAGCAACAACCCTTACGCCCTGGATGGGCTGCCTTCAGGTCAGTCCCGACTTATGGCGACCCTACGAATAGGGTTTTCATGGTAAGCGGTATTCAGAGGGGGTTTAGCATTGCCTTCCTCTGAGGCTGAGAGGCCGTGACTGGCCCAAGGTCACCCAGTCAGCTTCATGGCTGTGTGGGGATTCGAACCCTGGTCTCCCAGGTCGTAGTCCTAGGATAGGACAGCAACAACCCTTACGCCCTGGATGGGCTGCCTTCAAGTCAGTCCCGACTTATGGCGACCCTACGAATAGGGTTTTCATGGTAAGCGGTATTCAGAGGGGGTTTAGCATTGCCTTCCTCTGAGGCTGAGAGGCCGTGACTGGCCCAAGGTCACCCAGTCAGCTTCATGGCTGTGTGGGGATTCGAACCCTGGTCTCCCAGGTCGTAGTCCTAGGATAGGACAGCAACAACCCTTACGCCCTGGATGGGCTGCCTTCAAGTCAGTCCCGACTTATGGCGACCCTACGAATAGGGTTTTCATGGTAAGCGGTATTCAGAGGGGGTTTACCATTGCCTCCCTCTGAGGCTGAGAGGCAGTGACTGGCCCAAGGTCACCCAGTCAGCTTCATGGCTGTGTGGAGATTCAAACCCTGGCCTCCCAGGTCGTAGTCCAGCACCTTAACCACTGTACCACCCTGGCTCTCACAAACATGCATATATTGGGGAAAGTGTTCATTAAAATGAATACATTCGAGAAAACAACATCCAGAAATGCATTACATTACGAGAAAATGCTTGCAAAAATCTGCACATAAGTCATAACTGTTTATTAGGAGAAATTCTCACTAAAATGCTGTTAAGAATTTTCATGAGGATTTTTTTATATAAAAAAACTGCAAACTGCTGCAGAAAGGTAGAGAAGTGAATGCCCCTTCTATGATGAGCTTCCGCCGGGCCTTGAAGACCTGGCTCGTCAGGCAGGCTTTTGGGATGGATTAGGTTTTTACTTTTACGGTTTTAAATTTTAACGTTTTAATGTATTGTCTTAATCTTGTACGTCGCCCAGAGTGGCTGGACAACCAGCCAGATGGGCGACTAATAAATTTAATAAATAAATAAATAAAATTTAAGACTGTACAAAACAGTCTCAATGCGTGGATGAGACGATGGTGTCGGGTGGAAGGGTTCGGATTTGTTAGGCACTGGGGAACATTTTGGGACAAGCCGGGCCTGTACAAAAGGGACGGGCTCCACTTGAACCAGAATGGAACCAGACTGCTGGCACTTAAAATTAAAAAGGTAGCAGAGCAGCTTTTAAACTGACTGAGGGGGGAAACCCGACAGGAGCTGAGAAAGGTCCGGTTCGGAATAAACCTCCCCCCTGGGATAAAAACCAAAGAAATGATGAAATTTTAAAAGGGGTAGGCCTAGAAGTAGGCATTGTGAGAGCAGGGGCACAGGATATAAATTCAGAAGAGCAAAATTACCACAGGCCAAACCACAAGTGCCAAAGATACTTGAAGAGAGACACTGCTTACAAGTGTCTGTACGCTAATGCTAGGAGCCTCCGAACCAAGATGGGAGAACTGGAGTGCTTGGTCTTAGAGAAGAGCATTGATATAGTGAGCATAACCGAGACCTGGTGGAATGGAGAAAACCAGTGGGATACGGTTATCCCTGGATATAAACTGTATCGGAAGGACAGGGAAGGACGTATTGGTGGCGGAGTCGCTCTATACGTGAAAGAAGGCACTGAATCCAGCAAGCTCGAAACCCCAAAAGAGGCAGACTCCTCCACAGAATCGTTGTGGGTGGTGATACCGTGCCCCAGGAGGGACTTAATACTGGGAACGATCTATCGTCCCCCTGATCAAAATGCTCACGGAGAGCTTGAGATGAGATATGAAATTGAGGAAGCATCCAAACTAGGAAATGTGGTAGTAATGGGTGACTTCAACTACCCGGACATAAACTGGCTGCATATGTGTTCCAGTCATGACAAAGAAGCAAAGTTTCTAGATATTCTAAATGACTATTCCCTAGATCAGTTGGTCATGGAACCGACCAGAGGGACGGCAACCCTGGACTTAATCCTCAGTGGGGACCGGGACCTGGTGCGAGATGTAAGTGTTGTTGAACCGATTGGGAGCAGTGACCACAGTGCTATTAAATTAAACATACATGTAACTGGCCAATTGCCAAGAAAATCCAACACGGTCACATTTGACTTCAAAAGAGGAAACTTCACAAAAATGAGGGGATTGGTAAAAAGAAAGCTGAAAAACAAAGTCCAGAGGGTCACATCACTCGAAAATGCTTGGAAGTTGTTTAAAAACACTATATTAGAAGCTCAACTCTAGTGCATACCGCAGATCAGAAAAGGTACCGCCAGGGCCAAGAAGATGCCAGCATGGTTAACGAGCAAAGTCAAGGAAGCTCTTAGAGGCAAAAAGTCTTCCTTCAGAAAATGGAAGTCTTGTCCGAATGAAGAAAATAAAAAAGAACACAAACTTTGGCAAAAGAAATGCAAGAAGACAATAAGGGATGCTAAAAAAGAATTTGAGGAGCACATTGCTAAGAACATAAAAACCAACAACAAAAAATTCTATAAATACATTCAAAGCAGGAGACCATCTAGGGAGACAATTGGACCCTTGGATGATAAGGGAGTCAAAGGTGTACTAAAGAACGATAAGGAGATTGCAGAGAAGCTAAATGAATTCTTTGCATCTGTCTTCACAGTGGAAGATATAGGGCAGATCCCTGAACCTGAACTAACATTTGCAGGAGGGGATTCTGAGGAACTGAGACAAATAGTGGTAACGAGAGAGGAAGTTCTAAGCTTAATGGACAATATAAAAACTGACAAATCACCGGGCCCGGATGGCATCCACCTGAGAGTTCTCAAAGAACTCAAAGGTGAAATTGCTGATCTGCTAACTAAAATATGTAACTTGTCCCTTGGGTCCTCCTCCGTGCCTGAGGACTGGAAAGTGGCAAATGTAACGCCAATCTTCAAAAAGGGATCCAGAGGGGATCCCGGAAATTACAGGCCAGTTAGCTTAACTTCTGTCCCTGGAAAACTGGTAGAAAGTATAATTAAAGCTAGATTAACTAAGCACATAGAAGAACAAGCCTTGCTGAAGCAGAGCCAGCATGGCTTCTGCAAGGGAAAGTCCTGTCTCAGTAACCTATTAGAATTCTTTGAGAGTGTCAACAAGCATATAGATAGAGGTGATCCAGTGGACATAGTGTACTTAAGACTTTCAAAAAGCGTTTGACAAGGTACCTCACCAAAGACTTCTGAGGAAGCTTAGCAGTCATGGAATAAGAGGAGAGGTCCTCTTGTGGATAAGGAATTGGTTAAGAAGCAGAAAGCAGAGAGTAGGAATAAACGGACAGTTCTCCCAATGGAGGGCTGTAGAAAGTGGAGTCCCTCAAGGATTGGTATTGGGACCTGTACTTTTCAACTTGTTCATTAATGACCTAGAATTAGGAGTGAGCAGTCAAGCGGCCAAGTTTGCTGACGATACTAAATTGTTCAGGGTTGTTAAAACAAAAAGGGATTGCGAAGAGCTCCAAAAAGACCTCTCCAAACTGAGTGAATGGGCGGAAAAATGGCAAATGCAATTCAATATAAACAAGTGTAAAATTATGCATATTGGAGCAAAAAATCTTAATTTCACATATACGCTCATGGGGTCTGAACTGGCGGTGACCGACCAGGAGAGAGACCTCGGGGTTGTAGTGGACAGCACAATGAAAATGTCAACCCAGTGTGCGGCAGCTGTGAAAAAGGCAAATTCCATGCTAGCGATAATTAGGAAAGGTATTGAAAATAAAGCAGCCGATATCATAATGCCATTGTATAAATCTATGGTGCGGCCGCATTTGGAATACTGTGTACAGTTCTGGTCGCCTCATCTCAAAAAGGATATTATAGAGTTGGAAAAGGTTCAGAAGAGGGCAACCAGAAGGATCAAGGGGATGGAGCGACTCCCTTACGAGGAAAGGTTGCAGCATTTGGGGCTTTTTCGTTTAGAGAAAAGGCAGGTCAGAGGAGACATGATATGCATGACATGCATGATATGCATGGCATTGAGAAAGTGGATAGAGAAAAGTTCTTCTCCCTTTCTCATAATACTAGAACTCGTGGACATTCAAAGAAGCTGAATGTTGGAAGATTCAGGACAGACAAAAGGAAGTACTTCTTTACTCAGCGCATAGTTAAACTATGGAATTTGCTCCCACAAGATGCAGTAATGGCCACCAGCTTGGACGGCTTTAAAAGAAGATTAGACAAATTCATGGAGGACAGGGCTATCAATGGCTACTAGCCGTGATGGCTGTGCTGTGCCACCCTAGTCAGAGGCAGCATGCTTCTGAAAACCAGTTCCCGGAAGCCTCAGGAGGGGAGAGTGTTCTTGCACTCGGGTCCTGCTTGCGGGGTTCCCCCAGGCACCTGGTTGGCCACTGTGAGAACAGGATGCTGGACTAGATGGGCCACTGGCCTGATCCAGCAGGCTCTTCTTATGTTCTTATGTTCTTAAGGAGCTGAAAGAGCTGACAGGTCCTCCCACCCCTGGTGCACACTCCTCTGCACTTACCCCACCACTACTTTAGGGGGCTGTTACCTTTGGTTGTCTCACTGTCTCGGATCATGAAGGAGCCTATAATGTTGCCAGGAGCCAGGAGCTGCCGCTCTCCATCCTTCCGGCTGACACCTCGGAAAAACCATCTAGGAGGGTAACATTCACAGAATGGCTGGGTGAGCAAACTTTCTTGCTGCCCCTCCCCAAGTCCGCATCTCCCAGAGCTGGCTAGGAAAGGAGGCACCTGAGCATGAAACGCAGAAATAGTCTTGCAGCTCCCAGACCAAGAAGGGCTTGCATTCAGTAAGGGTCTGCATTGTCAGGGTCTTCCGATGAGAAGACTTTGGTAGAGAGAGCAAATGTTTCTTTGGTGGGCACTGAGGAGTAAACGTTGCTGGCTGAAACTGAAATTGGCATTGAAGAGGGTGTTGGACTCAATGGCCTTATAGGCCCCTTCCATCTCTACCCTTCTATGATTCTATGAAATGAGCATTCATGGTCTACTTGGCTGTTCTTTTGCAAGATAAATACTTACATGTGTCACTGAGGAACCACCAGCGAAGCCATAGGAGGTTGCCTTCTACCACATCAGACCATCCGTCCATGCAGCTCAGGACACTTATAACAGGGGTTGGGAACCTCAAGCCCAGGGCCAAATGCAGCCCTCCAGACTTCTCTAATTGGCTCTCAGGACTCTCCTTAGGCCACACACCCTCTCCCCAGGCCACACCCCCTGCTGGCCTTACTTTGCACCCTGCTTGAGTGTTTTTGCCTGGCTAGGATGCGCCCTTGAACGCTGACAATGCCTTCTGCTTGCCTGAATGGAGGACAGAGAGGGAGGGTGAGTATGCAGAGAAACTAGCCTATTGTATAAAAGTACATTTTACTTTTGTTGCTCTGCCCGCTTCTGCCTCTGGCCTAGACCACCAATGGCATGTGCTTCCCCCAGAAGGAAATATGGCCCGTAGGCTGGTCTACAGAGATTGGCAGAAGCTCTCCAGGGATTTCAGACCAGGGGTCTCTCTCAGCCCTACCTGGAGATGCCGGGAATTGAACCTGAGACCTTTGGCATGCAAAGAAGAGGCTCTCACCACCAAGCTATGCCTCTTCTGTGGTTCACACAGGCCAGAGATAGGCAACGTGGTGCCCTCCATATGCTGTCAGTCTCCAGCTCCTATCAGTCCCAGCCAGCATGGTAAGGGGGTGATGCTGGGAGTCCACAACACCTGAAGGGCACCCCATTGCATATCCTGGACCAAGGAGAGAGGACAAAGACCTGAAAGGTGTAGAGGGGATCGCTCATTCAAATTCAGCAGAAGAAAATGGGTTCGTCTCCTCCAAAACATCAGCACTGTGACAGGAGGACTACAACCAAATTAAAGACAAAGAACCGAGGCTAGGGGGCATCTAAGAAGGCAATCCAAACCCCGGCCAGGCAGCAGCAAGATGTGATGGGACAACCAGGGCTGTGGAGTTAGAGTCGGAGTCGTGGAGTCGGAAGCAATTTTGAGCCGGAGTCGGTAGAAATGTACTGACTCCGGCTTCAAAATAAAATTAATATTTTAATATTAATATTTTAAAATAAGTCAATATACATTTGCCATTTATGAAGAAGTCGGAGTCAGACAGTAGAAAAATAGAGGAGTCAGAGGTTTGACGTACCAACTCCACAGCCCTGGGGGCAACACAGCCACCGACATCGGCAGCCCGGTTGCTCCTGCCAGCTGGGATGGTAGATGCCTATGCCAGCCTGGAATGGGCCCAATGCCATCAAGCCACCCTCCCCACACCAGGAATGCCCTGCTTTGGGGCTTTCCATAAGTACTTCTGCTTCTCTGGCGGGCATAATGGGGAACTTTGCACTGGCAGGACTGGGCCAAAGGGCACTTTAGTCCAATCCAGCCCACCCACCCCGCAGCCCAGTGAGAAGGTGGCTTTAATTGCCGGCTTAGAGGTGCGCTGTGCAGAGAAGATCCATTCCCCGTTGGGGGAAGGGCTCTAGCTCCTGGCAGAGACCATCTGCTCTGCATGCAGAAGGACCCAGGTTCAGCCCTGGCATCGCCAAGTAGGGCTGGGAGGAATCCTGGCCTGAAACCCTGGACAGCTGCTGCCAGTCAGTGCAGGCAATACTGAGCTAGGTGAACCAAAGGCAGCTTCCCACATTCACAGCTGCTGAGCAGACTCACTCCTCTGTCTCCAGGGAGTTCACTCTGGCGACGTAGTTGCTGGGGATATAGCCTTCTTTGCCTGTCGACAGGGCCTTTGCTCTCCACCACGCGTCAGACCTGCAAAGAGAAAGAGAGAAGGAAGGGGCAGAGTATATCAATCTCTCATCATTGACAGGCATCAATCATGCTGTCTGCGTGAAAAGTTCAAACACGGGTGCGGAGGGAGGTATTCACAGCAGAGGTTCTCCAGCAACGCAGTTCCCTCGCTCCTGAAGTTTGCCAAAAGCCCAAATGTATTTTTTTTATTTATTTGTAAGCCGCCCTGAGTTCCAGTTTTGGAAAAAGGGCGGGGTAAAAATAAAGACATGATACAAGACTGTCAGCTTGGGTAGGCAAAGGTTTATTTTAGCACTATATTTTCAAATGTCCGTTTCTATGTATCTTAAAGTGCATTTCGGTCCTGGGCCCAGTGTTCTTCAACATTTTTCTTAACGACTTGGATGAGGAGGTACACAGCATGCTTATCCAATTTGCAGATGATACAAAATTGGGGGGCATAGCTAATACCGTGGAAGACAGAAACAAAATTCAAAGGGACCTTGATAGGCTGGAGCATTGGGCTGAAAACAACAAAATGGAATTCAACAGGGATAAATGCAAAGTTCTACACTTAGGAAAAAGAAACCAAATGCACAGTTATAAGATGGGGGATACTTGGCTCAGCAGTACAACATGTGAGAAGGATCTTGGAATTGTCGTTGATCACAAGCTGAATATGAGTCAACAGTGTGATGTGGCTGCAAAAAAGGCAAATGCTATATTAGGCTGCATTAACAGAAGTATAGTTTCCAAATCACGTATAGTATTACTTCCCCTCTATTCAGCACTGGTTAGGCCTCATCTTGAATACTGCGTCCAGTTCTGGTCTCCACCCTTCAAGAAAGATGCAGACAAACTGGAACGGGTTCAGAGGAGGGCAACAAGGATGATCAGGGGACTGGAAACAAAGCCCTATGAGGAGAGACTGAAAGAACTGGGCATGTTTAGCCTGGAGAAGAGAAGACTGAGGAGAGATATGATAGCACTCGTCAAGTACATGAAAGGTTGTCAACACAGAGGAGGGCCGGGATCTCTTCTTGATCGTCCCAGAGTGCAGAACACGGAATAGTGGGCTCAAGTTGCAGGAAGGCAGATTTGGACTGGACATCAGGAAAAACTTCCTAACTGTTAGAGCAGTACGACAATGGAACCAATGACCTAGAGAGGTAGTGGCCTCTCCGAGAATGGAGGCCTTCAACAGGCAGCTGGACAGCCATCTGTCAGGAATGCTTTGATTTGGATTCCTGTATTGAGCAGGGGTTGGACTTGATGGCCTTATAGGCCCCTTCCAACTCTACTATTCTATGATTTTCTGCACAAATACTTTTCTGCACAATGTTATGGATTCATCAGAAGCTCTGGAGAAAAGGCAGGTTAGAAACCACCCTCTACATCCTCTGTGAGAATACAGGCACCAGCTTTTAGCATGTACTGGCAAATGGCAAACAAAAACAAAGCTAAAAGCTGAATCTTGTACTTGGTGGTGGTGCTGGTGTGTCAAGACTCCAGACTGCAGCGGTTCAGGAGCCATCATGGACAGGCTTTCTGTGGCTTCATGTATCTATTCTAGACAGTTGTCTGAATGGACCTCATGTCAAGGATCTGTAAATGCTATGGACTTAAACAGGATTTACAATCATTCCCTCTTCCCAAGGACTCCTGGGAAATGTAGTGGGGCAGCGAGGGATAGAGAATTCTCAGCACACACTACAATTTCCAGCATTCTTTGGAGGAAGGAACAGCAGGTAAAGAGGTATGCAACCAGTGTAAGTTTACAGTACAGACATGTCCTCTGAATGCCTCCACATGCCATCCCTACCTCAGATTTTAGAATGTGGCAGTGTACCGCACACATATATATTTATTAAAAATATTTATATGCTGCCATATAAACAAGTGTCAGAAGTTTAGAGCAACAACAGAAACAAACTAATATATATCATATTTACCACTTACAGTGCACGGCGGTGGAAGGGGAGGAGCTTCTCCTGAATTTCCAACATGGTGGTGCCACACCAAACTGAAAGCAGGCAAAAACACCCCTGCAAAGTTGTCCCAAGACTTACTGGGATCCAATGTAGGCAGGAAACGACAACAGGCTGCAGTCTCATCGAAATTGACATACAACAATGGAACCAATGACGTAGAGAGGTAGTGGGCTCTCCGACACTGGAGGCATTCAAGAGGCAGCTGGACTGCCATCTGTCAGGAATGCTTTAATTGGATTCCTGCATTGAGCAGGGGGTTGGACTTGATGTCCTTGTAGGCCCCTTCCAACTCTACTGTTCTATGATTCTATGAAATATTAGCTCTCAGATCAGCTCCTCCACCACTCAAGAAACAGCTAAAAGCCCAGTACTTACTTCTCCAGGACTTTGAGGCGATCACCCTTCTGAAACTCCAGGTCTTCCTTATGTATGGCTTCATAGTCGTAAAGGGCCAGGACGATGAATTCCTCCAATCCTGCAGGAATGAGCAAGGGTTGCATTCAGACAACCTTAACATTTACCCTGGACACAGGGGCAAACCTCACTTTGCTGGGGGTGACATCTGCATGCCTGATAGGGAGCAGAGATGTTTCAGCCAGCCTTCACCAACTGGGTGCACTCCAGATGTTTTGAACTACAACTCTCATCTTCCCAAGCCAGCACGAGGCTGATGGGAATTGTAGTCCACCTGGAGGGCACTGGGCTGGCAGAGGATGCTCCAGGGCATCTTAATTCAGGGGAAAGTGCTCCAAGAGGCTAGGAAGAATCTACACCACCTGCTTTTTGCTCTGTCATGCAGGCCTTGGTTATATATCTATGAACCTGCCTTCTACCAAGTCAGACCACACATACGTACATACATACCATCAGGTCCCTGGGGCTGTACCGTGCTGGCCACTTTGCCACCCTGGAATGGAAGAGAATGAAAATGGTTTCTTGAGACAACAACGCAGAAAAATCACATCCATCACCATTTTTGCAGTGCTTGTTCCTGTAGCTAGAGAATTCCTACTAAATCTCTCCATTAATCTCTCCATATGTCCTGTAGATATCGCAACCTGTTATCTTGTCTTCCCCATTGTGCACTTTATAACTTCACTGGCTCTTCCTTGCTTCTTGAATGCCGAAAAAGACAGAGCTTGGACTATTATTATTATACAAGTTAGTCACTTGTTACACAAAGATCTCCAAGTGACTTTCAACATATTAAAAACATAAATGCATAATTTAGATTTAGTTCCGCCTACAGGTTAATCAGGTGTCTATAAAGTGCCCCCCCATCTAACATTACACTTCACTAGCACAAGGCTTGAGTCCAGCTCCTTAAAATGCAAGTCCTCCATTTATTTATTTTTAAGCTTTTAGAAATTTCTGTACCACCCTTTGGGTGTGCATCTAGGGTCGTTTGCATAAAAACAAAGCAGAATACAATGTATTTGTCTGGTGCCTGAAAAGTAACCTCTCTTCAGAAACAAAGTGGGAGACAGCTGAAAGTGCAACTTGGCAACAGGAGAGGCAGGCATATGCCTGTTCTCAGCTGACACCGACAAAATCCAGAGGTGTAGCAGCTTGCAGAAGTCAGACCCCGGTGAAAAGAAGGCACTTTACATGATCAGAGGCAACCTACTTTTTTAGGGCTCGCTCCCTCACCTGAAAACAGAAAAGGGCAACCAAAGTGATCAAGGGGGTGGAGCAACTCTCCTATGGGGAAAATTACAATGTTTGGAGCTTTTTAGCTTAGGAAAAAAAGTAAGGGAGAGTTGCATGATAGAGGTGTACAAGGTTATGCATGGTGCGGGGATAGCAGGTAAGAAAACGTTTTTCTCCCTCTCTCTCATAGGATTAGAACTCATGGACTTCCAATGAAGCCGAATGTTGGAAGATTCAGGACAGACAAAAAAAAAATACTTCTTCACTTAGCCCACATTTAAACCATGGAACTGGCTCCCGCAAGATGCAGTGATGGTCACCGACCTGGATGACTTTAAAAAGAGGATTAGACAAATTCATGGAGCAAAAGGCTATCGGTGGCTACTAGCCAGGATGGCTGTGTTCTCCCTCAATTGTTCGAGCCACCATGTCTCTGAATACTAGTTGCTGGGAATCAGGAGTGGGGAGAAGGTGCTGTTTTACTCAAGTCCTGTTTGTGGACTTCCCATTGAGGCATCTGGTTTGCCACTGTGAGAACAGGATGCTGGACTAGATGGGCCACTGGCCTGATCCAGCAGCAGTGCTCTGCTTATGTTCACCTTCTGGGGCTGAGCCTGATTCATATTAAGCCCTATCCCTGGGGCAAGAAGGAAATACACACACCCTAGAGTAATGTCTCTAAATTATGCTAAGCAACCAGAAAGCGCTCACAGTTTCCAAAAGCAGCAGCTCCTCCTATGGATGCTGGTCCTCAGCACTCAGTTAAATATCTCTCCTGACTTTTTCTTTGACACTGGCAAGGAAGTCTCTGCCTTTGGACTTACAGGTTTGTTCCTGGATGTGGGGTCTTGCACATAACGAACCGGAGGACCAGAGCTCAAACTGGGTCCTGAGCCCTTACCATCAAAGCTGATTTCTTTGGAATTCATGCAACCCATTCTGGGAAGAGACAGAGAGAGAGATTTTTTTAAATCCAGGTTGTAGGGGAAAATAAAATTATTTATCTATTCCATTTATACCCCACCTTTCTTTTCTTGATAGAAACCAAAGGCGGCTTACATATGGTTCCCAGGCAGTCTCCCAACCAGGCACTGACCAGAACCGACCCTGCTTAGATTCAGCAGGGTGCTGGCCTCGTGCCTTCAGATCATAGCCTGGGAACAAAATATTCTTGTCATGTTCATCTCATCCCCTTATTTTACTGCATCAAGATGTTACTGTCCATGTAGGGACCGCCTGAACCCTTATATCCCAGCTTGATCACAGATCATCTGCAGGAGCAACTTTGGTGGTCCGCCGAGTTGGCAAGGCTCATTTAACATCAACACAAAATTGGGTCTTTGGTGCCATCCGTCATTGTCTGGAATGCTCTGCCAACAGAGATTCAGCAGGCACCTTCTGTTTTAACTTTCAAATGCCTGCTGAAAACCTTTCTGCTCCGCCAGGCTTAGGCAGGCAAGAAGATACCTTTTGCAACAGCTGAATGTTTGTTGTTGTTGTACTTTTAATGTTTTTATTGCAGGGTTGTTTGTTTAACTTATAAACCGCTTTGATGTTTTAAACAAAATACCAGTAAAAATATATTTATTAATAAATCTAAATAAATAAATAAGTGTACTGGAGATGGGGGATTTGCTGGGAGATGGAACCTCACTTAAAGCTACCTTCCAGTTTGTGGCAGAAGTGAAATTTAAACTGAGAACTTCCTAACTCACAAAATTAGGCACGATGGTATGGTGACCTCAACCCTCAAGACTGTCCCTGAAATGTTCCATCATCACAGGCTCCAGTGTTTTTATCAACTGTCAGGTGGGCATATAATTTATTAGAACTTATCACCAGCCAAAGAAGCAGCAAGTGGCTGAAGGGCCACAGCTGAGCGATAGCGATAGCGCACCTGCTTTGCATGCACGAGGTTCAAACCTCGGTATCTTCAGTTAGGACTGGGAAAGATTTCTATCTGAAACCCTGGAGAGCTGCTGCCTGCCAGTCCGTGTAGACAGTACTAAGCTATATGGACCAATGGTCTGACTCAGTATAAGGTAGCTTCCTATGTTTCGCTGGAAACTTATAAAACTGTGCAACTTTTACAGATGGAGGCCATAAACTGCAGAGTTTGCATCCATAACTCCGAAAACCTGAGCATGGGAATGTCAGTGTCAGAGATAGAACTGTATCTAATTTGCATCAAGAACAGACACCTTTTCTTTTCTCCTTATAACCAAAATCATAATATTCTGAAGGTTTCAAACTCATCCCCTGGCCCTTCCTGTTATTATTAGTATAGGCAAAGCAATATTTAAAGGACTTTCCCAAACAAAGAGATGTGTGAGAGGAAACAGAGTATTGTCTCATATATGCTTTCAGTGGGAGAGAAGTCGCTGGCAGGAACAAGAACCTCTTCCTCACAGAATTGTCAGTATTCATCCTCCTGTGGGACTGCCAGGCAAGGGCAAAATTTGCGGTTCAAAACCTAGTTCCCTGTCCACAGAAAGCAAGCACTTCAGGAAGAACATCTTGCCTCCTTTCCCAATGTCTTTTCTGTGCGCAGGGAAATGTTGGCTGTATGCAGGTGGCGGCATTATATCATGTGATCCTACACTTACATCCTGAAGTGGTACAGTCCACCGAGAGCTGTACCACATCATTAACATGCTGGAACCCTTTGCTTACAGACTAGAGTTACCATCTCAGCCAACAGAAGAAACCAGGGATGACCACCTTTGAATTTTGTTGACGTCAATTACATTCCCATCCTGAAGAACAGCCCCGGGGTACACAGTCATATTCCATGGATTTCCAACCTCACATACAGTTCAAATCTGTAAATAAATACCGTAAGTAAATCCTACGGATATTTACTCAAAAGTAACTCCCACTGTGTTCAACGGGGCTTGCTCTGATTGCAGCCACAAGAACATGGCTCATTCGAGATCACTATTATATTCCAGCATCCTTGCATGCCCACTACCTCTCCATTCACAGGCAAAACGACCCTGCTGTGGTGCACATGATCAGGATGAAAAGCAGGCAAGTTTAACCCAGGGATGGGGAACCAAATGTGGCCTTCCAGGCTTGTCTATCTGGCACCTCGGACGTTCCCCAGACCACAGCCCTTACCAGGCTCCTCAAGTGCCTTTGCCTTGCCAGAAATATTTGAATATTAGGCAAGCACCATCTCTGCTATCTTTTTGGTGCCTTTTGAAGACTTTCCTCTTTCAACAAGCCTTTTAAGTTGAGACCTATCCCAGTCTGCATCTGTGTCAGAATTTTTTAATAATGTTTTTAACCCTTTTTTAAAGTTTTTTTAAATGTTTTTAATGCTGTTTTGTTTTAATATATTTTAAGGTCTGTTTTTATGATGTTTTAAAGTGTTCCAGTGCTTTGTTTGCCGCCCTGGGCTCCTGCTGGGAGGAAGGGCGGGATACAAATTAAATAAATAAATAAAAATAAATAAAGTGTCCTTGAGCTGTGATAATACATTTCACCCGCCAGGATGAAGGATGGAGAGAGAGAGAGAGGTAGGTAGGGTGTGTGTGTGTTTAATTAATATACTGCATTTCATCAGGGGCTTTCTCCCCTCTTTTAAATTATGTCAGCCTACTTGCTCTCCCCATCATCTGTACACTCCTCAGTCCTTCCCACACGTGCCTTCTCCCACAACAATGTCCCTAGGAGTCATCATCATGAAAGGGGAGTGTGTTAGCTCCTGTGAAGAGTCTTCTCAGTGGCTGACTCGCCTCCTTTCACCCTGATCAGCTCCAATCAGCAGAAAAGGATGAGGAGACTGGGACTGGGACCCACTGGGACTCTGCTCCTAAAAAAGTAAAGGGTCTAAGACTTCCCTGGGACCCTGGATGACTGCACCCCTGCTGTGAGTTACCAGACATTTTGGAGACAGTGCTGGAAGATGCAAGGCTTGGTCCTCAGCCTCAGTACTTCAGTTCCCAAACGCTCTCAGGAAAAATACTCACCCTGCAGTGTTATTTCCTCCTGCAGTGTCATGTCTACAGTAACCACAGACCTAGGAGGGGACTAATGAGGAACGGCCATTTCCTTCCACCCTGGCGCCATCCCCTCTAGAAACGCCCGTTCCAAAAGCAGAAGGCTCTTTCAACTTTGGCTGAATTGAGACACATGGCACGCAGCAAACAGCTATTGGCAGCTGGCCCAAGGTGGCCCCACAGAGGCCAGCATTTGCATCATGAAAGAAATTTCCCCCAGCAAAGTGAAATTTGGTTAAGAGGAAGAGAACTTTTCCCCCCTCAGGGCACAGGGAGGAACAGCCCCAGTGCCAGTTTCAATCCGTCTCCTGCCACCAGTATTTTATGCTCCTGTATTGACACAAGACAGCTGTTGCCACCCTGGTACCCTCCAGATGTTTCGGTCTACAACTCCCATCAGCTCCAGCAAGCAATGCTGGGCACCAGCGTAGAGAAAGGCTGACATAATGGCTCCAAAGCATGTTGTGAGGGAAGGCTATTCTCCAAAGGTTGTCACATAGAGGAGGGCCGGGATCTCTTCTCGATCGTCCCAGAGTGCAGGACACAGAATAATGGGCTCAAGTTGCAGGAAGCCAGATTTGGACTGAGCATCAGGAAAAACTTCCTAACTGTTAGAGCCATACGACAATGGAACCAATGACCTAGACAGGTAGTGGGCTCTTCGACACTGGAGGCATTCAAGAGGCAGCTGGACAGCCATCTGTCGGGAATGCTTTGATTTGGATTCCTGCATTGAGCAGGGGGTTGGACTTGATGGCCTTGTAGGCCCCGTCCAACTCTACGATTCTATGATTCTATGAAATGCTTTGATCCATCAGCCACGAGGGCTACATTTATTTATTTGCTTCTATTCTCCTTGATTGTAAACAAACTTTTAAGCCAAACTGTGGTCCCTGGGCCACCAGTGGTCCATGAGCTTCCTTCAGGTGGTCTGCAGTGGCTCCATTCATATTGATTTCTAACTGTATATTTATTGCATCTTCCATTTCTCGTGTTGCATTTTGTTCTATGGAATTTAAATTGTAATTCAATAAAATACAGTATAAGGAACAATAAGAAGCAATAAAATACAATTAAAATCCATGCAGTATCTAGCACCGTAGATTACAATGGCTACAAGAAGCAGAGAAAATGACTAAATGGTCCACCAAGACCTTCAGTAATTTTCAAGTGGTCCATGGGGTGTGTGTGTGTTAGAGCACCACTGTTCTAAGCAGTTCACAAAAAAACATTGAAATCGGTAATCAATAAAAAAACAAGCAACTCAAAACACTGTCAAAACAATTAAAACAGCAACAAACTAAACTAGAAAGATTAAAACACACCAACATCTACATGTCTGGACAGGCGTGCCTAAACAAAAAAGTTTTATGCAGGCACCAAAAGAATACAGTGAAGGCGCCTGCCTGGTGTCAATAGGCAGGGAGTTCCAAAGGAAAGGTGCTGTCACACTTTAAAAAAAAGTTTCTTACAAGTGTGGAACAAGTACGCTGTGGCACCTGTGAAAGGGCCAGTTCCGCAGATCGATACACTCGAGTGGGCACATATGGGGTACAGCCTCCATGGTCAAACATCAGATGCGGCTGAATACTAGTTGCTGTAGAGCTAGTGGGAAATGGCTCATCCTTTCATGTCACGTGTGGGTGTTTCTCAAGAGGTGTCTGGTCAGCCACTGTAAGAAGCAGGATTCTGAACAAGGTGAACCCTTCTAATCTTCTTATTGGCCATGATAGTTAGGAATGAACCTCCATGATTAGAGAATGTATACCTCTGAGTATCAGATGCTGGAGGCCAACAGCTGGAGAGAGCTTTTTCTGATTTTTCTTCTAGTTCAAATCTAGCTCAAGTAGGTGCAAGCAATGTGTCCTCTGCAGCAACAATGGTTGAGCCATGAGTAAAAGTCAAAGAAGTTCACTAAGGTACTGCAAGATTTGGAGTCTTCTGTTCTGACCAGTCTGGTAGTCTTTTGAATCCCGGCAAAGGATCCTTGAAATGAAAACCCAACTTTTCAAGCCTTTGCATAAAAAAGAGAAAAGATTGATTGCAACTCAGAGGATTGCGGGGTGGGGGGACAGCTCTCTGACCCAAGGAAGTTCTCTTGTCCCAACTGCCATTGAAATGAACAGGAGCTGCAGAAGGGAAGTCAAGGATCATCCTCCCCGACAGGCTAGCTTTCTACAGGCAAGGTGTTTGGGCATAGGAGGTGCAATCAGGGAAGTCGAGGATCATTTTCCCCGACAGGCTAGCTTTCTACAGGAAAGGTGTTTGAGCATGGGAAGTGCAATCAGGGAAGTCGAGGATCATCCTCCTTGACAGGCTAGCTTTCTACAGGCAAGGTGTTTGGGCATGGGAGGTGCAATCAGGGAAGTCGGAAGGACAGGGAAGGACGTATTGGTGGCGGAGTCGCTCTATACGTGAAAGAAGGCATTGAATCCAGCAAGCTCGAAACCCCAAAAGAGGCAGACTCCTCCACAGAATCGTTGTGGGTGGTGATACCATGCCCCAGGAGGGACTTAATACTGGGAACAATCTATCGTCCCCCTGATCAAAATGCTCACGGAGAGCTTGAGATGAGATATGAAATTGAGGAAGCATCCAAACTAGGAAATGTGGTAGTAATGGGTGACTTCAACTACCCGGACATAGACTGCCCACATATGTGTTCCAGTCATGACAAAGAAGCAAAGTTTCTAGATATTCTAAATGACTATTCCCTAGATCAGTTGGTCATGGAACTGACCAGAGGGACGGCAACCCTGGACTTAATCCTCAGTGGGGACCGGGACCTGGTGCGAGATGTAAGTGTTGTTGAACCGACTGGGAGCAGTGACCATAGTGCTATTAAGTTAAACATAAATGTAAATGGCCAATTGCCTAGAAAATCCAACACGGTCACATTTGACTTCAAAAGAGGAAACTTCACAAAAATGAGGGGATTGGTAAAAAGAAAGCTGAAAAACAAAGTCCAGAGGGTCACATCACTCGAAAATGCTTGGAAGTTGTTTAAAAACACTATATTAGAAGCTCAACTGGAGTGCATACCGCAGATCAGAAAAGGTACTGCCAGGGCCAAGAAGATGCCAGCATGGTTAACGAGCAAAGTCAAGGAAGCTCTTAGAGGCAAAAAGTCTTCCTTCAGAAAATGGAAGTCTTGTCCAAATGAAGAAAATAAAAAGGAACACAAACTCTGGCAAAAGAAATGCAAGAAGACAATAAGGGATGCGAAAAAAGAATTTGAGGAGCACATTGCTAAGAACATAAAAACCATCAATAAAAAATTCAATAAATACATTCAAAGCAGGAGACCATCTAGAGAGGCGATTGGACCCTTGGATGATAAGGGAGTCAAAGGTGTACTAAAGAACGACAAGGAGATTGCCGAGAAGCTAAATGAATTCTTTGCGTCTGTCTTCACAGTGGAAGATATAGGGCAGATCCCTGACCTGAACTAACATTTGCAGGAAGGGATTCTGAGGAACTGAGACAAATAGTGGTAACGAGAAAGGAAGTTAAGAATGTAAGAACATAAGAAGAGCCTGCTGGATCAGGCCAGTGGCCCATCTAGTCCAGCATCCTGTTCTCACAGTGGCCAACCAGGTGCCTGGGGGAACCCCGCAAGCAGGACCCGAGTGCAAGAACACTCTCCCCTCCTGAGGCTTCCGGCAACTGGTTTTCAGAGCATGCTGCCTCTGACTAGGGTGGCAGAGCACAGCCATCACGGCTAGTAGCCATTGATAGCCCTGTCCTCCATGAATTTGTCTAATCTTCTTTTAAAGCCATCCAAGCTGGTGGCCATTACTGCATCTTGTGGGAGCAAATTCCATAGTTTAACTATGCGCTGAGTAAAGAAGTACTTCCTTTTGTCTGTCCTGAATCTTCCAGCATTCAGCTTCTTTGAATGTCCCCGAGTTCTTGTATTATGAGAGAGGGAGAAGAACTTTTCTCTATCCACTTTCTCAATGCCATGCATAATTTTATACACTTCTATCGTGTCTCTCTGACCCGCCTTTTCTTTAAATGAAAAAGCCCCAAATGCTGCAACCTTTCCTCGTAAGGGAGTCGCTCCATCCCCTTGATCATTCTGGTTGCCCTCTTCTGAACCTTTTCCAACTCTATAAGATCCTTTTTGAGATGAGGCGACCAGAACTGTACACAGTATTCCAAATGCGGCCGCACCATAAATTTATACAACGGCATTATGATATCGGCTGTTCTATTTTCAATACCTTTCCTAATTATCGCTAGCATGGAATTTGCCTTTTTCACAGCTGCCGCACACTGGGTTGACATTTTCATCGTGCTGTCCACTACAACCCCGAGGTCCCTCTCTTGGTCGGTCACCGCCAGTTCAGACCCCATGAGCATATATGTGAAATTCATATTTTTTGCTCTAATATGCATAATTTTACACTTGTTTATATTGAATTGCATTTGCCATTTTTCCGCCCATTCACTCAGTTTGGAGAGGTCTTTTTGGAGCTCTTCGCAATCCCTTTTTGTTTTAACAACCCTGAACAATTTAGTGTCGTCAGCAAACTTGGCCACTTCACTGCTCACTCCTAATTCTAGGTCATTAATGAACAAGTTGAAAAGTACAGGTCCCAATACCGATCCTTGAGGGACTCCACTTTCTACAGGCCTCCATTGGGAGAACTGTCCGTTTATTCCTACTCTCTGCTTCTTAACCAATTCCTTATCCACAAGAGGACCTCTCCTCTTATTCCATGACTGCTAAGCTTCCTCAGAAGTCTTTAGTAAGGTACCTTGTCAAACGGTTCTAGGCTAAATGGACAATATAAAAACTGACAAATCACCAGGCCCGGATGGCATCCACCCGAGAGTTCTCAAAAACTCAAATGTGAAATTGCTGATCTGCTAACTAAAATATGTAACTTGTCCCTCGGGTCCTCCTCCATGCCTGATGACTGGAAAGTGGCAAATGTAACGCCAATCTTCAAAAAGGGATTCAGAGGGGATCCCGGAAATTACAGGCCAGTTAGCTTAACTTCTGTCCCTGGAAAACTGGTAGAACATATCATTAAAGCTAGATTAACTAAGCACATAGAAGAACAAGCCTTGCTGAAGCAGAGCCAGCATGGCTTCTGCAAGGGAAAGTCCTGTCTCAGTAACCTATTAGAATTCTTTGAGAGTGTCAACAAGCATATAGATAGAGGTGATCCAGTGGACATAGTGTACTTAAGACTTTCAAAAAGCGTTTGACAAGGTACCTCACCAAAGACTTCTGAGGAAGCTTAGCAGTCATGGAATAAGAGGAGAGGTCCTCTTGTGGATAAGGAATTGGTTAAGAAGCAGAAAGCAGAGAGTAGGAATAAACGGACAGTTCTCCCAATGGAGGCCTGTAGAAAGTGGAGTCCCTCAAGGATCGGTATTGGGACCTGTACTTTTCAACTTGTTCATTAATGACCTAGAATTAGGAGTGAGCAGTGAAGTGGCCAAGTTTGCCGACGACACTAAATTGTTCAGGGTTGTTAAAACAAAAAGGGATTGCGAAGAGCTCCAAAAAGACCTCTCCAAACTGAGTGAATGGGCGGAAAAATGGCAAATGCAATTCAATATAAACAAGTGTAAAATTATGCATATTAGAGCAAAAAATATGAATTTCACATATACGCTCATGGGGTCTGAACTGGCGGTGACCGATCAGAAGAGAGACCTCGGGGTTGTAGTGGATAGCATGATGAAAATGTCGACCCAGTGTGCGGCAGCTGTGAAAAAGGCAAATTCCATCCTAGCGATAATTAGGAAAGGTATTGAAAATAAAACAGCCGATATCATAATGCCGTTGGATAAATCTATGGTGCACCCGCATTTGGAATACTGTGTACAGTTCTGGTCGCCTCATCTCAAAAAGGATATTATAGAGTTGGAAAAGGTTCAGAAGAGGGCAACCGGAATGATCAAGGGGATGGAGCGACTCCCTTACGAGGAAAGGTTGCAGCATTTGGGCCTTTTTAGTTTAGAGAAAAGGCGGGTCAGAGGAGACACGATAGAAGTGTATAAAATTATGCATGGCATTGAGAAAGTGGATAGAAAAAAGTTCTTCTCCCTCTCTCATAATACTAGAACTCGTGGACATTCAAAGAAGCTGAATGCTGGAAGATTCAGGACAGACAAAAGGAAGTACTTCTTTACTCAGCGCATAGTTAAACTATGGAATTTGCTCCCACAAGATGCAGTAATGGCCACCAGCTTGGATGGCTTTAAAAGAAGATTAGACAAATTCATGGAGGACAGGGCTATCAATGGCTACTAGCCGTGATGGCTGTGCTGTGCCACCCTAGTCAGAGGCAGCATGCTCTGAAAACCAGTTGCCGGAAGCCTCAGGAGGGGAGAGTGTTCTTGCACTCGGGTCCTGCTTGCGGGCTTCCCCCAGGCACCTGGTTGGCCACTGTGAGAACAGGATGCTGGACTAGATGGGCCACTGGCCTGATTCAGCAGGCTCTTCTTATGTTCTTATAAGTCGAGGATCATCCTCCCTGACAGGCTAGCTTTCTACAGGCAAGGTGTTTGGGCATGGGAAGTGCAATCAGTCATGCTGTTCCACACTTGCAGGCTAAAATGTGACAGCCCGAAATGGTTCTCCTCAGTTTGCACATCAGCATCTGATGACAGCAATATTTTGGATATACAAGACTGAGATTTAATTCCGGGCATCTCAAGTTGGTGGCATGAAGATCACTAGTATGAGTGACGTCTGCAAAATAAAAACCCAAACCAACAACCCACCTGCAATAAGACAAAAGAGGGGAAAATTCACCCCCTCAAATAATACAGGTCACTCATGCAAATTGGTAAAGTACCCATGTAAACAGGAAGGGGAAGGCAGTGTTGTCACTAGGCAAGCTACACTAGGTGGGAATTCCCCTCCCGCCCGCCCCCCCCCATCCTGCAAAGATTGGGAAAGAACTAGAGTATGACCCAAGAGTAGGGCCAACTCCGGGTTTCCGGGGGCCCTCGGGTACAGGCTATCTCTGGGCCCCTTATCCCCTTGCTTACCTCCTCCAACCACACCCCTCCTCCTCCCTCTTGCCCAACCCCTTGAAAGTAAAAGAAATTTTGACAGATATATCCACCCCTACCGTCCAGGAAATACAGTACCACTTTCTGAACTTTTGAAATGACGAATGCCATTTCCTCATGAATGAATGAACACACCACTCTCGCACATCTAAAATTAACCCTTGGGTCTCTCAACTCTCGCTCTCTCTTATTTCACACTTCCTCTTTTGGCTATACAAATATATCAGTGATGGCAAATATTTGATATTATCGCAACATCCATAAGCTGATTCAGGACAGACAAAAGAAAGTCCTCCTTCACACAGTGCAGAGTTAAACTGTGGAATTTATTCCCACAAGAGGCAGTGATGGCCACCAATTTGGAGGGTTTTAAAAGAGGACTTGAGGAATTCGGTGAGGATAAAGCTATCAATAGCTACTCACTAACCCTCATGGCTATGCTCTGCCTCCACTGTTGCAGGCAGTTTGCTTCTGAGTACCGGTTGCTGGAAACCACAGGAGGGGAGAGTGTTCTTGCACTCAGGTCCTGCTTGTGGGCTTCCCAAAGGCAACTGGTTGGCCACTGTGAGAAGAGGATGCTGGACTAGATGGACCCCCTTTGGCCTGATCCAGCAGCCTGGCTCTTCTTATCTTCTTATTTAAAAACCAACAACAACAAAGAACACAGGCCTGCTGGATCAGATGAAAGATTTATCAAGTCCAGGATCCAGCCCCCCGGCCCCCAGGATCTGGTACTCTCACAGTACATGCTTACTCAGAAGTCAGTCAGTGGGGATTACTCCCTAGAAAGTGAACTTAAAATTGAAGCCTGAGGTAGACTGCCTCCAGAGATGGGGTTTCCATTTCAAACATTGCTAATAATAAAACAAGAAGAGCCCTGCTGGATAAGCACAGCTGGATGGGGCCAAAACATCTGAGGAAGGCTGGCTTCAGCCATGATGAATCTGTTAGTCTTTAAGGCGTAGACTCTTTTTTGTAGTGAAATAATGGCCATAGGTAGGAAGTTGCCTTACACCATGCCAGGCCTTTATCTACTCTGTAGTGGAGGCTGGCGGCTCCGATGTCAGTGGGGCAGTAAACCCGCTCCAGGTTTTAGACAAAGCTTCCAAGGAGCTGTCCCTGGACAGCTCCTTGAAAGACTAAAACCTGGAGCAGATTCACTGCCCCACTGACACTGGATCCGCCAGCCTCCACTGCCACTTTAGACAGCAGCAGGTCTCCAGAGCTTTGGGCAGAAAAGAGGACTTTCTCATCATCTGATACTGGAGATGCCAGAGACTGAATCTGGGGGCTCTGACATGCAAAGCAATGAGCCCTCCCATGTTAGATGTTGGAATTAATGTGCACCCACTGAAATCAACACTTATCAGACCATCATAATTAAGAAGTCGTGCCCAAGTTCACTTTTTTCCTCCTCCCTCCCTGCCCCTTTTCCTTTCGTGTCATGTCCTTTACATTGCAAACATGAGAAGAGGGACCATCTTACCGATTGTTGTAAAGCCACTCCAGGGGCCTTTTTTCAGCATGATAAAAATACCTTAAATAAAATAAAACAGGAGTTCTGCTGCTGACTTTACCAAACCCGTCTGCTGCCAGCATAGCACCCCTCAATTATACCCCAGGAGCAACATCTGGCTCCCACCACAATGCTGCCTGAGAGGCACCTGGGCCAACCATTTCACCTTAAAGGGCTACTCTCAACACAAAGCAGAAGACAACTGGGGAGCGGAAGAAGCTTATGCCATGGTCAGAACAATGCGTCTGTTGCTGCCGATACAAGATGACTCCCCCCATTACATGTTTTCTGCATTTGCGATATACTTGGGCTGAAAGGAAGCACATAGCAGCCAGCTGGGGAGAGCCGACACCAAACCACAGTGTTTTTAATGAGAAACGGGAAGCGATCTGGTGGTCATCAGCTGGGGGAGGACTATATGCAACCATAACCACAGGGGAAACTTTGCCCCCAAACATATTTGTGACAAGGAGCCAATGCAATGCCGAGTTGGAGGTGGGTGCTCTGTGGAAATTCACTCAAGCTCTGTCTGCTTCACCACCACCATGTGAACACAGGAAGTTGCCTTGCGCAGAGTCAGAACGTTATAGCTCTCCTTGCAGGGAGGACCCTGTGTGTGCAAAGCATGCATTCAAGCATGGAACTCGTGCCCCTTTGCCAAGATCTGGTATGGCACCATACGGTCCACACATGAGGTGCAACACACAAACATAGGACATAAGAGGCCGCCTTACACCCAGTCAGCAGTGGCTTTCCGGGTTTCAGACAGGGGTCTCTCCCAGCGCTATCAGGAGACGCCAGGGAGTGTACCCGAGGCCTTCTGCACTACAAAGCAGATGCTCTAGTGCTGAGCTATGGCCCTTCTACCACCAGAGGTGAATCAGAGCTGACCCTACCCAGGGGAGGCCATGGGAGGTTGCAGGTTCAAGGTGCTGTTAATGGAGGCACAGCAAGAGGCAGGCAGGCCTGACACAACGTGGGCACAATCCATTTGCACAGCTTCCGTCCATTTCAGTTTTAGGGCTTGCGCAAGACAACCTCTTGGTGGAATGCATCCCTTCTTCATTGGCCAGAAGGCAAAAGCGCAATATGGATTATTTTTCACCCACCCACAGGCACCAAAATGTCCTGACAGGAAAGATATGCATGTGAGTAGCACAGAATGCTATAAAACGCAGCAGGCTGCAGCACTTACTCATCAGTAGATCCGCTAGTAGGCACCAGCAGCATGCACTTCAAGAGCTGCACCCCACGGTCCCCCACAATGCTGCAAGGAATGCTGGGGACGCATCTCTTCGACTGGGCCGTGCAATCACTTGGGTAAGCTAATTGTCTAAGGCAGGCCGAAGATGGAGTGCTGGATATGAACAGTCTTCACAGCAGAACTGGTACTGTTAAAAGCACGCCACTGTTGTTGTTTTTAAAATGCCTGCATTATGAAGATTACCTGCTTTGAACGCCAAAACATGCTTTTTTGCTAGAAAATGCATTTTAACATATTGCACACTTGCAAAGGTAGAGGTAGGGTCAGGGGGAAAATGCAGTTCAGTTCTCATTTCATGCCAAACCTATCAAAGCCACACTTTCTGACACAACATGAGAACTGAAACACAGCCGTCCTTTGAAATTTGCATGTATCCAAATTTTGCAACACAGTTCACCAAACAAAGAATGTCACAAAAATGCATATATTAGAGGAAAGTCTGCATAAAAATACTTGTGAAAATAACATACAAAAATGCATTATATTAGGAGAAATTGCTTGCAAAGATGTGTACGTTAGTAAAAACCACATGCAAAACATGTGTTTGGAGAAATTCGCACTGATATGCTGTAGAATTTTCATGAGCATTTTTTTAAAATTGCGAATTGCTGTGGAAATGTGGACAACTGAATTTAAGATTGGAAAAAAGAAACAGAGAGGGCCAAAACTGACAGATCCTTCCATCGCTAGGTAGAGCACCTGCTTTGCAGCAACAAAATGCAATACTCAGCATTTTAACATATTTAACAGGTTCAATTCCCAGCATCCCCAGTCAGGCCACTCAGTGTAGAGATAATACTCAGATAACGCTGAACAAGATAGGCTAATAGTTTGATTATGTATAAGGCAACTTCCTGTCTACAAGTGTAAGGAGGAAAAAATGGGGGGAAACACCTCAGTGCCACGAGATGGTGTTCTGCCTTAGGAGCTCCAAGTCAACCTTTGGTTCCCAGCAGTGGTTTAACAATAACAAAGAGACAGAAGTATTTTTGAGAAGTTGTCTTTTGACTCTTTAGATTTGCAGACAAAGCAGCCTCACTGCAACCCTGGAAGATGTGCATCCATTAACCTTTTGCATGATGAAGGAGAAGCACCTCAGAACATAAGACTCTACAAAGAAAGTGCTTCTTCCTGAAGTGCATGATTTAATCCAGGAGTTGCCAACCTGGGCTCCCATCAACATCCCAACGTCTCGGTAAATATCCCCTCAAAAATCTACAGTGCACAAGATGGGAGTTGGGGAATGTTTGCACCGTTCTGTGTTCCCATCTCTTTTTCTGCCCTTTTAGATGCGACACCTATTTCGTGTTATGCCACACACCCCATGGCAGTCATTCTATGACTGGTGCCCATGGAACTTTCTGAAGATTCCAAATGTGCCCAATGGCCCAAAAAGATTGACAACCCGATTTAATAGTTTGAATTCACTGCCGCTGTGGTAATGGCCATTGCTACCTTAAAAGGGGATTAGATCAAGAGTTCTCAAACTTTCTACCCCCAGGGCCCACCTGAGAGGACTGGAAATTGCTGAAGCTCCACCGTGTCACAAAGTGGCAGTGCAAGGGTGAAGCCAGTCACAAAATGTCAACGGACAGAGGTAGAATTTGGCATGAATCAGCTAGCAGCTACTGATGATACCAAATTGCTCTTTAGAACTTGTTAAATTATTTGCCACAGCAACTTCCTGGGGTCAGGGAGCTCTATAGTTCAGCTGTCCTCAAGCTAAGCACAGACATTGGCTCTGGAGGTATTATGATTCAGCCTCCCCATTTTAGGCAGAATTTGATGACCCAAAGTCTCTAAGTGGAAACGTTTTTAATTTTAATTTTACATTTTCTCCTTCTGCCTCTTAAAGTATTTTAATGCATCTCCTAATATATATATATATACTAGGGGGGTTCTGCCCCCTGCTCGCTCTGCTTACCAACCCCCAACTCCCCACCCGCTCCACTCACCAACCCTAACCTCCTCAGCCACCCCTCCAGGCAATTCCATTCCCCTTGCCAACCCCTACAGGCTCCTCTCACTAACCTACTTGCTTCACCTGTTCCTCCACCACCACTGGTGCCGACGCCACCCTGGACAAACAGTACTGCCATGCAGCACAGCTAGGTCCCACAGTGCAGTGCAGCTAGACTACAGATGGGCCTCCCATCCACCCGCCACTGCCCCACACCGTGGCCTCCCCTGGATAAACACCGCTGCCACACAGTGTGCTGGCCAGTCACTGAGGCAGACCATGTGAGTGGCATGCGGGGGGAGGCATTCACTAGAGAAACTGAAGTCTGAGTGCTGGAGCTGGCTGGAAAAAAGGAGCCGGGTGGGAGGGGGAGGCGGCTGGTGCCATTTTACGGGCTAGTACTGTAAAGTCTAGGTGTTCGCCACGTCCCCACCCACCCCCACCCCATGCAACTTGCATATGATATTGCCAAGTCTCCACTATTCACTAACAAACCGATCCTGTAAAACAAGTGTGGGGAACCTTTGGCCATCCAGATGTTGCTGAACTATATCAGCCCCAGCAAGCACAGCCAATGGCTCAGTGGCACAGCATCCATTCTACACTCTCCATTCTCCAGCATTTCCAAGTCAAGTTATGAGGGTCATGAGAAGTTTGCTACCTGACCTCAGGTTTAGGAGTTGAGTGGGCTACAAAGAAATCCAGGAGATATTTTTCAGAAATATGGACAGCATTTTCTCCTTCTTTATGCGCTTCCATCTAAACCTGGGTTTTAAGTGAGTTTTCATATAGCAACAAAACATGTGTTTGAGCCCTTGACATGAACACACGATAAAACATGGAACAGAAACAAAAGATACCTTCAGAGTTTTACGTTCACACAAATTGCCTGCTTTTAAAAGCATCATCTTCTCCCAGGCATTTTAGCATGTGTTTTTTAAATTGTTTGAAATTTTTTAAAGTGTGTTTTAAATTGTTTTTAAAAGATGTGTTTTAAATGTGTATGTTTGTTTTTGATGTTTTTAGTTGCTGTAAACCGCCCAGAGAACTATGGGGCGGTATATAAATACAATAAATAAATAAATCTAGTTTAGACTTCATGTGTGAAAATATCCCTAGGTCCATTTCTCACATTACGTGGGGCTGTCTTCCCTTGTCACACTATAAACCATAGTTAATGGTTTTTCCCATGATCTTGACAACTTTGCTGCCCCACACTTGTGCTGGGGGAAACAAACCATAAGCCCTGGCGTAGCATTACATCCAAATCAGGGATTGTGGTTTGTTTCTCTCCCAACTTTTTAGACAGGCCTTTTAACATCAGTTCTTTTCTTCCAACCAATGCAGTACTTGTTGATGTTTTTAATGATGTTTTTATTGGTTTTTAATTTTATCATGACTTTGTATGTTGTAAGCTGTCTTGATTTAACCTTTTTGAAAAGTGAGGTTTATAAATACTTTAATAAACAAATAAATAAATAACCCCAGCTTTGCTCTTGGTTTACCATTCATGGCCTGTTGGAACAAAACAAACCATGTTTCTTGGGTCAGATGCAACACCAGGCCACACAGGGCTGTACCCTAAATATGTATGTACTTTGTATATGTCCAAATATGCAATTTGCCCAGAAGCGTTCATACATATGAATTAACTTATGCAAATTTGTGTTGGAAGTAAACAAGCCAGTTAAGCCGCTGGGCAGGGTTTAACATGGCTTAATACAGTGTTCTTCAACCTTGGGTCCCCAGATGTTGTCGGACTACTATTCCCATCATTGGCTAAGCTGTTTGGTGATGATGGGAGTTGTAGTCCAACAACTGGGGTCCTAAGGTTGAAAAACACTGGTTTAATAAACCATGGTTTAGCATTATGTGTGAACCAGGCCAATGATTAGCCTTTTCTCATACATAGGGGTTTTTTTTATATAAATCACTCCCCCTCCACGTTGCTGTTAAATCTTCTGGAAGAAAAATACAAGTACTATGATGGAGGTCACTGATTCATAGGGTCGCCATAAGTCGTGGTCGACTTGGAGGCACATAACATCAACACAATGATGAGACCTGTATTTTTTTTCCCCTGAGTGGGGGGATGACTGCAGCTTTTTTTGGGGGGGGTAGTTAGACTGTAAAAACAAGCACAGGGGGAAAGGGCTGGGCACTCCTACCCCAGAGCTCCTACACAAAATCAAGATCACACTTTTCCTTCATTGTTTCAGTCTTTAGGATATCTTTGGTGTGTATTTCAAAATCATGACGTGTAGAAGAACCTTAGTGACACCTACCCTGTGGCACACCCTCCCCTTAAATATTAGACAGGTGCCATCTCTGTTATCTTTTTGAGGCCCATTGAAGACCTTCCTCTTTCAACAAGCCTTTTAAGTAGAGACCTTATCCCAGCCTGCATCTGTGTTGGAATTGATTTTTAATGCACTCTTAATCCTTTTTTAAAAAAGATGTTTTTAAACTTTTTAAAAAATGTTTTTAAAGATGTTTTGTTTTAATACATTTTTAGGGATGTTTCGTTTTAATATATTTTAAAGTCTGTTTTTAACAAAAGGACTAAAAACACTCTAAAACTTTAGTGCTTTTGTTTGCCACCCTGGGCTCCTACTGGGATGAAGGGTGGGATATAAATCTAATAAATAAATAAATGCAAATAAACCTTAGAGCACTAGAGGTAGGACTGCTTCACACACTGCAGCCAGCCTTCCTACCCCTGGCTCACATTTTCATGAGCACACCGAATGAAGAGGATGAGGGGGTATCGCACGTCACTGAGAGCTAAACCTGGAGTTTAAAGAGGATGGGTGGGAGAAACGCTACTTTCTGGCTACCAACTGCAGAAGCTTTCACCAACCTGGTGCCCTCCAGAGGTTTTAGACAACAACTCCCACAGCTGGGTCTGATGGGAGTTGCAGTCCAAAACCTCTGGAGGGCACCAGGTTGGCAAAAGCACAGCAGTGTGTCCAAAGTGTGACAGAGTGTAATGAATCTGCAATTAATGAATCTGCACAGCCCTATAAAGTGGAGCATACAGAAACAAGTAACTGCAAATGGCCACAGGAATGCATTGAATTTCAGAATGGCCATTGGAAGGCATCCAGAGCAGACTGAGGGGTTGTTTACATGGTGGGTTTCAGGGCCTTTCTGCACAAGACTTGGACCAAACATTAATGCACATTATTCTCCCCAGAGAATCCTTGCAGAGCTACAAGCGGAAGCGACCCGTAACAAACTAGAGGTCCCAGTATTCTTTGGGGCAAATTATGTCATTTAAATGTATGGCGTGTGTGTTGTATGGTCGCTGGAAAGCATTGCTGCAAGGCTCACATTCGAAAGTGGATTCAGGAGCTCCTGTCGGGACTGTCGCTGGCATGCACTGGGATGGCTTGTATCTCTACTACGCATTTCCAACATGTTTTAAAACGTCCTCTACTAACCACCCTGAAAAGGGAAGCGGCTGCTCAGGAGCCCCGGAGCCTGAATTACTTCCCACCTGAGAACAAGACGACCCAGAAGACCCGTCCTCCGCCCCGGAAGGGGGGATGAGTGAGGACGCGGGAAAAAACTTTGTGAATGTTCTAGAGCGGTCTCTTCACTGCCTGACCACTTCACAAGCTCCAGGGCTGACCCTTAGCTGTAAAAGAAAAGCAAGTCCCCGGGCTAAACCTTGCTCGTGCCTCCCTCGCACGACGCGCCTTCTTCGCGGTTGCCCCCTGCCGCCGTCCCTCCCCAAGCCCGCCGCTCACTTGTCGCCCGGCGTCCGATCCTCCCCCGACGGTGCCTTTTCAGCAGTGGGGCCGCCCCTCTGCGCTCGCTGGTGCCGGTGCCGTCGGGGCCCGGAGCATCCTCAAAGCAGGTCTTCTTTCTGCGCTCCTCGGGTGCGACCCCAAATGCCCAGCAAGAGGGGGGGAAAGGTCTTTGCCCCGCGCAGGTTCCCGCGGTGCCTCCTCCTCTGCCTCTCCTCCGATCAGCCCGACCGGCGGGCGCTGGAAAGGAACGGCCACCGTCGCCCGCTCGCCCGAGCACAAGCAACGCGCAAGAGGAGCCCAGCCGGCAGAGCATGGACGGGGAGGCCCCGGCTTAAGAGCCGCCCAGCCCGGCCCGCCTCTTTCCCGAAAGCCCCGCCCACCAGCCTCGGACTGCCCTTCCCGCCTTAAAAACAGGACGCCCCCTCCGCGCCGAGTGGAACCGACGGGGAGGGCCGCCCACTGGGATACGGGCCCGGGCATCGACGGCGACTAGCCACGGTGGCCACAGACTCCCTCCACTGTCAGGAGGGAGGAATACCTTCCCGTTGCTGGGACTACAGGCGGGGAGAGCGCTGCTGCCCTCAGGCTTCCCATGACGGGCCTCTGCTTGGCCGCGGCGTGATCACCATGCTGGACCCGATGGGGTCCCCGTTGGCCTGATCCAGCTACTAAGGGGCTCTTCAGGTGTTCTTTAGGGTTCCCTATGCATGAAAGGGTGCCCGGAAACTCACGCCCGCAGGACTGCGCTCCACAGAGCCCCACTGTAGCGCTGGCCTCTCACTTTCTTTCATTTATAATCCGCACTTTCGTAAGAATATACATCAAGGCAGAGTGCAACGTATAAAAATAAAATAAGTAAAAGCAACCATAAGAACTTTATTACAAATCTCAATAAAACATCAAAGACATACTGGAGCCCCTTGTTCCCTTCCCCCCCACACACACACTTTCTGTAGGCTGATCTGCATTTTAGGTTATCTCTAGCAGTTGGTGGCGATTATAGTGGCAGAAGCCATGGGGGGGGGGTTCTACCTCCCCAGGACCTTACAAAGAAAGGCAATGGGAAAACATCAAGGAAACGGGGGGGGGAGATAATGGCAAGGGGAATGGAGGTGTGAGGACAAGGATGGGGGGAAAGTGATGTGGAGGACTAGGAGCATATAACCAAAGTATTTATTTATTTATTTAAAATATTTATATCCCACCCTTCTGCCTTACAATAGGGCACTCAGGGCAGCTACAATAAAAATGAATATATACATAATAAAATGCACAATAAAAACACAAAACGTTACAGTAGATTAAAATGCATAAAATACTATTAAAATACATAAAATACATTATGCACATACATACATGAAATGCAAAAGTACACAGAGAGAAAGTAGCTTTGGAGAAAAAACTTAAAGGGGGGGAGACTGCATGCCCCAGACATAAAAGGCCAGCAGCCCTTCGGATCTTGGGAACAGCTGCACCAGCAGCGCTACAAGGATGCCAGCATGGTTAATGAGCAGAATCAAAAAGCTATTAGAGGCAAGAAGGCTTCCTTCAAAAAATGGAAGTCTTGTCTGAATGAGGAGAATAAAAAGGATACAAACTCAGGCACAAGAAATGCAAGAAAACAAAAAATAATTTGAGGAGCACGTTGCTAAAATCATAAAAACCAACCAAAAAATCTTTAAATACATTCAGAGCAGGAGACCGTCTAGGGAGGTGGTTGGACCCTTGGATGACAAGGAAGTAAAAAGTGTGCTAAAGCAAGATAAGTAGATTGCAGAGAAGCTGAATGAATTTTTTACATCTCTCTTCACAGAGGAGGATACAGGACAGATCCTCGAACTTGAACTAACGTTTTCAGGAAGGGAGTCTGAGGACCTGAGGCAAACAGTGGTGACGAGAGATGATGCTGTAGGCTTAATAGACAAAATAAAAACTGACAAATTGCCAAGACCAAATGGCATCCACCAGAGAATTCTCAAAAAACTCAAATGTGAAATTGCTGATCTTCTAACAAAAATATGCACCTTGTCCCTCAGATCCGCCTCCGTACCTGAGGACTGGAAAATAGCCATTGTAGCGCCAATCTTTATAAATCCAAGTCCAAACATATTTATTGTACTAGCCTATAAAGGGATCCAGGGGGATTCCAGAAATTATAGGCCAGTTAGCTTAATGTCTGTCCACGGAAAACTAGTAGAAAGTATTATTGAAGACACCCAAGCATAACAGAAGGGAGTAGAAAAAGAGGAAGGCCAAACAAGAGATGGATTGATTCCATCAAGGAAGCCACAGACCTGAACTTACAAGATCTGAACAGGGTGGCTCATGACAGATGCTCTTGGAGGTCACTGATTCATAGGGTCACCATAAGTCGTAATCGACTTGGAGGCACATAACAACAACAACTATAGAAGAGCGAGCCTCGCTGAAGCAGAACCAGCATGGCTTTTGCAAGGGCATGCCCTGTCTCACTAGTCTGTTAGAATTCTTTACGAGTGTCAACAAGCATATATAGAGAGGTGATCCAGTGGACATACTGCACTTAGACTTTCAAAAAGCTTTTGACAAGGTACCTCACCAAGGACTCCTAAGCTTAGCGGTCATGGAATAAGAGGAGAGGTGTGGATCAGGAATTGGTTAATTGGGGGTGAGCAGTGAGGCGACCAACTTTGCTGATGATACTAAATCATTCAGGGTTGTTAAAACAAAAAAAGATTGCAAAAAGTTCCGAAAAGACCTCTCCAGATTGAGTGAATTGGGGCCAAAATGGCAAATGCAATACAATGTGAGCAAGTGTAAAGTTAAACATGTTGGGGCAAAAACATCTTATTTCCACATACACACTCATGCCGTCTGCATTGGCAGTGACTTATCAGGAACAAGACCTTGGGGTCTTAATGGATAGCTCAGTGAAGATGTCCACCCAGTGTGCCGCAGCTGTGAAAAAGGCAAATTCAGTGCTAGGGATCATTAGGAAAGGTATTGAAAATAAAACAACTGATATCATAATGCCGTTGGATAAATCTGTGGTGCGGCCGCATTTGGAATACTGTGTACAGTTCTGGTCACCTCATCTGAAAAAGGATATTATAGAGTTGGAAAAGGTTCAGAAAAGGGCAACCAGAATGATCAAGGGGATGGAGCGACTCCTCAGTGAGGCAAGGTTGCAGCATTTGGGGCTTTTTAGTTTAGGGAAAAGGCGAGTCAGAGGCTGCATGATAGAAGTGTATAAAACTATGCACAGCATGGAGAAAGTGGATAGAGGAAAGTTTTTCTCCCTCTCTCATAACACCGGAACTCGTCGACATTCAATGAAGCTGAATGCTGGAAGATTCAGGACAGACAAAAGGATTTCTTCATGCAGCGTGTAGCTAAACGGTGGAATTCACTCCCACAAGAGGCAGTGATGGCCACCAACTTGGGTGGATTTAAAAGAGGATTAGATAAATTCATAGAGGATAAGGCTATCAACGCCAACATGCTCTGCCACCATAGTCAGAGGCAGTCTGCTTCTGAAAACCAGTCACTGGAAGCCGCAGGAGGGGAGAGTGCTCTTGCACTCGGGTCCTGCTTGCGGGCTTCCCCCAGGCACCTGGTTGGCCACTGTGAGAACAGGATGCTGGACTAGATGGGCCACTGGCCTGATCCACCAGGTTCTTCTTATGTTCTTATGTTCTCACAGGGGGACTGGAGAAGACCTACCCTGGGAGGGAGTACATGAGCATCTGGGTGCTTTGCTTGCTCTCCTGGAGTACGGTCTCTTGAGACAGTTGAGGTCATTACTAAGGCTTGAGCACTGGGATCACCCAGAGGCCAGAGAGATGCTGCCTTCAGTCTTGCAGCCTCTTACATCAGCTCCTGGCTGCATCAGGGGGCACAAAAGCCCAGCAGCCCTTGAGCAGCAGGTCTGCCATTGGTGGACACACCACCAAAGGGGTGACACCAAAGAAGATTGCCCCTTGGGGAACCACTTTGGGAGTCCCAAGGGCAAGACCGCTACCCCCTTCTATTTCCCCCCTTCCAAACTAGAGGAGGTTGAGTGTTGTGGAGGGCGTCAGGAGCATGTGATAGGAGAAAGTCAACAGGTGCCTTCACAGCGAAGGCAGTCACTGGCAGAAGGCTGGCCCTCCCTGGGTGTGAGACGGGGCATGGGGGGCAGCAGATGTGTCCCAGTGTGACAGGAACTGGGCGGGTCTTGTGCCCTTCCACTAACACTGTTCCCAGTTCTTTCAGGTGCCTACTGAGATAAATGGTTGTAGTAGATTTTGTTGCTGAGGGAGGTTCTCACAGTTCCACCCCGATCCTCGATCTGTCTCCGACTTGCCAAAATCTATCCTTGAATCTCCCCACAGGCTCCATGTCCTTAAAATCACACGTTGGCAACCCTATGGACCGCCTGGGCCATTCCCCCCCTTCCCCCACAGTAAGCTTACCAAGGTGGTGGGAGGCAGGGAACCCACAAGCCTGGCTGATGCGCAGCCACTCACCATCTTCTTTCTCCCAGAATGCCTCTGGGCCATGATGTAGCGGGAAGGGTGGGAGCAGAACAGTAGTGAAGTGGCAAATTCAGAAGTGCAGGGTCCCTTCATGGTAGTCATAGCCACAGGCATCATTTTTTGCTCCTGGGTTGAGAATGAGATCCCTGCTAATGCCTCCTCCCACAACAACAGACACCTCTAGGAGCCAATAAGCATGAAAGGGGAGTATGTTAGCCACTGAAAAGAGTCTTCTCAGCGGCTGACTCACCTCCTTTCACTGACTGGTTCCAATCAGCAGGAAAGGACAAGGAAGTATGTTAGAAGACTCTTCTCAGTGACTAACACACTCTCTTTTCATGCTGATTGGTTTGTAAGATGCTAGAGACATCAAGGCCCTGTTGGGACTCTGCTCCCCCAAAAGTAGGGGTAGTAAGACCTCCCAAGACCCTAGACGACTACACTCCTGGAGCAGAGGCATTCTGGGGAAACAGAAATGGCAGGGGACCACTGCCTCAGCTGCCCCACTAAACATGGCGGAGGAGGAGAGAAAGGGATGTTGGTGACTGGCATCAGCCCTGGTGCCCTGTCCTCTGGAGCATGGTTATATGCCTACCCATGCCAGTTCCCAACGCCAGGGCTGCTATCAGCCGCTAGGCATCACGTGTGCAAAAGGAAGGTGCTGTGCATGCAGCTGCGAGTCACAGCCTCGCAGGAACACCAGATCTCTGCCCTCCAAGGGTGGCCAATACGATGCCCTTCAGGCATTGAAGGACCACAGCTCCCAACATCCTTGGGCTGCTGGCTGGAAATAATTGGAGGTGGACTTTGGTGGAGAAGAAACAAGGCAGGGCTGGAAAATAACTCCTTCCTGGAATCTTGGAGAGCCTCTGCCAGCGAGTGTGGAGTGGGGGTAGGGGAAACCATTTTCAGTCCAAGGGCCATATTCCCTTCTAGGTAAACTTCCAGGGGCCGCATGCTGGCAAAATTGAACCACAGGCAAAACTGAGCGGAGCAACTACTGTAAATTTGACTGTTGTACAGTAGGATAGTTGCTACACACATTCCTCTCTATTCTCCATCTAGACAAAATGGAAATGGACTGCCTTCAAGTCAATCCCGACTTATGGGCGACCCTATGAATAGGGTTTTCATGGTAAGTGGTGTTCAGAGGGGGTTAAGCATTGCCTCCCTCTGAGGCTGAGAGGCAGTGACTGGCCCAAGGTCACCCAGTGAGCTTCATGGCTGTGTGGGGATTCTAACCCTAGTCTCCCAGGTCCTAGTCTAACACCTTAACCACTACACCACACTGGCTCTCCCATCTAGACAAGCAAGAGGTATTTTCTGAGTTCAGGGATATATTTCGGCAAGGCAAAACCACTCAGGGTACTATGCAGGGCCAGCGATGGGAATGGTGCAGAGGAGAGTTCTGAAGGCTGGATAGAGCGTCCTGGAGGTCTGCATTTGGTCCCCAGGCATAAGGTTCCCCACCCCTGATGTAGACCCAACTGAGCTAGATGGACCAATAGCCAGACTCAGTTTAAGGCGGCTTCCAAGTTTCCCAAGGTCTAGAGGGCATCAGGTTGGCTACCCTGCCATGCACTTTTGCATTTTACAAATTAACAGGGCCCTATGTGCTAAGTATGCATGCCACAGACATCAGAAATACATTACAAATAAGGTACATGCTAAATTATTATTATTATTATTATTATTATTATTATTATTATGTAGACAGAATGGGTATTTGAAGGAAAGGTGTCCCCTGCAGGATGCTGCTGGAGAGGGGAGGGCAAGCACCACCACCCCAGATTACCTTATGCCCCTCCTCACTGGATCCCTGCGGTTACTCGAAGGAAATGCACTGTTCATATACAAATCATAAACGGTAAATTCAAATAAGGCTGCAGTCCGAAGCAGGCTTACTTGAATTTTAACTCTAGCAAAACCAACCAGACTTCAGAGAAAATAAGTGTAGGAGGAGAATGTTAATGTGAAACAGACTATTATTCCTCCTTCAAAAGATAAATGGCCACCAACTTGGGTGGATTTAAAAGAAGATTAGATAAATTCATAGAGGATAATGATCCTCTTCTGATGTTCCTTCTAGCAACCCCATAGAAGTCTTGCCAGCCGCTCCTGCCCAAGTTGCCCCAGAGAGTCTGGCTGGTGTGTGGGTTGGAGCAAGGGGTGTGTGTGATGTTCATTCTGCCACACAGCTAAGTTCTCTCTGGGGAGAAGAAAAGAGGAAATACCCCACCTTCCCTCCCTAGTTCAAAAAAGCATGACCGTTCTGGAGCCCACCCCCTCCCAGGCCACAGAGGTTTCGTCTTCTGGGGTCACTGACTGATAAGGAAGGGAGTATTGCTGGCTTGCTTCTCTGTTTAATGTTTAAAACAGAACCATGCACAAAACAGAGGGTGGGGGAGGCTGGCCATAGGGGCTGCACTACTTTGAATCAGAATTACTGTGGAGAAGAGTTACAGGCTACAGCAAAGCCAGACTGCAGTAGCGGAGGTCTCATGCACACAAAGTGCATCAAAGCTCCTGGGGCTTATGTATTCTTTATTTCTTACTAGGGGCTTTGCCTCTGCTTGCTTCGCTTGCCAACTCTGTCTACTGTTGCCAAACCTCTCTATTTCCCTGTTATGTAAATTTGTATAGATATTAACAGAGATTGTCAACCATATGAGATGCGTGTGTGCCTATGTGTGTAGTTACCTGAGTGGCAGGCTTTTACCCTTCATTAGGATCACTGAGACTTAAGACTTAGTAAAATAAGAAAAGCTACTTTATTTATAGAAATACATAGTAGATAGGAATGGCATGCCTAGTTCTAACTAACTAAGTTGGAGGCGCAACGCCCAGATGTGGATCTTGCCCTCATGGCTCAGGAGAGAGAGCAAAGACAAAGACGTCTCCTCTCTCTTGGACAGTTGAAGAAGAGAAGAAGAAGGAAAGGGCGGAAGGGCAGATAAGCATCCCTAAGCATATCAGTCTGCTACGGAAGGAAGTCAGTCAGAGCATCACAGGTAAAGGTAGGCAAGCCAACCATCTGGAGGACCCTAGCTCTATCTCCCTTCTGGAACACAAACAAAAGAACAAAACAGGAGTTGCTCTTGCCCCACTTCCAGCATTCCCCCCATGGGTCGCCAGCGCTCCTTCAGAGCTGCCCCCCTTGGTCTCCCACTCAGGCCCAGGTCACAGCCCTCTCAGCTGGCACAGCCTCCGCCTCTACTTCCCCCTGCACAACCTCCACCACCGCCTCTCTCACTGCTGCCATCACCACCATCACCCCTATGCCCCCCCAACTCATCTCTAAGCATCATACTACACATGAACGCTTCTGCGCAGAAAAATATAATATAGGAAGATTTACCGCTTAATACCCAAAACAGTCTCAAGTAAGCGGCATACAAAAAACAACAAAATATGACAATACCACCATGCCACACATTCATAGGGAGAGAGCCTTTTCAGTGGTGGCCCTCACTTTGTGGAATTCCCTCCCAAACGACCTCCACCACATCCCCGATCTGTTGAGTTTCCGCCGCCTTGAAGACCTGGCTTTTCAGGCAGGCTTTTGGGGAGGGTTAGGTTTAATTATTATTGGTTGAGATTTTATTGTTTTAATGTATTTGTATGTTTTTCTTTTGTACGTCGCCCAGAGTGACTGGGAATCCAGCCAGATGGGTGACTAATAATAATAATAATAATAATAATAATAATAATAATCCCGACTTATGGCGACCCTACGAAGAGGGTTTTCATGGTGAGCGGTATTCAGAGGGGGTTCACCATTGCCTCCCTCTGAAGCTGAGAGGCAGTGACTGGCCCAAGGTCACCCAGTGAGCTTCATGGCTGTGTGGGGATTGGAACCCTGGTCTCCCAGGTTGTAGTCCAGCACTCTAACCACTAGGTCACACTGGTGGATTTATTTAGTGGTGGATTTATACTGGACCGTCTACACATCATTCTGCTTTACACTGGGGAATCATTGCAGAACAACTAAGCAGAATGATGTGTCAATGGTACAATATAAATCCATCACTAATGACATATTGCAGTCTACAACAAACAAACAAACCAGCCTGGAGGGGCCCATATGACACTGGCTGATCATGCTCCTGTTTTAAAGGCAGGCAAGTACTCTGTGCAGATGGCATATAGAATGGCCGAAGGAGCAGAGAGGGTAAATCAGTGGCTTCTCTGAAGCAGATCTGGGGAGTTTTTATTTCAGCCAATGGCACAGGATTGGCCCTCTGGTGTCACTTAACTGTCCACACCAGGAGGATTCTGGGTTGTGGCAGGTGCCAGCCATTCCCTCCTCTGACCAGTATCCCTAATGGTGCAGGAAACTGGGAGCCACAATCTAATCCACTTGCCACCTGCTATAAGCCACATGCATGATATTCCACCAAATGGAAGATTTTTTTACATTTTGTCATTTAAAGAGGAGCACCGCTTTGTCCAAGCCAGTCTCAAGAAGATTTGGGGCATGGTGTCATCAGTATGTTGACAATACCCAGCTCTATTTCTCTGTGACATCTGAACCAGGAGAGACCATGAGTGTTCTGAACTGGTGTATGGATGCAGGCAGGATGAGGGCCAACAAACCGAAACTGAATCCTGATAAGACTGAAACTCTTTGGATAATGGTTCCTGGGTCCATAATTTGGGAGTAGTGCCTATTTTGGATGAGGTTGCACTCCCCCTAAAGAAACAGGTGCATAGTTTGAGGGTGCTAATTGAATCAACTTTGTCACTAAAGGCCCAGATAATAGCTGTCCTTTTCTAGGCAAGGATAGTCTGGCCACTGTAGTAACATGAAATAGTAACCTCACAATCAAATTATAGCAATGCACTCCATGTGGGTCTGCCCTCATACCTGGTCAGGAAGCTGCAGCAAGTGCAGATTTTGGCAGCTAGGGTGTTAAGTGGAACACCCAACTATGCAAGTATTTCAACAGTGCACTGGCTGCCAATTAGCTACTAGGCCACCTTCAAGGTTTTATATTTGACATATAAGGCCCTAAACATTAACTCATGGCTGGGATACCTAGCTGACCACCTCCCTTAAAAATACATCCAGATGAACCTTGAGCTCTTCCGAGGAGGCCCTGCCAACGAATGTTCCGGTTTATTCTTTGTCCCACTTTAATTGCACCATAGCACAAGAGCACCTCTCCATATGGCAGTAATGCCATAACATTGGGGAAGCATTGCAGAACAATTTAAAAAAGTTCAATTATGTGTGGACAATCCTGTATAGATCCACCACTAATGCACTGGTATTGCATCAATGACATGTTGCAGAATTTAAAAAAAAACCCACCTGTTTGGAGGGTTCGTTATTGGATTTCCCCCCAAAAGGGTAAATCCAGATTAAATGTGGCTGGGGGAAATAGGCTGCATTTTGATGCCAACAATGTTGCATGGACCTTGCAAAAAAATAGGAAACATGCAATAAAGTCATAAGTGGGATTCAGGTGACCTCCTCTGACTTGTTGAAATGATTCAGGGGGGGGGGCTGCAGGACCACGCTGGCTACCCTGCACCCCAATGCACAGCAGCCTTGCCCTCTGCCTTCTGCATGTTCAACCAGTGTATGAAGAGGCCCAGTCTCTGGGCTTGGGGGAAGAAAATTGTGCGAAGTCAACTTGTTTTCAAAGTGGATGACCTGGTGCACAGCAGCAGGCAGGGGTAGCGGGTGCAGAAGGCAGGCTTTCCCAGAGGATGAACCCTGAAATGTGAGTGATGGTGGCACTCCTTCTGTTCTCTTATGCTTAGCTAAGAACTTGCTATCTCATTTTGGGAAATAACTGGAAGGAGGGGAAATCCAGGTGCCATCTGCAAAAGGAAAAGATCCAGGCTGGTGGCTGCAGTTTCCTTTCATCATGGGGAAGAGAATTTAGTAAGTACATTTGGGTCATTGTCAGTGACTTGCTTGTGAGCTGTCATTTGTGGGACACCCAGATTGGCTCCTTTATTTGGCAAGGGACATAATCCACCCAGAACTTCACCTGGGCAATGTCCTGTTGAAACAAGAGTTGCACATTCATCACACAATTTGGTACAACCAGATGCAGAATTCAGTTCACTGAGAATCTCAGCAGCATGGCTCCAAATATGGCTCCAGATGTAGGTTGGTAATCATGGAACCAGGCAATGATGATAGATTAGGATTTCTAGTTGTTGAGCGTAGTGAGGCTTCCTTTCATTTAAGTACATAAGAACATAGGAAGCTGCCTTGTAGTGAATCAGGCCATTGGTCCATTTAGCTCAATATTGCTGGAGATGCCATGGGGGATTGAACCTGGGATCTTCTGCATGCAAGACACATGTCCTATCCCTGAGGTACAGCCTTTCCCCTTTCTTAGCTCTTTCTCATGAGTTAGGCAAAGCAGAGTAAATTCTTTAAAAGAGGGAAGGCAAACCTGTAACCCTCCAGATGTTGTTGGACTACAGCTTCCAGCACCCCTGTCCACTGGCCATGCCGACTGCAAGGGCTGATGGGAGTTGGAGCCCAAAAACATCTGGAGAGGCACTGGAGTCCTCCTTGCTGTTTCCTGTAGGCAAAGGCCTTCTAGCGGTGACATCACACAAGAGGGAGAAGAGGTGCCTTAGCAAGTAAGTCAGGGGATACAGAGAAAAGGTATTGCCTGGTTTTGGGAGAGAGCTGGAGCGCTACTGGAAGTGCTTCACATCTGGAGGACTGCTGGAAGCATGAGTTTCCCCTAAAATACACATTTTTGTAAAGCAGTTTCCTCTAATAGAATGCATTTTGTTTGTTGTATTCATATATGTATTTATAGGCACTCTTTATCCTAGTCTATGCATTTTAGTACATATTACTCAGCTGGAAAACTGCATTGCAACATTTGGAGAGGTGTAAATTTCAGAGGATGGCTGTGCTTGGTGTATTGTTTCAGAAAGTGGGAATTGTGTAAGTTAGCCTTTGAATGGAACCCAAATCAAATTTCTCCCCCCTTCTTTGCACATGACACCATCCTGTCTCTGATCCAACATGACAAAGCTGCCGGCTCCCTGCTAGAACTCAGCTGCAGCAGTAAAACAACTTATGGGCAACAGCTGGGCTTTTTTTAGTGCTGAGGCAGAGAAGGTGCAGCTTGGCAAACCACGTCCACTTCCCCACTGCATGAGAAACTCTGTTGAGCCGGGCTGTCGAGCCATTGTTGCTGGCATATTTTTTTCACAGCCCACCTATCTGAACACACTTTTTTCATTTAAAAGAAGGAACTAGGAGAAGCTCTGAATGCACAGCTTAATCAGCAAGCCTTTGGTCTTCTGATGAAAACAAGGTTGCACATTTCTCTGTCTAATACACTGTTTTGCATGCCCCATTTCTCCTGTGAAAAATTCCACGGGGGGTGGTCCTACCCGGCTTTCATTTCCTTTGTAAGGAGGTCAGTGGAGGCTTACAGGTGGTTTGTAACATTTCCATTTATTTACTAGTATACAGGTTGAGCGTAGGTGGAGGAATACCCCTTAAAAACCCCAACAGGTAGCCAAAGCCCACTGGTGTTGCATCAGGTCTTCTACAGCACGGGACCTCCAGATGCTGTTAGATTGTTGTTGTTATGTCCCTTCAAGTCGATTATGACTTATGGCAACTCAATGAATCCGCGACCTCCAAGAGCATCTGTTGTGAACTGCCCTGTTCAGATCTTGTAAGTTCAGGTCTGTGGCTTCCTTGATGGAATCAATCCATCTCATTTGGTCTTCCTCTTTTTCTACTCCTTTCTGTTTTTCCAAGCATTATTGTCTTTTCTAGTGAATCATGTCTTCTCATGATGTGTCCAAAGTATGATAACCTCAGTTTCATCATTTTAGCTTCTAGTGACAGTTCTGGTTTAATTTGCTCTAACACCCAATTATTTGTCTTTTTGTTAGATTACAACTCCCATTATCTCTGATTTGGCCATGCTGGCTGGGGTTTGTGGAAGCTGGAGTCCAGCTGGGCTCCTGCTGGGAGGAAGGGTGGGATATAAATCAGATAATAAATAAATAAACATCTGAAGGGGCATGCAGGTTTCCCATCCCTGTTCTAAGATAACAACCATCACCTCCAATGTGCTTCTAGAGCTCAAAAACTCAGTTTTATTTCAGTCCCTAATATCCAATTCAGTCTGTCTATTGTTCTTACAGATTTCTTAGCATGGCTGTTGGGGTAGATGAATGATCTCTTAGCTCTTCTAAACTGCTAAATTTTAAAAATGCCAGCCACAATGCCAGCAATCAGCTAACAAAGGGAATTTATTTATTAAATTTATATGCCTCCCTTCCTCCTAGAAGGAGCCCAGGGCAGCAAACAAAAACACTAAAAACTCTCTAAAACATCTTAAAAAGACTTTAAAACACATTAAACAAAACATCTTTAGTAAAAAAAAAAGCTCTGAAAACATCTAAAAACATCTAAAAACACAGATGTAGACTGGGATAAGGTATCTACTTAAAAGGCTTGTTGAAAGAGAAAGGTCTTAAGCAGGTGCTGAAAAGATAACAGAGATGGTGCCTGTCTAATATTTAAGGGGAGGGAATTCCAAAGGGCAGGTTGTGAGGAACGGACATCCTGATCAGATGGTATCTGCAAGAGGCCTTCACCTGCAGAGCACAGTGATCAGCTGGGTATTTAAGGGATAAGATGATCTTTCAGGTATCCCAGTTCCAAGCTGCATAGGGCTTTGCACACCAAAACCAGGACCTTGAACTTAGCCTGGTAGATAATGGGCAGCCAGAGCAATTCTTTCAGCAGTGGGGTAACATGTTGGCAATACTCTGCCCCAGTTGCAGCTTCTGGAACAACCTCAAGGGCAGCCCCACATAGAGCATGTCAGACCTCCTCTCTTGCACTGGGCCCGGCACAGATTTCTCACAATCCTACCACTAGGCATCACTACCTGACACACTGGAAAGCAATGCTGCCCTGAGACTTTTGTCTTCTCCTTTGACAGATTGCTATTGTCCAGGTACACTTTCAGGCCAACCCCCCTCCCCCGTGTCTTTCTGTCTTTAAAAACTACAGCCCTGGGTTGCCTTTGGATACCTGCTGCTGTTACACTATGCCTTCACTGCTGCCAATGTAACCCCTATGGGTTATATTGGTTTGGTCCAGTGGGTGGAGAAACCTTATGGAAGGATTGTATTAAGGAGCTGAGTACAAACCGTGAGGAAGCTGAAGAGAAAAGGAGCTGTTAATGCCAGGGAGTAAGGACTAGGCCCTTGTCACCTTGAATCAGGGCTTTGAAGTTTGCAATTGGAAATTTCTGAATTTTCTCTACTGGACTTTCTGCAAGCGACTTCTTCAATTATGTCTTGCTGAATGCATTGGACTTTGGGAATTATTATGTTAAGAAGATATATGATATATTCTGTTGGCATACATGGTGTTATGTTCCTTTCAGTTATTGTTAAATATATAAATATAAAACAAACATTGAAATTGTGTTTGCAGTATCCGTTTCAACAAGCCCCATAGGACCCAAGAAAGAGGTACACCACCATAGATACTAGTTCCAGCTTTGGTTTTTTCTCTGCCCACCCTTCTCCTCTGTATGAACCCAGCCAAGGATCAGACATGTTGTTAAACCAAACAGATTTATTAAATAACACTGGGAATAAACAAGATTACTTTGAATTCAGTTGCCATGTGTGTGATTACATATAAATGACCTTCAACATATTATAGTTTCTCTTACTTCATATACTTTAGTCTTAAACCTGCCTCACTACCCGTCTAAATATACATCCACCCCTCACCCTCTTCAATCCAAAACCAGAACTGAACCCGACCAGCTGTCATTCTCCCATATATACATACATTCAACCACCCAGACGCTCAGGCAATCACAACACAGCATTCCTCAACATTCCATCACATGTACTCCCCCCCCTCCCAACTCACTCTACTTACCATATTTAACCTACAAAGAAGGTGAGTCAGCCACTAAGAAGACTCTTCTCAGTAGCTAACACTCTGCCCTTTTATGCTTGTTGGCTCCTAGTTGTGGGAGAAGGCATTAACAAGGATCTCATTCTCAACCCAGCAGGGGGAAAAAAAGAGGATGGGAGGGGGCATGGCTACCATGAAGGGACCCTGCACTTCTGAATTTGCCACTGCGCTCCTGTGTATCAGGGAAGGGGAATCTGTGGCCCTCCAGGGACTCCATGCTGGCTGGGGCTGAGGGCAATTGGAGTCCAGCAAGATCTAGAGGACCACAGGTTTTCCCATCCCTACCCTATATGAAGCATCTTTTGCTTATCGTTATTTTATAAAATTTGCTTCTTGCTTCATGCAGCCAAAAGGCATCCCAAAGCAATTTACAAGAAAAGAAAAATACAAGATTTATGTAATCAAATATCCATATGGCTTGGGACCACTGGGAGGAAGGGCAGGATATAAATAGAATAATACAGTAAATAAATAAATAAATAAAATACCTGATGGAACGCATCTCCTGCCACGAACGCACCTGTACACTACGCTCAACATCAAAGGCCCTCCTCTGGGTGCCTACTCTGAGGGAAGCTCAGAGGATGGCAACAAGGGAGAGGGCCTTCTTAGTGGTGGCCCCCAAATTATGGAATGATCTGCCTGACAAGGTGTGCCTGGCACCAACATTGTTAACTTTTCGGCGCCAGGCATTTTAGCATGTGTTTTTAAAATTGTTTTTAAAAATGTGTTTTTAAATTTGTATATTTGTTTTTAATGTTTTTAATTGTTGTAAACCGCCCAGAGAGCTTCGGCTATGGGGAGGTATACAAATGTAATAAATAAATAAATAAATAAAAGCCAATATGAACATACTAAACGTGTTTATCCCAAATCATCAAAAGCAAGAATATCTACCCCTGCTTAAACCAGAACAGACACCAGAAACAGCTACTAAAAGAACAGACCAAATGCCCAGGAAAATTAAAAACAAAGAAAAATGTTTAACGGATGCCAAAATGATGACAGTCAGCGCCCGGAGAGCTTCCCTGGGGAGAGCATTCCATAATCAGGGGGCCAATCCAGAAGAGGCGCATTCCCCTTATTGCCACCCTCCAGACTTCTCTGGGGGGGCAGACAGAATAGGGTCTCCAACCCTGAGTGTGTAGATAGGTTTATATGGAGAAATACGGCCCTCGAGATATCAGCGTTTCTAGCTGTGCAAGGCTTCTGAGGGCCAAATGGCAAAGGGCCATCAGTAGCTGAGCATCAGGCTTGCATGGAGTCAGTGGGGACAATACTGAGCTAGCTGGATCAAGGTGTGGCTCAGTATAGGGCAGCTTCTTATGCTGGTTCTGAAAGCCAGACAAACTCTCTCCAGGTGTTGTGTCCAGGAGGCAAGGCAAGAAGCAGGTAATAAAAAATATATTTATTCTAAGTACAAAGCAACACAAGCATAAATTGTTTTTGAAAAATGTGTTTTTAAATTTGTGTATTTGTTTTTATGTTTTAATTGTTGTAAACCGCCCAGAGAGCTTCGGCTATGGGGCGGTATACAAATGCAATAAATAAATAAATATAAATAAATAAATAAGGAGTATATTTACCTCGGCCTGGACATAATCCACTGTGCTTCCCACCTCTTTTTAATGAGCTACATCCCTTCAGCTGACCTTCAGCTGGCCATTACTCTCAGCTGTCTCAAAGAGGTCTTAAAGGGGGACTCCACACCAGGCCACCCTGCTCGTTGGCTGTGCTTTGCACTTTCCTTGAGTGCTTTGGCCTGGACAAAATGTATCCTTGAACTCTGATCACACCTCTTGCGTGTCTGGATGGAGAACAGAGGAGTGTTTAATGGTGGGTAGGAGCTAGTCTACTGCACAAATTATGCACCACCCACTTTTTCCTCTGGCTCTGTCCACTAGGGCCATGTGGCCCCTTGAAACATTGCCCAAAAGGAAATGTGGCCCTTTTGGCTGAGAAAGATCCCCCACCCTTGCTTTACAGGTCAAAACCAGCACTTTGATTTGGGCCGAGAAACAAAATGGCAGCCACGGCAGGCAGGCCAGAACTGGAGCTTTAAATCCAGACTGCTGGTGCTGGTCAGTAATCTTTGATTGCAGCTGATGCTCAGAGAGCACCACCAATAGACTATCCCTCAGCAGAGTGGAGAGTGGGTTGCCGGTCTCAAATGGGTTGGAGGAGGGCCAGACTCAATTCCAAGCGGCTGCATGGATCAAACCCATAGAGTTTCACTTTAAGAAGTTAGCTTCACCTGAATTTGATTCCTAGCCATCAATTCTGCCTCAGATAGACAATAAAATCCAGAAGGAATTCAGGGAGACGAGCCTCTGGGTTGCATGAATTGTTTATATGGAAGCTGAACTGATTTTGGAACTTAATGTTGCTTTGGACTTGAAACAGCTGTTTGCTGCAAATTCTAGCAGTGGACAAAGATTTTAATACAAATAAACTTGGAACTCTGTGGGAAAACAGCACTCTTTGCCACAACTTGTCTGTGAAGGCTATTCTGTTACTAATGCCTGGCTTTTCCTTTTAGATTTTAACCAAGTGAAGCAATGTCTTGAAGTCATTGGTACCACCCAGTTGCAGAAATGTTACACCTGCTATTAAATATGTCTCTGTGTTTGTTTTCTGACAGTCAAGGCAACCAATTTGCAAACAATGTTCAATTACCGATTAAAACCACAACTAGTGGAAGGAGGATTGTGAGAGTCTTACTGGATTTTGATCTTGTTCCACAAAGGATGGATATCTGGACATGAGACCATAAAAACCTGGCCGCTGGATCTAATCAAAGCCTCATCTAGTCCAGCATCCTGTCCTCAAAGTAACCTCTACTGGGAAGGCTGCAATCAGGACCTGAGTGTAACAACTCTTCCCCCTCCTGCAGTTTCCAGCAACTGGTGTTCAGAGGGATACCACTTCCAATACTGGAGATAGTACATAGTCAACGTGACTAGTACTAGGGTTGCCAGGCTCAGGGCCTGAGACTGATCCTGTATCTTTAGGAGGAGAGAACGTCAACCAAGAGGTCTTCTGTATCTTTAAAAGTTGTGCAGGGGGAAGGGAGAATTCCACCTTGTGGTTTTTCCCATTACAGTGTTACAAGAACACCTGCACTTGTCTGACTTTCTCTCCTCCTAAAGATACAGGATCAGTCTCAGGCCCTGAGCCTGGCAACCCTAACTAGTACCCATTCATGGTCTTATCCTCCATGAATTTGTCCAATCACCTTTTAAAGCCATCTTGTGGTGGCAAATTCCATAGTTCGGCTCTGTGCTGTCTGAAGAAGTACTTACTTTTGCCCAGGCCTGGCATCAGCAGTTGGCTAGGTCAGGCACTGGCTGAGGGCCCCAGCAGCTCAGAAGGGCTCCTCACAGGTCCGACCCAGTTGTGCCACCACAGACTGCCCTCTTGGCTGGGCCCTTAGATTGCTGTTTTAGTGGTGGGGGCACGACTATTGAATAGGAGCCAAGCACTGCTCCCATCCAAGGTGGCCGCCCACCATTGTAATTTACCCCAACATGTGATGTCCCAGCTCATACATTAGGGGTGAGGAACCTCTGGCCTATAGTCCAATCTTGGCCCACCAGGGGGTCTAGTTTGGCCTGTGGAGCCATTTCCCCTAAATCACAACCACCTGTGGAACATAGAACATAGTAAACTGCCTTCTACCTGTGAGCCCATTGGTCCACCAGCTCAATCTTGTCTACACTGACTGGCAGCAGCTCTCTAGGGTCTCAGGCAGGAAATCTCTCCCAGTGATTAAATCTGGGAGTTTCCGCATGCAAGCAGGTGCTCTACCACTGAGCTATGGCCCTTTCCCAAAGATTTGTGCAGGGAACGCACTAGTGAACCAGACTCTTGCAGAAAGCAGGATGGCTCTCTGCTCATCAGCAGGTGAGATGAGAGTTCAGTCTTGCTTCACCCTCCCTGCAGGTCAATTTGGACAGGTGGGTAGGACCACCCACCTATCACCCACCTGATGTCATCAAGATGCTGGATGATTGACAAGTGGGTGGCAGTTGGCCCATGAGTTGGGGAGATAAAAATCTGGCCTGAGGAGCCAAAATGGTTCCCCGCCCCTGTCATAGATCTATAATATGTGTATTCATAGATCTAGAAGCCAGGGCATTGCATTTTGGGTAAAATAAGATGGCTGGCAGCCACCTTAACTTATTTTAGTACTTTGCTGGTACCAAGCTTGGCTGCCACTCAAAAGTGGCACTGTTGCTACATGGTGGCGAGACCTGGGTAGACCTGGTTGCTGATAAACTTACATGGCACATCAACCCCCTCCATTGTTTCTCAACGGGCAGGTCTGCTCTCTGTCTATACCTGGCATCCAAATAATGTCTTTTCATGCATTGATGCTTTACCTGGTTCCATTCACCCAACTCCAGCCCTCAATTACACCGCTGCAGCAAAAAACTTTACTTACTTACTTATACCCCACCCTTCCTCCCAGTAGGAGCCCTGGGCAGCAAACTTCATAGCTGCCCCCCTCTGCATTTCTGTAAACAACAGCCGCCCTATTACAGCAGGATAACAACATTGGGATACGCTACAGGGCTGCCACACACCAGCTTCTCTTCCCTCCAGGGTATAACAACAGTGGGCTGCTTTGCATGCCTGGCGAAATCTACACTTTCTCAACCCTAGCCCCGCCCCTTGCAATTAGAGTATAACAATGATAGATTTTATCTGCACTGGCATCAACAGTAATTTTTTTAATGTTTACAAACTTGGGGGGGGTGTCACATTTTTCTTGAACAAAATGGCGTGAGTTAGAAAAATAGCGACTTCCAATCTTTGCTGGTGCCATTTGTTTTTGAGTGGCCGCATTTTCCCCAGTCACAGCGACACTAAAATTCTAGATACGTGGATTGTTTTTCATGGGGCAGGCAGGAATGACTAAAGAGAGAGAACAGGCTCCTAACTCACTTCTTACATTGACACTTTTGTCACTAGGGCCAGCCCACTATTTATTTATTTATTAAATTTATATACCGCCCCATAGCCGAAGCTCCCTGGGCGGTTATATCGCCTTGTGCTGCAGTCTTACAGAGTGAGCGCCCTCAGCAGCTTTCCTAAATTTATAGTCCTTTGCTGATTTTCCCCAGCTATTGCTGCAGCCAATTAGATTGGGAGGGCCCTGTTTAAAGAACACAAGGGGAGAGGTGCCTTAACGGTTGGGCTGTGCCAAGTTCCAGTGAGAGAAATTTAAAAGTGGGTTTTAGATGAATTTTTCTCTAGCCTTGAGGATTTTTGTCAGAGGAGTGGGCAATGGGTGGTGATTAAGTGGGAACTAATGGGATTATAGGTCAAGACCAGGAGCTTTAATGTAATTAATATTTTATTATGATATCTCTATACAGTTCCCCTCACCCCCTCCAAAAAAGTGGTTTACATCACATTGCAAAAATGCAAAGTTTTGCGCAGATGCTGGAATGGTGTTGTAATCATGTACTTCTGGTGACTCACGCCCTAGCCTGGTCAGAGGCCTCTGCAGGGTTGGCAGGTACCAAAGGAGAACCAACCTGCACCCCCTCCCCCTCAACTGGCAGAAGGCCAGGACTCTTCTCAGAAATGGCAGGCGGGGAACTTCCTTCTCTGTAATGCAAATGGCTCCATGTTTACACTTTGATGCAACCCAAGAATCTTTTGCTGCTCAGTCAACTAAAAATTGGGGAAGGAGAGAGACTCCGGGCTCTGAGTAGAGGATGTGCACTTAGCAGTCGGACGTCATCAGCATCCCTTGTCGCCTTGCACCAACAGTGCTCAGGCATGTCATGGCAAAAGGCAGGACCCCCAGACAAGGCCAATGAACAATGGTGACTGTGGGGCAGTCAGGGGACCAGAAGGATGGCTTTAACAGATGGCTGGTAGCTAGTGAGAAGTGACGAACAGAGAAGAAGCATCATCAGAATCATTCATGAATTTCTGAGATGCCTTCTTCATGCGTCTGAAATATATTATATTTATAAATATATCATAAACATCTGATTTATAAATATTTCATAAAACAGCTAAAAATAGTTTTTTAACACAGTACAAAAAACATCTGATGAGTGGTTTAAAAGCAGTACAAATTGCACACCTAAGGCAGAAACCTTTTCATCCACCTGGCAAAGCTTGTCAAAACAAAAATATCTTTAACTGTTTCCGGACAGTGCAGGTAACGACTCCACATAACAGCCACAATGAAAGAGCCCTGCACCGATTATTGAGCTGAATATGAGCCAATAGTGTGATGTTGCTGCAAAAAAGGCAAATGCTATTTTAGGATGAATTAACAGAACTATAGTTTCCAAACTGCGTGAAGTACTAGTTCCCATCTATTCGGCACTGGTTAGGCCTCAGCTTGAGTACTGCGTCCAGTTCTGGACACCGTACTTTAAAAAGGATGCAGACAAACTGGAACAGGTTCAGAGGAGGGCAACAAGGACGTTCAGGGGACTGGGAACAAAGCCGTATGAGGAGAGACTGAAAGAACTGGGCATGTTTAGCCTGGAGAAGAGAAGAATAATTGCACTCTTCAAGTGCTTGAAAGGTTGCCACATGGAGGAAGGCCAAGATCTCTTCTTGATTGTCCCAGAGTGCAGGACATGGGCTCAAGTTAGAGGAAGCCAGATTTCAGCTAAATATCAGGAAAAACCTCCTAACTGTTAGAGTGGTGCAACAATGTAACCAATGACCAAGGGAGGTGGAGCACTGGAGGCATTCAAGAGGCAGCTGGACAGCCATCTGTCGGGAATGCTTTGATTTGGATTCCTGCATTGAGCAGGGGGTTGGACTCGATGGCCACACAGGCCCCTTCGAACTCTACTATTCTATGATTCTACAAAGGTTGTTTTTCTCTGATGAACAACTAAACACCAATATGGTATCAACACACGTGTCAAAGTTGAAAATGAATTTTCACACACCAAAGGTGAGTCCTACATTATACAATTTGTACATGCGTGGAAAGGCTTCCTTGTACAGGTACAATGTTTTAGTAAGCTTGTGAACTGTGAGTTCAGTTCTCCTCAGGCAGCTGTTTCTGGAACTAACTACCTGGTCTCCTTTGCCATGCCAGGAAAGCAATTAAGAGGTTCTACTTCAAGATTAAATTAATACCTATAAACATCACTTTTCATGGGAAAATGCTTGCCAGCATGTCACACAAGAACTATACGTCTCTCTGATCTACAGGTGCTAGAACTAACTGTACAAGCACACGATCTCTGTTCCACAGACAGGCCCTGGGCCAGCCAGCTAACGCTGCTTCTGATGGCTCTACCAGCAAATGTCACACACCCTATCTTCACAGTACATAAGTATGCATGAGAAGAGTTAAATAAGGTGCATTATTTACAATCATTTGCACAGTTGGACAGGAGGTCTGAAACTGTCTAAAAGTTGGACATTTGCACAGGAAGTCTAAAACTGTTGCAACAAAGGCTCTAACCACATTATCCTCTTCAAAGCCACTTTGAAATGGAACCAGCTTGAAAAGACTGAAAGGATATATGTTTCAACTTTTTAAACAAACTGGGAAAGAAATGTCCCCCCAATATTCCAGCTCCGCATGACCTGGGCTACCTTAGTAAGGTCTCATGAGGCTTCCTGGGTCTGGAGAGGCAGCTCACTCACTGCTCTGCTTCTCCTCAGGTCCAGCCCTGCATAGTCTAGGCACAAAAGCCCAGGCACACCCACCAGATGCACTAATAAGACCCACAGAGGCTGGCTGAGAATTACAGGGGAGTGGGAGATGTTTTGCAGTGCATGACAATACTGTCCATCCTGCCTTTTCCTCCTCCCTTTACAAACCCTTAGGTTTGCCAGCTCCCTCCCCCATCCATCAAGATATGTGTTCGCTTCAGTTACACCTTAAACACTTATATTTGCTGCGTTCCCATTCCCTTGGTATCTTTGCCCTGCCCCCCTCTTTGGATGCCTGAACTGTATGTCTAGAAGCTCAGCTGAAGTTTTAAGTTACTGGAATGCTAGAAAGTTGGAGACTGAAGGAAAAATTCATTGGGGGGCAGAATTATCATTTGGGGGGCAATGCCCTCATTTCTTTCCCTGTTGCTACACCCCTGGACTGTATTTCTGACCCACACAAAGAAGTGCTTAAAAGAGAGGACAGTGCCCTCTAGTGGGTCTTCAAAACATTACTGAATGGATTCATACTGAAGCAGTTCCTCAAGGATGGGGAACTTGTGGGCTTCCAGATGCCGTGAAGATACTGGCCTGTTTTAAAAATAATAAAAATCCAGGATATAGTTGGTTGGGGAATTAATGGGTTAATTTGTTGCCTCACTCCTAGCCTCACCGATCCAGAAAAACGAATGGAAAGGAGTCACAAATTAATTAGAGGAGTTTGGTGCAGATAAGGCATGTCTACCACAGGATCAAGACAACTTCGAAACGTTTGTGATTGAAATGCAAAACAAAGACAACTCTAGGCTTTAATTAGCCAGTGACTTGCTTTGACATTCAGATCAAGATTCTTCATAAGTCTTTAGCTGTTAGAAAACAGTCTAGTTAAAAGAAAGTTGGCTGCATTTATCCCTCTCTTCTTTTCTGTACTTTTGCTCTTGTTGGGATTGCTTTGGGTGCGTGTTGTAACCATTCATATGTTAAAACCTTTTCCCTAAGAACCACGACAATTAAACCTCATGGTCTTTATTATTTTAACCACCCCATGTTTATGGGCCAGCCCCCACACTACCAGGAGAAGTTCTCAAGGAGACACAAGGTGACTTTCACCTGGTGGCAGCAGAAAGTCTAATGGGAAGAGTGGATGAACAGAGGGTCCCCCTCTGTTTGGCCAGATCTCCCTTCCCATCGTGGCCCAGGCATGGCCCAGTGGTCACTGGTGATGGGAGATGGAACTCCGGGGCATTTCAGGGCCACCATTTCCACATCCTGCATTAGGAACGGGCACTGAGTTGGGAGAGGGAAGAGTGGCCCCACTGCACAAGCAGAAGTCTGCTTGTACAAATGTTGGACTGCCTTCCAGTCGATCCCGACTGATGGCGACCCTACGAATAGGGTTTTCATGGTAAGCGGTATTCAGAGGGGGTTGACCGTTGCCTTCCTCTGAGGCTGAGAGGCAGTGACTGGCCCAAGGTCTCCCAGGGAGCTTCGTGGCTGTGTGGGGATTCGAACCCTGGTCTCCCAGGTTGTAGTCCAACAGCTTTTAGATCCTGCCTAACGATTTCATTGTTTGAGGGCCCTTGTTTAGAGCTGAAAAACAGTCTATCTAACATCCCAAAACAAGCTCTAATCTAAATTCTTAAAAATAAAATCTGTCATGTCACAAATTGTAAAAGCTTGAATTTCATATATGGGTTGAAGTTAGGCTTCATCTTGAGTACTATATCCAGTTCTGGACATAACACTTCAAGAAGGATGCAGACAAATTGGAACAGGTTCAGAGGGGGGCAACGAGGATGATCAGGGGACTGGAAACAAAGACCTATGAGGAGACACTGAAAGAACGGGGCATGTTGAGCCTGGAGAAGAGAAGACTATGAAGAGATATGATAGCACTCTTCAAGCACTTGAAAGGTTGCCACATGGAGGGTCGGGATCTCTTCTCGATCATCCCAGAGTGCAGGACATGGAATAATGGGCTCAAGTTAGAGGAAGCCAGATTTTGGCTGAACATCAGGAAAAACCTCCTACCAGTTAGAGCCGTACGGCAATAGAACCAATGACCTAGGGAGGTGGTGGGCTCTCCAGCACTGGAGGCCTTCAGAAGGCATCTGGACAGGCACCTGTCAGGAATCCTTTAATTTGGATTCCTGCATTGAGCAGGGGGTTGAATTTGGTGGCCTTAGAGGCCCCTTCCAGCTCTTCTGTCCTATGATTCTATGAATGGAACCAGTTCTTCAGGCTGACTCTGGGAACTGAGGCTATGTCATGAGATACTGGTTTTGCAAATTGAGTCATCTGGATGAAAAAGGTGGATGTGAGTTGAGGGCACTATGCTTGAGTTTGAAGGACAGACTCTAGCTGAACACCCTACACCTATGATCACAGAGCCGGGGTTGGGTGGGGAATGTAAAACACAGAATTCAGCCATAATGAAGACTCAGACAATGGCATGAACGACAGGGGGCATATTCTGCATCCAATTATACATTTAATGTTTAAAGCGAAGCTGCCCCCATGGATAACACATTCAAAAAAGGATCCTAACTAAGAATCAGCATCTTCAGCCTGGGGGCTGTAAGCTCAGAGGCACTCTCAGGAGGAGCCTGCCACAGTTGTTGGGATCATTAAGTCCTTTAAACATAAACACTTATGAATGAGGGAAGAATCACTTTAATACAAACTGGCAATTACGTTCCACCACTGCAGCTTAAATTGTATTAGGAAAAGCAACTGTGCAGACTCTATGCTGAGTGGGCAGGGGTGTGTGTTAAAACTGTGCAAAAAGTAACCAGCTGCAAACCTATCTAATTGGCATCTCCGTGCCAAGAAAAGCTGAACTCTGCAACCTCTGTACATTATGCTAATTTATAAAATTTCTCATTTTGCTTAATTTATTTTGCTACTTCTGTCTTTTTGCATAATTCCTTCTGTTTCCCACCCCCCCCCCAGTCAGTGGGAAGAACAAGGCTCTTGAAGCTCTACCCCAAACCACTGGAAAACATGTTGGGCCACCTATCCAGCTTCTGACATTCCAGCAGGCCTTGCCCACACATTTTCAGGCACAAGGACTAGAAAATTTGTTTTTCTTAAACTGAAGCTGAGATTCTCAGAAAGCTGAGTTTTACTCCTAGTAGCACCTACTTGTGGATTTACTGTGCTCCCACAGAACTGAAGCACAACCCCGAATATTATCTGCCTCTGCCCAGCACTCATCCTGAATAGCAGGGGTGGGGAACCTTTGGCCCTCCAGATGTTGGTGGACAACAGCTCCCATCACCCGACCATTAGTCATGCTGGCTGCAGCTGATGAGAGTTGGACTCCAGCAACATCTGGAGGGTACAAATTACCCTCCTTCATTCAAAGTGCTTTACCTGCATCAGGTGTGGGGAACCCTTGGAGTTCCAGATGTTGGTGCGCTATGAATCCCATCCTCCCTGGCCACTGGCCATGTTTGGTAGGGCTGATGGGAGTTCAGCAACATATGGAGGGCCAAAGATTCCCCACTCCTGATCTACATCAACAGGTTGTAATCCTCATAATAACCATGTAAGGTAGGTCAGCACTATTATTTCCCAATGTCCCTCTCATCTAACTACACCTGAGAAGCCTGTTAAGGCTACCTGTGTTGGGCTGTTGACCCATAGGCATTACTGTCTCTAGTAGTTTTCCATAAAGCCTGCAAGTTTGGAGATGTAACACTGTTATGTCTTTGCTGGCTTGAGAGCAGACACTCCAAGGCCAGCCGTTGTCATGGTAACGTGAGATAGCAACTGGGAAAGTTCTAACAGAGTCTGTAAGTTGTGTCTTCTGAATATTGTCTCTGAACTGAGAGGTTGTCTTCTGTGTTTATCTTTGGAGAGAGATGTACTAGAAAGGGGGGGTGACTGAAGAAACTCTACAAGTATTTACTCTTAAGCCTGTTGGCCCTAATGTCTTAATAAAGACTCTTAACCTGATTTAATGCATCTGAGAAGTTTCTTGCTCAACTTAACTCCAACGTAACGTATGCTGTTTCACGCAAGAACCGCCAGCATCAACAACCTGGTGGTTTCATAGCAACGGTGAAATTCAGCCAGGCATCTTCCAGGTGCAGTGCACAGACTCTCAGGCTGCACTCCCACTTACCTGGGAGTAAGCCCCATTGAATTCAGTAGGACATACTTCTGAGTAGACATGGTTAGGATTGTGCTGTTAGCTCTTATTTAATAATTGCTTCTTTGTTTTATTTAAAATATGTAAATGCCGTCCAAATCCCACTTAACTGGGTGCAATGCACACTGAATTCAATAGGACTTACTTCTGAGTAGATACAGTTAGGATTGTTACACTTTTTATTTTAATTTAAAATATTTAAATACACCCCAATAGCCATGTCCGGGGGGTGGCTTGTAAAAATACAATAAATCAATTAAACACATACAAACAGCAAAAGAAAACCAAAAAAGCCTACAGCCCAGTCTTCCCCAACTTGGCACCTTCCAGATGTTTTGGACTACAATTCCCATCAGCCTCAAATGGCTGCGGCTGATAGGAGTTGTGGACCTCCAGTTATTTGGCACTACAGTTTGGGAAAGCCCGCTCTAGGGAGAAGGCAGCTCCCTCCAGAAGTGGCTGAAGAACAGCACTCACTAATGCTGCAGCATTGCCTATATCCAACCACAAAGCAATCATTGCCAGTGGACAGGGCCAAAGTGTGACATTGTGTTAACTTACACCTGGCTTCAGCAACCTAAAATTTGGCTCAAGTGAAAGTGCTGACCTCTGCACTTCCATGGCTTCCCCCACCCCCATTTCCTGCTTTTCCTCTTTGCATAGTCCTGCGGACGCAGAAGTATGGAAGATCACATGCAGACAGTTTTCACTGCAACTGTGACACATGCACAGACACACATGCATGCAGACATACCAAAGACACAATCAGGCCAACTGCATAAGGCTACGGCTGATGGTGAGTCACCCGCTGCAGACTTCTGCTCTGTGTTATTGCAAAGGCACCAGGTGAATTAAAATGGCCAGAAAAGGGAGTGAGCCCCCCCCCCCATGACAAAACGGCCAAGGAACTAAAAAGCAATCTGGCACTTCCACCTCAAGACAGAAGTTCTCAAACTCTGGTCCTTGAGTTTCATTCAGCTGGTTCGTGGCACGTCACATTCTCCTTGATTTTGTAATTGTACATTGATCGCTTCTCTTGTTTTTCAAATTGCATTTTTATCGTATTACAATTTGAATTCAATATACAGGAAATAAAATAAGCAATAGAATGCAGTTATAAATCATACAGCACCTAGCACAGCTCAGTGCAATTGCTACACCAGGCAGAAAAACCGTAACGTGCTGCCAAGATCCTCAGCCATTTTCAAGTAGTCCACGGGGGGGGGGGGGGAGTTGGGGAAGGGCTGCCAATAAAGGGCTTTACGTTCCCACTGCATGTGTTCTCCAGTAGACCAGCAGAGGGCAGCCTTGCTCCATTGAACCTTGCTTGGAGGTGGGCTGCTCTACCAGCCAGAATGCAGGAGGTAAACCCAAAGACCTCCTCGGAGGCATCTTCTGGAGCTGAGAGAGCAGCAGGAGTATGTAAGCTGCAGAGAGCAAGCCATGGCTGCGGCAGGTACGATAATAATAATAATAATAAACTTTAATTTATAGGCCGCCTATCTGGCCAATGGCCACTCTAGGCGGCTTACAGTAAAATATGATAAAATACAATAAATAAAATATAGTCAATACATTACATACAAGTTCAGTATAATAAATTATCAGCATTTCAATACAAGGCTAATTTATCCTAGAAGTCTCAGAGGCTGTAAAGGCCTGGTTAAAGAGCCAAGTCTTCAGGCCCCGGCGAAATATTTCTAGGGAAGGGGCATGTCGAAGATCTATTGGGAGGGAGTTCCAGATCGAGGGGGCCGCCACAGAGAAAGCTCTCTCCCGAGTCTTCACCAGCCTAGCCACTTTAGTTGGCGGGACTCAGAGCAGGTCCTGTGTGGCAGATCTCGTAGGGCGGCACAATTTATGACGGTGGAGGCGCTCCGTCAGATATACTGGGCCTAAACCGTATAGGGCTTTAAAGGTTAATACCAACACCTTGAATTGAGCCCGGAAAATAACTGGAAGCCAGTGGAGATTGTAAAGCATTGGAGTAATATGATCGTATCGGCGGCTATTCGTGAGTAAACGAGCCGCCGTATTTTGTACCAGCTGTAGTTTCCGGACTGTTTTCAAGGGTAGCCCCACGTAGAGCGCATTGCAGTAGTCTAAACGAGAGGTGACCAGAGCGTGCACTACAAGGAGCTGGTGAACAGGAAGATAGGGTTGCAGCCTTCGAACGAGGCGCAGTTAACCCCAAGCTGCTCGGCACACCGATGAAACTTGGGCCTCCATAGACAGCTCGGAATCAAGAATCACCCCAAGACTGCGGACCTGATTTTTCAGGGGCAATTGAGAATGGTCAGAGAATGAGCAGGACCCTGCTGGATCAGACCAAACGTCCATTTAGTCCAGCATCCTGTGTCACACAGTGGCCAGCCAGAGCCCCCACCCCACCCCAGGAAGTTCACAAGCAGGACATGAGCATGCCAGCCCTCTCCCACTCGTGGCCCCCAGCAAATACTATTGAGGCAGCTGGACTGCCACTTCTCGGGGATGCTTCAAGTTGGATTCCTGCATTGAGGAAGGGGTCAGACTAGATGACCTTACAGATCCCTTCCAACTCATTCTAGGATTCTATGAGTGGTATACTGCCTCCCAATGCTGGATGTTCCCATGCTGATCAGTTTCACAACTGTGAAGAGAAGAGAGAAAAGGGCAACTCGTGTCTGCTGTGGGACCCAGAAATCCCCTCATCATTGTCACTGACTCAATTCCTCTTCCAGTATTGTCTGTCTTAGCAGAAGGATTCGGAGCAGTATTAGTTGTCTCTCCATATAAAGGCTGGGGAAGGGCCATGGCTCAGCGGCAGGATACCTATTTTGCATGCAGAAGGGCCCAGGTTCAATCTCCAGGTAGGACTAGGAATGACGCCTGCTTGAAACCTTGGAGAGCTGCTGCCAGCCAGAGTAGGCATTACTGAGCTAGATGGTTGAACTCAGAATAAGGCAGTATCCTATGTTCCTGCCTGGAACCTGCATAGAAGTGTTGGTCTGGTGTAGCCAACGAGGCAGAAGCTGGACCAAGAGTCTCACTCAGTATTAGGTGCTTTCCGAAGTTCCTGGCTCGCCTCCTCCACCTTCCAGGCCTCGGCGCCTCCTCCTCAGAGATAGTTGCCTTCATCATCCTCTTCCTCTTCGTCGTGCGCCAGGGCCTCAATGTCGTGGGTGATGTCTGTGATCATGCGATTGAAAGACTCCGACTCGGAGCGCAGGGACCAGCTGTCGTAGCTGCGCACGGCTGAGGCCGAGGTGTTGCTCATGCTCCGCTTGATGCGCCCAAAGCTGTCGGTCAGGATGCCCCCTTCCCGGATGCCAATGTTTTCCAGGAAGCTCTCAAAGTAGCCAATGTCCTGATCGGGAATGAACGGCCGCATCCCTGTGAAGAAAGAAGGGAAGGCAGAGAAAGACGTGGGAGAGGCGTGTGAAGACGCCCTTGCCCTTAAGACCACTTGGAGCCCAGAGGGCTAAATACCTCCCAGCTTAGACCTTGGCTTAGGAAGGGCTAGCTCATCACAGAGGTGAAAGCACTGGCGGCTGGTGGCTCCATGTCAGTGGGGCAGTGGAATCTGCTCCAGGTTTTAGTTTTACGTTCTTAACTCACTGCTCGTCCCTGACATCGCATTGGAACTCATTTCCAGAATGCTGAGATTGTATCCTAGAACAATGACAGGAGGACCAAGCCTGGCATAGTCTGCACCCTGGCCCAACCCCTCCCCTCCCCACCTGCCCATGTGTGTGACAAGGGCTGCCGGGTATTCTGCAATTTCATAACAAGAATGCAGAATAAGCAAGGGATGTGGCAGTTGGGGGGTAGAACTGAAGCGCCCAAGAATCTCAGCTTTCATTTAATTTTTTTTATGTGGAAGTTACTAGAACCGAGGGCTGCAAGGATAGATGGGACAGAATGTGTGTTCCACTAACTGAAGATAACTGGCACCGAATTCGGGGCACATAGGTATGCAAATTATGTGCTCCATCGTGAGGCAGGACCATAGCTCAGTGGCAGAGCATCTGCCTTGGATCCAGAAGGTCCGGGTTTCAACCCTTGGCACCTCCAGTTTTTGAAAGAGGATGAGGAGCAGGTGATGGGAAATAGAATCATAGAATAGTAGAATTGGAAGGGGCCTATAAGGCCATCAAGTCCAACCCCCTGCTCAATGCAGGAATTCAAATCAGACAGAAATGTCTCTGCCTGAGTCTCTGGACAGACTGTTGCCAGTCGAGAGATGAAACTGGGCTTGATGAACAAATTGTCTGATGTTTCCATCTCTTTTTCCCCCCAGCAGAGTTTTTTTCATTTACCCAACAGAAGGAACTTCCGCTTTTCTCCATAGAGTTGGAGAAGACCAGCACAGTATTCCTCCACCGCTAGCCCCATGCGATATTCCCTGAGCAACAGCGCAAACTGCTGGATCTCCTGCGGGGTCAACTTGTTTCTCAGCTGTAGGGCAAAAAGACAGGACAGTTACATCAAAGCGTTGAACTAAAAATTATAATTTGCTTTGAGACAATGGCCAGAGATGCAAAAATGGAGGGCAGATGTCCTAGGGCCCCTCCAGATGCCCTTCTTAAAATGTGCATTCATGACGATTTCTGCTTGTGACGCTATTGCAATCCCGCTTTCAAAACTCTTTGTCCCTGCAGAAGTGTTGGGGCAGACTTACTGCTTCGTTTCCACTTGGTGCATGTCCTGTAGCTTCCTGCTGAAATCCTACACATTTTTACATTACAAATGTTCTGGAGGAGGTTCCTTTGCTGCACTTTTGTCATGCGACAGTGCTCCTCCAGACAGCAGTGATGTGGTAACATTGTGGAAGCAGAACAACTAATAAAGCAGAATGACGTGTGCATGGCCCAGTATAAATCCAACACTAACGCACTATTATTGGCAGAGCTTGGAAAAGTTACTTTTTTGAACTACAATTCCCATCAGCCCCAGTCAGCATGGCCACTGGATTGGGCTGATGGGAGTTGTAGTTCAAAAAAGTAACTTTTCCAAGCTCTGGTTTGCTTGTGGGTATATTCTGTAACATGTGATTGACCCAATAAATTATTGGGTCAATCACATGTTACAGAATATACCCACAAGCAAACACACAAACACCAGTCTGGATAGGCACATACACACCTTTTGGACTTGTCCTAAGATGATAAACCTTTGGTGAGAGGTGATGGGGATTACATATGAAATTCTGAGTAGCAATGCACTCTTAACACCAAAATATGCTTTATACTGGGATATTTGAAAGGCAAGTAAATGAAGCAATCATAGAATCATAGAATAGTAGAATTGGGAGGGGCCTGTAAGGCCATCGAGTCCAACCCCCTGCTCAATACCGGTATCCAACGTAAAACATCCTCGAGGAAACTTTGGAACTTGCAACAGCTATGATTAGTGGTGGCTGGTGTCCGTTGGGACTGGAAGGGCAGATGGCAGTGTCGGGCCAAGTGAACTCATTGTACTTTTGTTTCTATTCTTCAGGGTAACACTGAGACAAAGGAACAGGAAGCTGATAGGCGGGGCCATCTGAGCGAACCGGCTGAAAATAAGAAGGTAGGCAGGCGGGGGTTGGTGGGCAGTGCCCCATTTGCCCAAATGGACGGGCCTCCACTGGCTAGGAGTGCTGCTGTCAGACTAGTCATAGCAAGAAACCGGGCATGAGAGAAACCAGCTGGCATCTTGCAATGGTGTAAGACACACAGGACACAGCTTTGTTGACAAAACTACTCACAGATTAGAAAAGAGATTTTGAAGCATGTGCTCCAAACAAATTTACTGAAAAATTGAGTCAGTCTGTGAACTGTTGGAATGTAAAATTTCAAGACAAAAGTTCATCATCATATATTGTTTTCTTTCATATAATTCAACATCCTGCTTATAACAGTAACCAAGAAACCTAATAAGAGTATACTACAGCCTTTAAAGCATAATTGACCTTTTGTATATAGATACATGGATTATGAAATTAAATTAAATTATAAACTGAATCCTTGCAAGACGGAGGCGCTGTGGGTTGGTGGTTCCCGAGTTTGGATAATTGGTCAGTTGCCTGCTTTGGATGGGGTCGAACTCCCTCTGAAAGAGCAGGTCCGTAGTCTGGGGGTTGCTCCTGGATCCATCTTTGTCGCTAGAGGCCCAGGTGACCTCAGTGGCTAGGAGTGCCTTTTACCAGCTTTGGCTGGTAAGACAGCTGCAGACGTTTCTGGACAGGGATAGCCTGACCACTGTTGTCCACGCACTGGTAACCTCCAGGCTGGATTACTGTAATGTGCTCTATGTGGGGCTGCACTTGAGGTTAGTCCAGAAGCTGCAGCTGGTGCAAAATGTGGTGGTGAGACTGCTCACTGGGGCAGAGTATCGCCAGCCTGTCACCCCGCTGCTGAAAGAATTGCACTGGCTGCTACCGGGCCAAGTTCAAGGTTCTGGTCTTGGTGTACAAAGCCCTATACAGCTTGGGACCAGGATACCTGAAAGACCATCTTACCCCTTATATACCCAGTCGATCCCTGTGCTCTGCAGGTGAGGGCCTCCTGCAGATACCATGTTGTCAGACCTTTAGTGTGGTGGAACCTACCCTGTGGAATTCCCTCCCCTTACAGGCACCATCTCTGTTATCTTTTGGCACCTATTGAAGACCTTCCTCTTTCAACAAGCCTTTTAAGTAGAGACCTTATCCCAGTCTGCGTCTGTGTTGGAATTGCTTTTTAATATGTTTTTTAAACCTTTTTTTTATTTAAGAAAAACAATATGTTTTTAACCTTTTTTCTTTTTTAAAAATGTCTTCAAAGCTTTTAACAAAAATGTTTTTAAAGATGTTTTGTTTTAATGTATTTTAAAGTCTTTTTTAAATGATGTTTTAAAGTGTTTTTAGTGCTATTGTTTGCCACCCTGGGCTCCTGCTGGGAGGAAGGGCAGGATATAAATCAAATGATAAATAAATAAATAAATAAATATTTCATGTTTGCATATATAAAGGAAATTGTTTTTTTCTTTTGTAATGAGATTTTAATGATAATAAAGACGATAATGATAACAATAGGATTGTTACAAGGAAGGAGTTCCAGAAGCACTTAACGGCTGCAAATTTCATGGATTCCAGGTGCACCATTCTCCCCCTTTCCGTGCAAACCCTACTGACCGTGATCATGTAGTCCTGCAGTTGCTCCAGGCCAGCCCCGCTCTGGTCGCTCCCGCTGCAGGCCGTAGCCAGGCTGTGATGTGACTGATGAAAGGAGGGGGAGGAGGCACCACTGCAGTAGGCTTCAAAGGTGTCGTGGGAACCATCACTGAGGAAAGAAGGAATCAGTTCAGCAACACTTCTCAGCTTTTGGTAGAAGAAGAGCTTCAGCTCAGCATCTGTCGCAGAGTAGTGAAATTAGGTATTTTGAGCGTATGAGTGAACTTTGTGCGTTTGAATCTTTGCTAAAGATTACACCTTCCCTGGAATTAGTCAGACAGAGACTTTAAGCTTTAAAATAAGAAATAACCACTTTATTCTGGAAGTACATACTTGACAGGAAAGAGTTCTACATGTAGCTAGCTAGCTAAGTTGGAGACGCAAACACTAAGCCTAGTGTTGGACCTCATGCTTGGAGGAGAGGGAGAGACCAAGAGAATACTGTATGTCTGCTCTCCCTCTCAAGAGAAAAGAAGGAGGAAGAAGATGTGGTCAACATCCTTTGCATATCAGTCTAGCAGGAGGGGACAGAAAGCAGGAGACCAAAGGATAGGTATTAGCCTAGCAACCAGGAGGTCTCCTCTCTAGCTACCCTTTTTAACCCCATGCAGCCTCAACCCACAAGTTGGAGTTGAACCACATATTCCAACAGCATCTGCTTTGCAGGTAGAATCTCCCAGGTTTAGTTCCCAACATCTCCAGGTAGGGAGGGGGAAAGCAGTGGAGGCTTGTGGCTCAGTGGAACAGTTAATCCGTTCCGGGTTTTAGTATGAACTTTCAAGGACCTGTCCAAGGTACCCAGCTTGGCCAGCTCCTGGAAAGTTCAGGCTAAAAGCCAGAGTGGATTCACGGCCTCATTGACATCAGAGCCGCTAGTCTCCGCTGGGGAAAAGACTCCCTGCTTGAAACCCTAGAGAGCTGCTGCCAGTCAGTGCAGACAGTAGTGAGGTAGATGGACTGAGCTTCCTATGTTCCTAAGAAGACAACTTTGGGCAATGCAGTTGGCTTTCCCTACACCTTTAGACCTGAGGAGATGTTGATCTAGATCCGCCTTCCCCAACCTGCTGCCCTCCAGCTCTTTCAGTCTACAACTCCCATCAGCCCCAGGCAGCATGGCCATGGTCCCATGTAGTCCAAACAGCTGGAGGGCATTGGGATGGCCAAGGCTGCCTTAGAACCACAGAACTGGAAGAGGCTTCAAACATCTTTGTCAGTTAATTACATGAGTTTTTGGCTGATCTGTCAATGAATTGATCAATATAAATCTGCAGACATTTGCATCTGAACAAAACCAGCTGTTCTGAGAAGCATAGTTAATGTGTCCTTAGAATATGTATGCATGTGCTCTAGCAGGTGCTGTCCTGTAGAAGCTGGGTGCCTTGAAAGAAAATTGCTCTCCTCAAATTGCACCTGCCATCTTA